>NC_135725.1:85113747-85409789 GCF_964656455.1 Halichoerus grypus | reverse complement strand
AATGGAGGCAGTACAAAGCCTTGACTCTGTAATAGTTTTCAAATAATGAGTTGTTTTTTTTTAACATCCTTGGAGTTATTATTTTTTTATTGAGTTTTGAAAGTATCATGATGAACATAGGGATTTAATGTTATTTGCTGTTTTTAAATCCTCTGCAGTTATTCTTGTTAATGCTCAAATGATCTCATGTGGCCAGAGAGAGCCTCTTAGGTTGGCTCCTGAAGCCTTCTGACCCCAGAAGACTTTGATAACTTCCTTGCTTTTTGGAATAGCAAGATGCCCCGGACTCACCTGGAATCAGCTCTTTTCTGCCTGGAATCAGCTATTTCTCCAAGAAACCCTGGTTTCTTTGAGTGGGGAGTGGTATTTAGAGACCACAATTGCGGTTTAAGTGATGCTCATTGCTATTGGGTTGGTCATTGTTTCTGGGCAGTTTTAGTGGACAGGGCTAGGAAATACTTTTTTTTTTTTTTTTTAAAATAGACTATTTTGTTAGTTGTAATTGTCAAAACATGAAAGCAACCAAGATGCCCTTCAGTAGGTGAACAGATAAACTGTGATACAACCACACAGTGGAATGTTATTCAGTGCTAAAAAGAAATGAGCTATCAAGCCATGAAAAGACATAGAGAATCTTAAATGCATATTCCTAGGTGAAAGAAGCCAATCTGAAAAGGCCAAATGCTGTATGATTCTAGCTATATGACATTCTGGAAAAGGCAAAACTGTGAAGACAGTAAAAAGATCAGTGGCTGCCAGGGTATGGGAAGAGGAAGAGATGAATAGCAGAGTACAGAGGATTTTTAGGGCATTGAAACTATTTTCAATGGTTCAGTGGTGGATACGTGTCATTATACATGCAAACCCACAGGAGGTACAACGCAGAGTGAAGCCTGATGTAAACTATGGACTTTAGTTAATAATAATATATCAATATTGGCTCATCAATTGTAACAAGAGTACCCCACTAAAGCAAGACGTTAATAAAAGGGGAACCTGGGGGAGAAAGGGAGATATGGGAACTCTCTGTACTTCCTGTAAACCTAAAACTGCTAAAAAAATAAAGAATATTACTTAATTAAAAATACATCATGTGGTCATATTAATTTTTTTAACAAAAGATTTTATTTATTGGAGAGAGAGTGAGCGTAAGAGTGGGAGGAGGGACAGAGGGAGAGGGAGAAGCAGGCTCCCCGTTGAGCAGGGAGTCTGATGCTGTGGCACTCAATGCCAGGACCTGGGGCTCACAGGACCCGGGGATCACAGGACCCGGGGATCATGACCTGAGCTAAAGGCAGGCGCTTAACCAACTAAGCCATCCAGGCGCCCCTCATATTGATACTTCTAATTCAAACTCAAGACTACAATGTTTCTACTTAACCTCATCCATTTTACATCTGTGTATCATTTCTTCCATGCTGGGTGTCCTTTTCTGCAGTTCCCAGTGAAGAAAAATATCCTTACTTACTGAGTCCTGCTACCACATAACATTCTCAGATAAGAACACCAATACCACCAACAATATAATTATTGATTTTTTTCTTTTTCAGTTTATTTATTCATTTTTGCTTTGCCTTTAGGGAATATCTTATTAGGGATAGAGAATCAAAATTACTGGGCTTTAGTCATGGAGCAATTCCTCTGCACATGCTTATCACAACTTACTGTAAGTTAGCTTTTTGTTTGTTTGTTTGTTTTGCTTTTGATATTTGGAATCCTTTTTGAAACAGTTGACATTGTTTTATGATTGTGTGAAATATTCGCCTGGTTTCCAAGTCAGTTCTACAAAACATGGACTGTTATGAGCAGTCTAGCTTCTATCTCTCCCTGTCTACGCTGTTTCCTTCCTCTACCTTTCCGTAACTTTTGCTGCTTCAACTTTCTGGTTTTTCCTTTCATTTTAAAATTTAATGCCACTTCTTTTCTTAGATAAGTGGAAGTCTAGTCTGCACACTCTTCTCCAAATTTTAAACCAAATTTCTTTTGAGGCAAGCTCCAGATAGTTGCAGAGGAAGGCCTGACTCCAGACTTGGTACACCATCATAACCTACCCAATTTGAAATAAATTATTTCTTTTCTTTGTTGAGGGCCTAGTACTACTTCTAGGCTTTGTATAGAAGACTTTTCACGTGCTAACTGAGCCTTCAGACAACCCTATGAGGTAGGTATTATCCCCCCATTTTGTAGAAGCAGAAACAGGAACTCAAGTGAGCTAGGATTTGAACTCGTGTCTTCCTGATTCCACCCATTAATTAACAAGTATTTCTGGAGCACCTAACTCTATTTCAGACCCCATTCCAGGGACTGGGATATAGAGACGAACCACAGTTATGGCACAGGACTGCCTGTCTGTCCATCTGTAGGTCCACCTGCTGCACTGAAAGTTCCTCAAGGGAATCTGGGTCTGATTCACTCTGAGCATGAGCCCATACAAGCAAAACCAGTGGGTGTTTGTTGAATGAACAAATAAATGAAGAAAGAAAGTTAAAAGAAAAACAAAGCTTGAGGTTGTTATGGAAGTCTAATGCCTCTTATGCTTGGAAACCTTTGTAAAAAATTCAGTAATTTCTAAATTATGGATACAATCTACTTCATTATAGAAAATTTGGAACATACAGAAAAGCACAAATGAGAAACTAAAAATAATCCATAGTATCAGTACCCAGAGTTAGCCTTTTTGTTTATTCCTTTGGTCTTTTTTTTATGTATGGATATCTTTTTTTAAGAAACAACATTTAGATCATGCTGTACATATATATATGTGTATATATGCATATATATATTTATATATAAAACTGTAGTCTGCATTTAAAAACATCACTAACAATGTATCACGAACATTCTCCTAATTGAACATCCTTTTAAACTTAAGTGTCTACTTAAGGTTGGATTTATTTTTACTGGTGATGACTTTCTTTACCATATACAATAATTATAACCTCAAGATTAAGGCTGAAGTCACAACAACAAGAATATTTAGCAGGTTTCAAGGCTGTGCACTGTGCCTCAGCCCTGACTGCACAATCTTTCCCTGGCAAATGCCCAGGGAAATGCCATGAGGATGTTAGCTGCAGGCATCAGCCTTACCTGGCTCCTTTCGTACTTGGAATTAAATTATTATTTGCATTTTACAGTTCTGATTTCTGTGGGTACTAAAATTGGCTTCAGAGGAACTGTGACAGGCATCAGAACATGTGATTAAGGGCTGGCTCTGGAGTCAGACTCAACCTAAGCCTGGCTCTACCGAAGATGGCTGTGTGACCTTGGCAAGGAACTTCCCTTCTCTGTGCTTCAGTTCCCTCAGTTTTTTAAAAAGATTTATTTATTTATTTATTTAGAGAGCGCACGAGCTGGAGGGGCAGAGGGAGAGCGAGAGAGAATCTCAAGCAGACTTGGACTGAACGTGCAGCCCAAAGCAGGGCTTGATTCCACAACGGGGGATCACCACCTGAGCCGAAACCAAGAGTGGGATGCTTAACTGACTGAGCCACCCAGTCACCCCTCAATTCCCTCATTTTTTTTTAAAGATTTTATTTATTTATTTGACAGAGAGAGGGAACACAAGCAGGGGGAGTCGGAGAGGGAGAAGCAGGCTTCCCGTGGAGCGGGGAGCCTGATGCGGGGCTCCATCCCAGGACCCTGGGATCATGACCTGAGCTGAAGGCAGACGCTTAACGACTGAGCCACCCAGGCGCCCCTCAGTTCCCTCATTTTTAACACAAGACAGCAACTATTTCTACCTCCACAGGTTGTCATGAGGACTCAGGAGCACAATGCCTGTCACATGATAAGCCACCAATAAATATCAGATATTGTTATTATAACTTGTGTTTGGAGCGTTTTCTCTTTTTTTCTGAATTGCGCTTGCCATTTGCTGGTGTCAGGGCTGCTCTTGGCAACTTGTCTTGATGAAAAGATACGAAGCAACTGGATGGTCACCATCTTGGAAGGAAGCATTGGCACAAGCATTTCAGGCATGCTCTGACCCCATCCGCACCTTATGCAGCCAGGTACCCTAAAACCACTGACAGGGGCTTATGATTTTATTTTGTTTCTGAATTAATCAAAATAATGTACAAGCCATCATGGAAAGCAATAACACGTAGTAAATAAGTGTATGGTCTTTCAAGTTAGACAATGAGGGTTCAAATCCTCCCTCCGCCCTTACTTACTATCTGTATGACTCTGAACAAACTATTTCCCATCTCTGAACTCCAGCTTCTTCATCAGTAAGTTGGAGATGATAATTGCAGTGGATGGTTGTTTCGTTTGTTTATCCTCAGGCAACATCCATTACACCGCTTTTGATTTTGCTTTGGAGGAACCAAGTGCGGCCCACTCTGAACCACGGTTTCACTCCCGGGCTGCACGCGCCGGGGCACGTGACCTGGGCTTAAGCCAATCCGTGCATCCATCACCTGACCCGCGATTGGTTGGCGGGTGGTCATGTGACCCAAACCAGTCCAATGGGTGCCCTTAGGGCTTGTGCGAACCACCTCTTTTCCATAGCCTTGCGGTTGTGAGGATGGGTCTGTCCTGGCTGCAAAGCCTTTTTTTTACTTCCGAATGAGAGCCTGCTCCAGAGGAGTAGACCCAGGAGAAACCAGTTGTGGTGGACAACTTTTGAGCCCTTCCTGATGCCAGTCATGATGTTCCACTGACACAAGGTAATTCATCCTCTTTCTTTGCTTAAAAAAAATCAGCTTGAGTTGGGTATTTTGTCACTTTAAACGGACAGAATTCTGCCTACAAAAACTGTAGTATCTGTGTCCCCGAGTTGCTTTGAAGATTAGATGAGGAAATGTATAGAAAGACCTTCGATACAGTGCTTGGCACGAAGTACATGCTTAATAAATGGTAGTTGTTTATATTATTGTTGCAAGAAAATGCAGATGAAACCAAAAGGAAAATCAAGAGGAAACGTGCACATTATTCTTTATTTCACCTCTTAGGGATAATCAGGTAAATATTTTGAAATCATTTTCTTCCAGACGTTTTCCTATGTGTATGTATTTATAAAATCCACAATGAGATTCTCCTCTAATACTGTATTGTACCTTATTTCACTCAGATACAAATCAAACACATCATAAAGATATCTCTGCACAGTGCTGTCATTCGTAGCGGCTGCATAGAATTTTATGATTTTGCTGGGTACTCAGATTATCCCTGAGTTATTTTTGTATTTTGTATAAACGGTGTTGTGAAGGCATTCTGCATTATCTGTCAGTCGATTGATCTGTATCTTTGTGCATTTCATAATTTCCTAATGATCAGTTTCTAAGACTAGGATTGAGAGTTTTACAGGTTGAAAAACGTACATTTGTAGGTTTTATTGGAATGCTTGTATTGAATAAAATACACGTCTCACTAAGGCTTTTTCGGCTGCCAAGACAGCATACCAGAGACTGAGTGGCTTATAAACAATAGAAATTTATTTCCCACAGTTCTGGAGGCTGAAAAGTCCAAGATCAAGGCACCAGCAGAGGTGGTGTCTGGTGAGGATGTGCTTCCTGGTTCATAAACACCTGTGTCCTCAAAAGGTGGAAGGGGTAGGAAACTCTCTAGGTCTCTTTTATAAGTACACTAATCCATACATGAGGGCTCCCCCTCATGGCCTGATCACCTCTCATAAGCCCCAACTTCAAATACCATCACATTGGGGATTAGCCTTCAACATATGAATATTGGGGGGGGCACATTCAGTTCATAGCAGTACATCATCAAACATTTATTTATTTTTTTTTTTTTTAAGATTTTATTTATTTATTTGACAGAGAGAGACACAGCAAGAGAGGGAACACAAGCAGGGGGAGTGGGAGAGGGAGAAGCAGGCTCCCCGCGGAGCAGGGAGCCCGATGCGGGGCTCGATCCCAGGACCCGGGATCATGACCTGAGCCGAAGGCAGACGCTTAACGACTGAGCCACCCAGGCGCCACCCATCATCAAACATTTAAATGCCTGTTCCAGACAACAGGGAGCACAGTGCTGTGGGCTCCAAGTCCTACTCTGCATCAGATACTGTACGGTTCTGATGTCATGAATTATGATCCTCCTGTAGGGGAGGGACTCCATAACTGACTTCATCAGCCTATGATGACAGTAAGCTGGATCTTGCTAGCTCTGAGCACCAGCCTCTTCACTCAGGAGACCTAGTGCCTTGTAGAGCCCCATTTTTACAGGTATTTCAGGGAGACCCAAGGGGTGTGTAACATGCACCCGCAGGTAAGTCCTGGTTGTCATTTTATTTCAAAAGGAAGAACTAGAATTGCATTTGTTTGCAAATGGCATGATCATCTATGCAGAAAATCCAGTGTAATCTACAAAAAAGCTAATAAGTGAGTTTGGTAAGATTTCAAGATATAAGATCAAAAGACAAAGATCGGTTGTATTCCTACAAACTAGCAATGAACAATCACAAATTTTTTTAAACAGCATTATTGAGCTGTAATTCACACAAGTCCTGGTCGTCATTTAACAATGCCTCTATCCTCCCTCACCTGTGCCCCTGCCCTGTCGAACAAAGTTCACTACCGTGGCCCCTGGCCATGTCGGGACTCCACCTGGGCCCACTGTCCCATTGCCTAACTCCCTTGTTCCCTCAGGGTGTCACAGGTTTGAACCTGCCATGGGTGTCCCTCGCATCCACCCCAGGACGCTGCCTGGTCCTCAGTGGGCACAAATCGCTACTGAACTGAAGTGTGCTGCTGAACTTGGATGTGGCTACCCCTCAGCCCAAGTTAGGTGGTGCAGGTGCAGAGCTGGAGGTTCAGAGAGGACCTAACCTGCCCAAGGTCTCACGGCAAGTTATGATGGAGCCAGAATTTCTGCCATTTCTCTCTGACATCGAATTTTGTGCTGGTTCTGCTGTGTCTTCCAGGGCCAGCCATTTCCCGCCAGTTTCTGAAACCCAGGGTCTAAGAGGCTCTGAACAGGGAGGCTGGGAGGGGGCGAAGCAGTGTTTGGGGGGTCAATGGCATGGCACTCTGTAAGAAAGACAACACCTTCCCCCATCCACATGCCTGGGCTCCAGTCCCTGCACACTGTCCCCAGGGCCATCCAGGGGAAGCTTCTCTCCCTTAAAACCTACTACCAGACCCAGCTTTCTACCCTGGGGCTCCTGAGTTTGGAGGCCCTTCACCTGCCTCCGCCCTGGGTGGTGTTGGGATGGGGTTGGGTGGGAGGGAAGCTGGGTTTTGACAGGCAACTGGGCTCACTGGGCTGCAGGCCTGGCCCCCTTCTCTCTCCCTCCCCCCCCATCCCAGCTGGCTCCAGAAGGGAAGCGGGGGTGGGGGCAACTTCACAGGGAAACTTTTGTTCTTGCCCAGAACAGACACAGGCTGGGGATCTAGCTTCCCCTTGGCTGCCACGGAGACTGGGGCCACTTGAGTTCATGTTTATTTTCACAGCGTGGATTCCATGGAGATAATCGGGCCTGACAGGGAAGCCCTGGTAGAGGGCTCGGGCCTCTGTGGAGTGCCTACTATGTGCTGGGGTCAGTAGGCAGGGACCAGTGACTCTGCAAAGCAGCCCCGGGGATTAGATTCTGAATCACACTTGACAGAGGAGGAGGCAGCCGCAGTGCAGAGAGGGAAACCACTTGGCTAAGGTCACACAGCAGGTTAACTGGAAGGAGAGACCACTGTTCCCCTGGGCTCTTTCTACCTTATGCCTGAGATACAGGCAGAGGATCTCAGTCTCCCTGGGGGTTTCCTGGAGGAAGTACTGCCTAGGGCTCCACACAGGCCAGGATCTGGGAAGCAGGGTGGAGAAGAGTGGGGTGTCTCTTCCAGGGGCTCCCATTCAAGCCGAGGCCTTAGGCAAGTAGTGTGCTCTGAGCCTCAGTCTTCTCCTCTGCATAGTGGGGTTGATAACAGCGTGTGTCTCATCAGAGGGCTGTACATATCGATTAGGAGTAAGAACTCCCTCATAAGCATTGTTAATATTATTACTACTGCTACCCTTCTATCCCACGCAGTCCTAAACACTCGGGCTCACCGTGGGCTCCAGGAGTCTCCTATAAGACCTGTCAATGCTATTCCCGAATGGAAGCTTTTTCTGCCCAGGCTGCCGGGGATCTGAGAGGAGGGCCGAGCCGGGTCTGAAATCCTGCTGCTGGTCTTCCCTGAGGAACAGACCGGATTTCACAGGGACGCACCCCGGGCCCTCCCTGGTTGGCCACACTGTGTTCTCCTCGTGGGGCCACGGGCCACGAGGGCCACACCCCTCACCACACTGTGTTCTCCTCGTGGGGCCACGGGCCACCACCAGGCCGGCCGTCCCCCTGGCAGCCCCGGCCCAGGCCTTCCCCCAGATCCTCCCTCCACATTATTTATTTATTTTTCTGTATTTACGTGCCCCGTTAGTTTATTTCATTTCTGAAATACATCTTGAAGCCACAAATAGACCCAATTCACCAGGCCAGTTACGAGCACACCAGTAAGACCAGCATCTGACGTGCAAGGACCCGAGGAAACAGCCGAATCAAAAACCAAACATGGAACCAATAAAATCTTTAACCTGACACTACAAACTTCCCACAGACTTCAGAGAAATACCTCCAGAAGTGCACGACCTTTTAGTTTCTCCCCAAGGCTACCTCCTCCTCCAGCGGGGTCTTTCTAAAATACAGATTTGACCTTGTCACTTCCCGGCTTCAAAACCCTTCGATAGCTCCTCATTATTTATTATTCTTAGGCGCTAACATTTATCGCGGTCCTCTGCTGCCGGGTCCTGTGCTGAATGCCTTTCGTGCATTTGTTCCCGCGGGGCAGGGACTGTTGCTATCCTGGTCTCAGGGATGAGGGAACAGCCACGTGGGGGGACGGCAGGGTCACACAGCTGGCGAGTAGTGCGGCTGGGATGCAAACCCAGGTCAGTCTGAATCCAGAGCCTGTGCCCCCCCACCTCCTGCCGCACTGCTGGATTCCTCAGCCTGCCCTGGCGCTGACATCCCCCCATCTCCGGCCGCGCTGCTTCTCCCTCTGCTCTCGCCGGGTTGGCCCTCCCCACTCATCACTTCTGTCCCTGTCTCAGTGCAGAAGCCCCACCACCCCCATGGGCCCAGCCCTCCACCCGGCGGGCTCTGCGGGACCTCCTTGCCTCCAGTGACCTGCCTGCTTCTGTGACATGAACTTCTGAATTGATAGCAGTTCTTGAAGTGTCCCGTTTTGAAATAAAAACGCTCCTTGACCTTGAGCCTCCTGCTAGCTACCATCTTCTATCTCTCTTCCCATTTCCTGCCAAGCTTTTAAAAGGCCAGTGTGTGGCTCCCGTCTGTGCCCACCTCCTCACCCGCACGCACCCCTCAGCTCTTGGCCCTCTGCCGCCTGTCCCCGCCCCTCCCCTGCAGGGACGCATGGCCTTCTCGTAGGTAGTCAGGCCTTCACCTCACACCTCTTCCCTGGGTCACCACCTTCCGGCTGCTCCTTCTCTAGCTACTTTATGGCACCTCTTCCTTTGCTCTGTGTCTTAAACACTGGCATGCCCTAGTGTTCCAAACCAGGCCTACAGCATTCCCTGCACTGCCCCATCCTCCCTGGGAAATGTCAGCCACTGTGACCTTGGGGGCAATGTCCAAACCTGCACCCCAGCCCTGGCTTCCCTCCAGAATACCATAGCCAACTGCCTGCTGGTGTCCTGGTGTTCTCACCGGGACACCCCATTTGCCCCTCAGACTCAGTGCGTCCCCGTTTATTATATCGTAACATTCACCCCCATCCTGGGGTATGGAGAGTCCCACAGAGTCTTGGACTGGAAATGGGGCTCCAGCTTCGTGGATGAGTTTAGGAGTCATCCCTCTTGGAGCCAGACGGACCTGGTTTTAAATTTCAGCCCCTCTTCCCAGCTTTATGACCTTGGACAAGTCCCTTCACCTCTCTAAACCTATTTCCCCTCTCGCAGCTGGAGGATGGTCATCGGCCCAGGACTGCACAGATTCCAATAAGGTAGCTAATAGCTACACTAGCGCCGACACTTAGTGGGTGCTCAGGAGATGTTCCTTCACACAGTCATGCAGTCTTGGGGCTTCCCCTTCTTCCCCCGGGGAGACCTGGCCTGGCAGAGGGTAATGATCAGTGATGGTAGCTACTTTTATTTACCACTTGTGCCGGGCACTGTGCTCAGTGCCCTACCTGAATTCTACCATCCTGTCCTCCCCATTTGCCAGTGAGGAAGCTCAGGTTCAGAGAGGTCAGGCTGTTTGCCCAAGGTCACACAGGCAGTGACAGATGCTGAGATTTGAAAGCAGGCCAAGTTCTTAACAGCTGGTCTGGTCTGTGTGTCCTTCCAGGCCAGGCTCACCCAGACGGCTCTTGGTCCTGGTGAGGCTCAGCTTCCCTCATGGTTCTCCCAGCCAGGCAGCCTTTGCCTTCTACCACCCCCCCGCCACCTCCCCTCTGCCCACTGCTAGATCTGTTTAAACTAGCTGAGCAGGGTGAGGTGGGGAGGCCGCGGAGAAGGTACGGAGATGTTTGTTTTCCTTGGGGGTTTATATCAACATTGGTCTTGACATTTCGCCTGTTATTATGTGTGGTTCTTTAGAGGGTGAAATAATATTTTCTTTTGCTTGAGAAAAGGACAAAGTTCAGACAGAGCTCTTGGCCCCAAATGGATTTTCCTCCTTCTCTGCTTTCCATGTGCCATAGCTGCTCTGAGTCCTCGGAGCCATCTCTGCAGGGAGGCATCCTCCCCGGGCCGCGGATATCCCCAGCTTGCTGGGGATGCACCGGGCTGTCGTAGATTCGCTTCACGCTGTAAACTCCATCCAGGCATGCTGTTGGTGGGTCACACCCGCTGTTCTCTCCGCACACGTGTGTGGTGGAGGCTTCTGTGTGCTGTGGCTGGGTCCTTCCACATTTGCTGGCCTTTATCAGACGCACGTGGGGAGTTGGGTCAGTACACTCACCATGCCACCCTGGACACACCCGGGGGCGGTGCACACAGCATACCGTAGGTAAAGCCCAGAGGCTCGAGAGATCCTCCTCGGGCTTCACAGACCATGCCCTTTAACTGGGCAGCTGGAGACCTCGACATTCTCCCCGATGCGTGGAGAAAACCCCTGAGCTCCAGACACATCCTGGGTGTTCGAGTTGTGTGCAGCGTGCTGGAGGGCAAATGCGTGCAGGGACTCTTGGCATCCTGGAGACCTCGTTCTCTGGGTACATCCCTTCAATGTGCCACAGATAAAAGCCACAGGACGGCCACTGCCTGGGATTAGCCTGCCGGGGCTGCCGTGACATACTACCTCCAACAAGGTGGCTTTAAATAACAGAGATGTATTCTCTCACAGTTTTTGGAGACCAGAGGTCTGAAATGAAGATGTTGCCAAGACTGGTTCCTTCTTTTTCTTTCTTTTTTTTTTTAAGATTTATTTATGTATTTTAAAGTTATCTCTATACCCAATGTGGGGCTCAAACTCACAACCCCGAGATCAAGAGTCGCATGCTCCTCTGACTGAGCCAGCCAGGCGCCCCGGGATTGGTTTCTTCTAAGGCCCCCGGGGATCGATTTCCTGCCTCTCTCGTTGGGTCTGCCGGAAGTTCTGGGCGCTCCTGGGCTTGTAGCTGCCCCACTCTGATCTCTGCCCCTGTCTGCACGTGGCCTTCTCCCTGTGTGTCTTGTCTGGGTCTGTGTCCCTCTCCGTTTTTACAAAGACACCAGTCATTGGATTCAGGGCCCACCATAATCCAGTGTGTCCTCATCTTAGCTTAACTAATTACCCATCTGCAAAGACCCTTTTCCAAATAAAATCACAGGTTGAGATTCCTGCTGGACGTGAATTTGGGGTTACTGTCCAACCCAGTACAGCCCCTATTCCTGGAGCTCTCTCTGTGAAGAACGCAGCGCATTACCTCATTTAGTCCTCCTGAAAACTAAAGTGGTCAGTGTTGTCCTCTCCATTTTGTAGTTGAGACAGCTGAGGCTCAGAAGGGGGAGCTTCACTTGCCCTGGGATACGCAGCCACTCTAGGGGGATCTGGGCTTCAAACCCAGGACTGCTGGGGTCCTGCCACCACACTGCCCCATACAGCAGGGGGCTGAGGACACATTCCATACACACTCCACGCCCGCTAACTCAGGGCTTCTCGACTGTAGCTTCGCTGACATTTGGGACTGATTAATTCTTTTTTTTTTAATTTTTAAAATTAATTTATTTTATTTATTTATTTTTAAAGATTTTATATTTATTAGAGAGAGTGAGTGAGATAGACAGCACACGAGCAGGGGCAGAGGGAGAGGAAGAGAGAGAAGCAGACTCCCCAGCTGAGTAAGGAGCCCGATGTG
Organism: Halichoerus grypus; assembly: GCF_964656455.1. Lineage (NCBI taxonomy): Eukaryota > Metazoa > Chordata > Mammalia > Carnivora > Phocidae > Halichoerus > Halichoerus grypus. The sequence continues at coordinate 85,397,505 of NC_135725.1, read as the reverse complement.
GGGCTCGATCTGGGGACTCCGGGATCATGACCAGAGCCAAAGGCAGACGCTTAACTGACTGAGTCACCCAGGCACCCCTAAAATTAATTTATTTTTTAAATTTAAATTCATTTTTTTAAAAAGATTTTATTTATTTATTTGACAAAGAGAGACAGAGAGAGGGAACACAAGCGGGGGAGTGGGAGAGGGAGAAGCACATATACTGTATTATTAGTTTCAGAGGTAGCGTTTAGTGATTCATCAGTTGTACATACACCCAGTGCTCATCACATCATATGTTTTCCTTAATGCCCGTCACCCAGTTACCCCACCCCCCATCCCCTCCGCTCCAGCAACCCTCAGTTTGTTTCCCATGATTAAGAGTCTCTTATGGTTTGTCTCCCTCTCTGATTTCATCTTGTTTTATTTTGCCCTCCCTTCCCCTATGCTCCTCTGTTTTGTTTCTTAAATTCCACATATGAATGAAATCATATGATAATTATCTTTCTCTGATTGACTTATTTCGCTTAGCATAATAACCTCTAGTTCTATCCACGTCCTTGCAAATGGCACGATTTCATTTTTTGTTGGCTGAGTAATATTCCATTATGTGTATGTACGTGTGTGTGTGTGTGTGTGTGTGTGTGTGTGTGTGTGTATCACCTCTTCTTTATCCCTTTATCTTGGACTGGACTGATTAAGTCTTTATTGTGAGGAGCTGTCCTATGCATTGAAGGATGAAGCATCCCTGGCCTCTACCATTAGATGCCCGTAGAACCTCCCTCCAGTTGTGACCACCACAAATGCCTCTGGACAATGCCACATGTGCCCTGACATTGCCCTCAGTAGAGAACCACCGCTGTGGATTTACTCCTTTTGGGGCAGAGGTAGTCTGTGTGAGGGGACCGGGGCTTGCCTCTTAGTTGTGACAGTGAAGGTTCAGGGTCATAAGGGGGGGGACAGTGAAGATGATGGTGATGACAAAGCATGTGACAGGTGCCCCTGCCTATGGCATCTTATTTGTTCCTCACTCCAAGGCCCGAGAAACCCATGCTGTGAGGCTGGTGAATGAGATCACAGCAGCTCAGCACCTGTGTACCTGAGCAGCTTACCTTTGCCACTTTGCAAAAGAAAAAGTCCATGTTGTCAACTCCCCCAGGCTGCTCCCTGGGGCCTGGTGATACTTCCTAATATCCCAGGGGTTTAGAAGCTCCAGGCAATCCAGGCTGGGGTGGGGGGCAGTTAACTGTACCCAGAATGGCTCAAAATGCTGACTGGTGGATTGTAATAGTCGCTTCTTTGTTGACCTTTATCACCTTCAAGGGCAAGGCACTTGTCTGGGTGGATCCAAAAGGTAAAATCTTATTTTTAAGAAGAGCAGCATCTTTTCTCCCCAGAATAAAGTCCTATGAGCTTACTAGATGTTCAATGCTAAAAGTGCCTGGTCCCAGCTGACAAATGGAGAGTCAGGGTTTCCCAGTCTCCTGCTCTGAGTGGCGCAGTCAGGCTTGGGCAGGGCCTTTCAATCGGCAAACATTTACTGAGCGCCAAGGATGTACTAGGCCCAGTTTCAGGTGTTGGGGATGGAATGCACATGGAACTTGAGCATGATCATAGAAGATTCTGTGAAAAGAGGATGCAAGTGCTGACTTGGAGGGACTTGGGGGGCTGGGAGGGCCCCTCCGGAACGGGCCTGAGACAGAGCTTCCGTGCAAGTACTTTATGGGAGCGAGGAACGCAGCGTGAATTAGGGAGGAGGGAAAGCCGGCATGAGGATGTGTCATCAAGTTGGCCACTGTCATTAAGGGACAACATATGCTCAGTCCTGCAGGACGGGGGAGGTGTCGTGTGTTTGTTCGCTGCATCAGCCCCCGTTGGTCAAAGGCTCAGCCCGCTCACTGCTCAGAGGTTTACCCCTGCACACTTGGGTCACAGAGGCGTGACTTCCAAGTGGGTTTCACTGTGCAGTGTGCGGGGAGAAGCCCTAATGTTGGAAGTGAGCAAAGCGTGGCCCTGTCCGAGGGAGGCTTTGTCCCGTCGCCCCTGCGGGGCCGGAATAGAGGCCACAGAGCACACTGGCACCTGAGTGCTGCAGGCTGTCCGAACGGCATCTCCGAGGAGGTGACATTTGGGACTTAGGCTATGTTTTCCTGGGCACAAGCTGTCCTTGTTCCCAAGGCGAGAATGAATCAGCTGTGTGCCTGACCCTCGGGGCCGCCTGTGAGGACACCTAGAAAGAACATATGGTTGTAGGGTTTTTTTTTTTTCCTTTAGTACAGAAAGAAATAAAAGTGTTATTTTTTTATTTGCCATGAGTTTCAGAAAGGTAGAATATTTTATTTTTTTTAATTATCGGAGTACAGTTGACATACAATGTTATATTATTTTCAGGCACACGACATAGCAATTCTGTACTTTATGCGGTGGTGGCCACTAGAAGTGTGTTACCATCAGAAAGAACATGCAGTTGTGCATTTACTGGTCACGGCTTGGCCTTTGGGGAGACTTTGGGCCAAGCCTGGTGAGCCTCGCCGGTTTCTGATACCACACAGAACCAAAGACATGCAGTGAATAAGCCAGGGGGTGAGTTCCAGCTGGAACCTTCATGCCGTGATGACACCCTCGTTCATCTCCCTCGTTGCTCTCCAGCAGCGTTGTCCAATAGAAATGCATAAAATATACACGCCTTAAAGTTGTCTAGGAGGCATTTCAAAAAGAAACAGACGAAAGTCATTTTAATAAAATTTATTACTTAATTTAATATATAAAAATGCTATCATTTTAACATGTAGTCAATACAAAAAATTAATGAGACAGTTTATATTCTTTCAATTTTATTATGTGCTTGAAACCTGGCATGTAATCTGGCGTGTCCGGCAGGACACGTCGGTAGGTAGTGGCTGTATTTCAGGTGCTCAGTAGCTCTGTGTGGCTAGTGGCTCTTGTTGGATAGCCTACCTCTAGACGTAAGAAATAGGAAAGTGATCTTTCTATGCCCTTTCCCCAGTTTTGCTCCAGTGGTAACATATCCCCACCAGGAAATTGACATTGATGTGATCCACACGGTTTATTCAAGTTCCCCTGTTTTACTTGTGCTCGTGTGTGTGTGTGTGTGTCTAGTTTTGTGCAGTTTTATCACATGTGTAGACACGTGTATCCACCACCGCAGTCAACGTACAGAACAGTTCCCTCGCCAGAGGATCCTCCTGGTGTCCTTTTATAACCATGACCCCTCCTTCCTGCACCTCCCATTTTCACCTCTGGCAACCACTGATCTATTTTCCATTTCTAAAATGTTGTCGTTTCAAAAATATAAATGGAACCATAGGATACATGACTTTGTGGGAGTGGCTTTTTTCGCTCGGCACAATTCCCTGGAGACGCATCCAAGTAATTGTCCGTGTCCATAGCTCCTTACTTTTTATTGCTGAGTAGTACTCCGCATCCTGTGACTTAGCTGATAACCTCCTGCAGCCAGGGGCTGTCCGCGTGTACTCGGTGGGCCCTTCGTAGCCGTTCTCCTTTGGATGGTTGAGTAGAAGTCCCAGGGCTCACAGCCAGACAGGCTCTGAGTGCTTTACAGTGATTACTATTTAAATGACAGAGGGTGAAGGTTAAGATTAGGATAAAGATTAAACATGATAATTCATATAGTGTTTAGCAGAATGACTGGCAAGTAATATGTACCTGCTAAACATTAACCAAGATAAAGTTATTTACCAAAGTGAGTTGGGGTTTGCTCTAATGCACAGAAAGCAGAGGCTTGAGAACTCCAGTGCGCTATCCCTGAGCGTAGACCCTTCTGCTGGAGATGTCTCGGACGGGGTTGCCCAGCATTGCCCTCCGGGAAGTCGAGGGGCTGGATTCAGATATGGCCTGACTCTAGGTTCTGCACGTCGCTCCATTCGCCCTGACGTCAGAGGCTGGCCTGATGGGTCCCAGGACCCTCAAAGGAGCACGCTGAGGCCGCCTTCTCCACCCTCACACCTACTCTGCCGGCCCTAGCCAACCCCCCCCCCCCCCGGCCTCTGCTCTGTGCCGCTCTCTCCTGCCCCTTGGGGCGGTCACATCCTAACACCGGCTGTGCCAGGCGCTGCTGTCCGTCCCTGTGCTCAGAGGTCCAGCCCCTCTGCTGTGATGCGCTGCCCAAGCTGCCTGCACTCAGACCGTGGCATTTCTGCAACCATTGCAAATTGTCACCCGCCGCACAGGCCTGCCCTCCACCACACCCACCTTCTTCTCTGTGCATGAAGTTCGAGATCAGCGTAGATCCCCCTCCCCACCCCGGTCCTTCCACAGCCTCCCCGCCTCTATAATGGGGAGTCCTTTTGCTACTTGCTCAGACCAAAGGCCTTGCTTTTTTCTCTCACTCCACACTCCACTCCACTGGGAAACCTTCTCAGCAGTCAGTCCCTTCCAAGTATATCCTGACTCTGAGCACATCTCCCACGCCCTGACCACTTCACTTGTATCCTGTCCAGCGCGCTGTCACCTTCTGCTCAAAGGACCGCAGTGGCCACCTAACTGGCCTCTGTGCTTGTAACCTCTTTGTAATGCACCCCCCTCCCCGCCCCAGCACTCCTCCCCTCCTTCCCTGCTCTGTTTTTCCTGGAGCACCCGGCGCCATCTAACCTATAATATTCTTTGCTTATTAATTGTGTCTAGTGCCTGTCCCCGCCGTACTAGAACGTGAGTGCCATGAGGACAGGGATGCGGGTCTGCGTTGCTCTCTGCTGCATCCCTAGGACAGCGCCTGCTGCATTACAGGGCTGCGTAAGTGCTTCCTGAAGGCCCGCCTCCCTGTGTACGCACAGCTTGGGCTATGTTTTCCTGGGCACAAGCTGTCCTTGTTCCACAAATGAGACTCCTGACCCACACTGGATTCACTGGCTGAGATTCAGGTCCTCCCCTGCTCCATGCACTGGGCTCACTCGCTGCATCATCGTCATGGTTACCGAAAGTCCAGAGTGGCCCTCGATGTGGGTCTTTCTTCACCCGGACCCATTCACCCAGGGATTGGGCACTGGTTGGCTGCAAAATTGGCACCAGCAGGACAGTGACACTTGTCATTCAACCCAGGGCATAAGTCAGCAACCGCTCTGGGTTCCAACTGCCTGATACCACTGGACGCCCCAGGATCCTCTCCTCCCGTTGGGTTCTTCGTACCCCATTACTTCCAGGAGGGCCACAGCAGCGCTTTGTTGGATTGTCATCTGGTCCCCTCCCCGCAACCCTGCAACCTCTGTGGCCCTCCTAACATCAACCCCGGGATGCAGGCCCTGCCATCAGTCTCCCCTCACTTGAGCCCCGTGCACAGACAACCTGTCCAAGGGCTCCCAGCACGTACGAGGTGGAGCCGGGCTGCATGGTGCCAGCATGTGCAGGGCCGGGGGTGGTGGGGAAGTGGGGGCTTCGGGCTGACGTCCGCAGGTCAGGGCTACTGCGGGGTCTGCACTCCCCCGCATCCCCAGAGCCACCTGCAGGCCACCTAGGCTGAGATGCGAATAAGAGGCTGGGGTGGGGGTGAAGATATGTCCAGGCTCTTCCAGATGCTCCCAGGGACTCAGCTTTGCATGGGTTTTTCCATTGCCCCTCCCTTCGGGTTCCGTCTGCTTCTGCAATGTAGGGGCTGCAGGAGCAAGGGCAAGCCCCCCAGGGCCTGCCCAGTGAGGTCGGGGCTTGTCTTCCCCTTTCACCGCGTAGGGATGCTGACTGCTCGGAGCATGAGCGCCGTCCCTGGGCAAGGGCAGACCAAGGGGTGCTGCAGACGGCATGACCAGTGCCACGGGGACACAGGCGTGGAAAGGCTGAGAGCACACGGTGGCTGGGGACGCAGGGGATGGTACTAGGCATGATTCTCCACTGGGCTGAGTCAAGGATACAGTAGAGGATGGCTGGGGACAGCAAGACAGGACTCTCCAGTGGGGCAGTCCTAGGGGACACAGTGGTGTTGACAGGGCTCTGGGGAGCCTAGTTCTAGAGCTGTTCCTGGGCCTCCTATCCACCCCCACCCGCAGGTCTCTCCACGCTACCCACCCACCCCACCCCTGCCTTACCCAGTCCAGGCGCTACTCCTCATGCTCTGTCCCTGCCACCGTCTGACGCGCCTTTGAAATCTTATCTCCCATCTTGTTCTCTGTTTCCTCCCTGTCCAGGCCTCATCTGTCTCCTGCCTCCCACCCACCCCCCACCTGCTTCCCATCTGTGGCCCCTCCCCCTCCCCCTGCCCGCTGGCCCCTGTCTGGGTCCTGTCCTGTCCTATCAGCCTGGCTCCAGCTCCAGCCCTTCCCTCCCTCTCCAGGGGAGATTTCAGGGTTGTGCTTGAGGACCCTGCCGGCAGCCTCCTGCATGCCCTGAGCCCCCGCCCCTGCCCCCGGCCCCTTCCTTGGTCTTCCTTCCCTCCACTGGCCCCGACCCAGCCCTCAACCTCTCAGGCTCCCTGGTCAACCGCTCGAGCTCCCTGAGGGCTGGGTCCCAGGGCCCCTTCTCCAGGCCTTCTGACCCTCTCAGCAAAGGCCACCCCTCCCTCCTTGAACTTGCCCAGCCCAGCCTTTGCCTGTATCACATGAGTCACAGATGCCTGGGGTTCTGTCTCCAGTCTGTGACCTCCTCTAGGGCAGGGACAACTCCACCTGCATTCTTTACAGATGGGGAAACTGAGGCTTGGTGAGCAGGTGCACACTCCCTGGTTCTTCCTAGGTCTGGCTCCATTTCAACCTGTAGGCCTCAGTGTGTGTGCCACCCCTCAGTGAGGTTGTCCTGACTGCTTGACGGAACGCGGCTCCTTCCCATCCCCCGGCACCCACGTACCCTCCATCCCCGCACCCTGGTTTCTTTGCCTTTGGGGCTTCACCTTCCACTTTACAGGGAAAACAGATGGGGATATCCTCACCTTCCCAGGAACCAATGGCAGCTGACAGTGGGCCAACCTCAGTGTCCACAGTGCCCCAGGTGCCCCGACAGAGGCCTCCCCCTGTCCCTGGGGCCCCAGCCGCCTCCAGAAGCCTCTGTCTTAAGGAATCAAACCTGGGGTGTAGAGTCACACACAGCCTGCTTGCATTCTGATCCCAGCCCTACCACTTAGCAGCTGAGTGAGTGCAGGCAAATAAGCTCCTTCTCTTCGGGCCTCACTGCTTGCACCTGTAAATTGCCGAGGAGGCAATCTTGGGGGTGTTGCAAGAATTACATGAGTTAATCATGTACATGATACAAGACATCATGCAGCAGGACCCAGCACATAGTAAGTGCTCAGTAAATAGCCCTCCTTGCTCCCAAGTGCCACAGCGGCAGCAAGACTATAGTAGCAAATCATGTACTTGAACTTGAAGATAACTGTCCCCGGATGTCAGTGGTGCCTTTGCCATGACCCCATCCCTCCTGAGTGCTTTGCAATCTCAATCTCTTTGAGTCCTCTCAACAGCCACTTGGATGTGGGCTCTTGCTCCCATCCTCCGGGTGAGCAACCCAGACACAGAGGGCAGAGACCCACCCAGGTCACACCTCAAGTAGGCAGGAGGTAGGATGTGGAGACCAACAGTGGGGCTTTCAGGCTGTACGACGCTGACTCAGGCACTTACCACTGGGTGGACCTGGGACCAGTCATGTGGTCTCTCAGCTTTAGCTTATCCATCTGCAAAATGGGGATAATTGATCTTACCTTACCAAGGCACAGTGAGAATCCAGTGATGTCTGTGGGCTTACTCAGTGATCACTCAGTGAATGGTGGCTGACAATAGAAGCTCGGGGCTGGGGTTTGCCCCTGGCCTGTCGACGCTGAGTCTGAGCCTTCCCTTCCCACTGCATGGCCTGGCCTTCTAGGAGCACATGCGGCCCCATCCTGCTGTGCTAGGGACACTCAGGCCTCTGAAACCATGTGTACGTCAACCACAGCTTCTGGGGAGGTGAGGTCTACTGCCCCATTTGGAAGCAATTGGGGCCTGAGTCTCTTGGGCCTCGAGCCCATGTTGAACTTATTTGAGGCATTTGTGTCTTCAAAGTGGAAACCTAAACAAGGAAGGGAGTGTAACAGGGTGTTTTGCTGTTCGTTCAGATTGTCCTCCTCTGAAGTGTATCACTGGCTGACACCTCAATGGCCTGCCTGGGTGGGCAGTGAGCTCCTGGGCATGAGCCTGCCACTGCCCGGAACGTTCCATGGCTCCCGCTGCTCACAGGGACCAGCCAGGTGCCTTAGCCAGGGGACAGCTCTGAAGCGCACAGACCTGGGCCCCTTCCTGGCTATGGGATGCCAAGCAAGTGTGTATCTACTCTGAGCCGCCATTTTCTCACCTGGAACGCATAGAAAATATTCTCTATCTTACAGGTTTGCCCAGAACCGAGGGGTTTCCTGAGATGCAGGACTTTCAGTGCTAAAACCTGGAACGTTCCAGACATAGCAGGGTGAGTTGGTCACTTACAGGGTTGTGGTGAGGATGAAAAGTACCTCACGTGCTGCTTGGGAAAGAGTAGTGATGGCGGGGGCCTGTGTGCGCCGCACTTCACAGTTTCCATCCCTTCTCAACTCTGGGCTTTGATTTCCTCTGCTGTAAGCGGCGAGTAACCACAGTCCCTACCTAGTAGGGGCTCTTTTTTTTTTTTTTTAAGGATTCATTGAGGTAATTTATGAAAGAGCTTAGCAGAGCTCCTTAGTGGGTGCATAACAAATGTTAGCTAACAATAAGATTATAATGGATAATAATTCACAAAATGTTTTCTCTTCCAGCATCCCACTGAATCCTCATAACAGCACTAGTTTGAGAAGTGGCTGTGATTCTCCCCATCTTCCAGATGAACAAACTAAGGCTTGGGTCAGGGAGGAAGTTGCCCGGAGCTGCATAGGAAGTGGGGGCAGGGCTGAGGAGCCAGGCTGATGGGACCAGAAAAACCCTAGAGCCTACCCCATATCCCCCTGCCTGACTGCCTTTCAGCCTGTCACCCTCTTGCCCCTGCCCAGGATGGACTTTGTCCTTCGGGCTCCACTGAGAGCCCACTGGCTCTATGCCCCACTTTTTGCGCCCCCCCTTCCATTGTGCTTATCACCTTTGGAAATCAAAGTATTGGTTTTCTTACTTATCCATTTCTTCCACAAAAATGTCAGTTCCAAGAGGTCAGGGACTTTGTCTTTTGTTCACCGCAAAGTCCCCATGCCTGGCACAGAGCAGGCCTTCTGTAAACTGTCAAATGATTTGATTATCTTCTAATTATTAGAAGAACCAATGCAACTTGGTGTCCAGCAGCCCCAGTTGTGATGTGATGCAGTGCCTGATTCATGCCAGCAGATGGCAGCAGAGAACAAGGTACCTGATGGGTGGAGCCCAGGTGAAGTTCACAGGTTTGACTTTAGAACGTGGGTGCTTGTGTGTGTGTGTGTGTGTGTGTGCGTGTGCGCGCGCTCTCTCTCTCATGTGTTGCATGTACTGTCTTCTACCTCCTCCCCCTAACCACTCTTCAGGCCTGCAGATCCCAACCCGATAGAAGGAGGCCTTTTCCAATAGCGGATAACAATAGCTATCACGGATGAAGTGCAGAAGCACTATGTGCCAGGCATCATATATGCATCATCTCATTGGACGCTCACATTAGCCCTATTATTAACCTCATTCTGCAGACAAGGAAACTGAGGTGCCATAATATGCCCCAGGTCACACAGCCAGTGGGGAGCCAGGACTGTTAGACCGGGATCATTCCCTCAACCACCGTGAGATAAGATCTCTGAGCTTCAGTTGCCGGTTCGCAGACTCGGGGGCCACCCCAGGAGAACAAGCGCCACCCTTGTCTCTGGAGGTGTGCAAGCTGAGCCAGATAAGCACCCACCAGAGAGTGCCCAGAGCCACTCCTGGCCAGGTACAGCTGGATACATAATTTTCAGAACCCAGCACAAAATGAAAACGTGGGGTCCTCTGCTCAAAAGTTATTCCATATTTCAAGGTGGCAACAGCAGAGCATTAAGCCAAGCTTGGGGCCCCTCTAAGTATGAGGCTCTGTGTGACTGCACAGGTTGCATACCTTTTGGGTCTGGAGCAGGTGTGTGAGGAACAGCTCTCAGGAGCCCCCGGGACATCACCAGCCCGACGCTGCAGGAGTTCAGGGAAAAAACCCCTCAGCACATTGTTTCTCATAAGACGGACCCTGCATCCCGGCACCTTTTATCTTCCTTCCCTGGCGGTGATTTATCTCCCTGTGAAGGGCTGGGGCAGCCTCAGAGGCACAAGTCCCATTTGATGGTCCATGAATCTTTCGTTTGCGGATCCTCTGGCCACTCTCTGCGTGGCCAGGCGGACCCACCACTTCCTTTCTGCCAAGTAAGGATTAGAAAGCCATAAAACAAGGAGCCCAAACCTCTGGTCGGAGGAGCACACACATGGACGTCAGATGCGCTGGCCGCCTGGCAGGGGATGGATGGGGCTACAGGACTCAAGCCCCAGAGGGGGACCACTTTCCTTGGGGCCACCATTTCCAGTCTCCTGTCCCATGTGGAGGGGACTTCCTAGCCACACCTGGGACCAGATCTGTTCAGGGTCACCCCCAGAGGGAGAGGTCTTGGCTAAAACCAGAGCTAGAGGTGGTCCTGGTGTGGTCAGGGAGTGAGGATGCTCAGGCTGAGCTGAGTGTGAGGGCTCTGGTCAAGTTCAGGTGGGAAGAGCTGATCATGCATTATGTGCTGGGCAGTTAATACATATTGTTCTCATTTCTCACAGGGTTGTTCCCATCTGAATAGTGTGGATGAAGAACCTGGGGCTCAGAGGGGGTGAGGTCACTTGCTAAGGTCACACAGCCAGAAGTGATGGGTTTTAGGATTTTAATTCAGGTGAACAGATAGCAAAGCTTTGTCCCAAGGAAAAAATTTTAAACCATAATATTTAAAAAACACATTACTTATTTCTTGAATGTGATCCATTTTTTAAAAAATTCGAAGTTGTAAAAGGCATGTGGAACAAAATTCAAAAGTGATATAAAATAACATTAAAGTTTATGTCTTCTTCTCCCTTCTCCTATTGTACTTTGCCTCCCTGCTTTTAATTCTTTAAAGTATATTCCCAGAGAGGAAATTGCTGGATTGTATGGTCCAACTTCATTCTTTTGCATGCAGATATCCAGTTTTCTCCACACCATCTGTTGAAAAGACTGTCTTTTCCCCATTGACTAGTCTTGGCATTCTTGTTGAAAATCATTTGACCATACACATGAGGGTTTATTTCTGGACCCCCTATTCTATCCCATTGGCTTATATGTCTGTCTTTGTGTCAGTACCACACTGTTTTGATTAATGTAGCTTTATAGTAAGTTTTGAAATCAGGAAGTGTGAATCCAACTTCGTTCTTCTTTTTCAGGATTGTTTTGGCTATTTGAGGTCCCTTGAGATTCTATTTGAACTTTAGTTTTGGGGGATAAGTTTTTCTATGTCTGAGAAAAAGGTTGTTGAGATTGCATTAAGTATATAGATTGTCTTGGCTAGTATTGATGTCTTAAAAATATTAATTATCCTATTCATGAACAAGGGATGTTTTTCCATTTAGTTGTCATCTTTAATTTCTTTTCAGCAATGTTTTATAATTTTTACCATACAAATCTTTTACCTTCTCAGTTAATTCCTAAGTATTTTATTCCTTTATTAATGCCTTTGTAAATGGAATTGTTTTCTTAATTTCCTTTTTAGATTGTTCATTGTTGGTGTACAGAAATGTAACTGATTTTTGTGTGTTGACTTTGTATCCTGCTACTTTGCTGAATTTATTAATTCTAACTATGTTTTGTCTGTGTGTATGTGTAATTTCAGTGTTTTCAACATAGAAGATCATATCACCTGTGAGCAAAGATAATTTTACTTCTTCCTTTCTAGTTTGGATGTCTTTTAGTTCTTTTTCTTGTCTAATTGCTCTGGCTGGCATGCCCAGTACTATCTTGAATAGAAATGGCAAAAGCAAGCTTCCTTGCCTTGTATTGATCTTAGGGAAAAGCTTTCAATTTTTCACCATTGGGTATGATGTTTGCTGTGGGTTTTTCATATATGGCTTCTATTATATTGAGGTAGTTTCCTTCTATTCCTAGTTTTTTGAGTTTTTTTTTTTTTAATCATGAAAGGGTGTTGAATTTTGCTGAATGCTGTTTCTGTGTCAACTGAGATGATCATGTGTGTTTTTTTCCCCTTCATTTTGTTAATGTGGCACATTACATTGATCAGTTTTCAATCAAACCACCCTTGCATTCCAGGAATAAATTCCACTTGGTCATGGTGTGTGATCCTTTAAATATGTGGTGCAGCACATTTTGCACTTGAGATTCAATATTATAGATGTGCTTGTCTGTTTAATATCAATCTCCTCCCATTATGTTGAACTCATCGAGGGCAGGGACTAGGTCAATCTCGTTCACCACTTTTTCCCCAGCGCCATGCACAAGGCTTGGCACAGAGTAGAGCTCACTAAAGAATGAATGAATGAATGAACGAATGAGCAAACAGTAAAGTAACAGACAGAAGTTAACCCAAATAGATAACAATATGGGATTACATGTGATTTAAATTTTCTTTTTATACTTTTCTTTTATATATATTTATCCTGAATTTATTTTATAATCAAGTAAAAGTTAAATATACATTAATTTGATGGTGGAATGAGAGACAGCTCTGGGTGCCCAGAGGAGACAGGATTGAAAGGCATGAGATCAGGACAGGAAACCTAATAAGGAGGCTGCTGGGATGTCCAGGTGTGGGGTGATGGCAGGGGAGTGTGTACAAGAGACTGTGGGGACCAGAGCCTCAGTTTTCCCTTTGGAAAATGGGGCTAATATCCACTCCTGTACTTAAATTACAAAAGTCAAATGAAAAGAGCCATCATTTATTGAAACTTATTCCATGTCTTTCCCTGTCCTATTTAATGCCCCCATTCCCAGTTGAGGATATTATCTTTATCTTCCAGGTGGGGAAACTGAGGCAGTGGTCCATTCAAATCCTAGCTCAGCCATAATATAAGCCATGTGACCCGCAGTAGTTAGGTTCTGAGCTTCAGTTTCCCTATTATGTATAATGGGATAACAACAGTCCCTACTTCTTGGGGTGCTGTGTGAGGTCAACAGCATTGTGCACATAAAGCTCATAGATTACCTGCCAGGATGGTCTGGCAGATACAAGCTGCCCATCATCACCACTACCGAAAGCAGTGAAGCTGCCATCGTAGAGTCACACAGCAAACAAGTGGCCAAGTCAGGATTCAGCCCAGGTTTCTCTGACCCCAGAGCCCAGCTCCTTCCAGTTCCTGGTGTGAGGGGCTCCCCTGGTCAGCAAGAGCTCTGGGTGGCAGGTGCCTGCGTGGAACTTACTAAGGGCTGAGTGTGAGAGGGCTCTGTGCAGAGCTTCTCCCTGGTGATGCAGTGCGGACAGGGGAAGGGTCAGCCATTGTGACCCCATGGGGGATTTTGCGGGGACTGTGTGTCCAGTGCAGCAAGCGGTTTCCCAGCAACCCACGCGCCACTAATGGGCCTCCCTTCATACAACAAAGCACTGAGATAACAGACAGATTTAATTAAAAAGAACACACGTCCTCCTCTGCAGGGCGGCTACAGCCAGGGCATGGGGCCCGCAATTAAAACTTAGCTCTATAAAGTCAGCGCATAGGCGTGGGTGCCCGCAGCTGCCGCATTTTCTAAAAAGAACGCCCCCACCCCTCCATGCCCACATTATTTATCGAGTTAATTTTGTTCTCTGGCCACAGGGTGAACTGACTCTGAGCCCCGACCCCGGCTGTGCCAGGCCAGCACTTGCCTCCTTTGCGGAGGAGCCAGGCTGAGATGGCCAGCTTTAAATGAGGAAGCCCCGGGTGGGACTCTCCCTGGCTTTGTGGTTGCAGGCAAGTGACCCACTCTTCCATCAAGAAATGGGGCAGAACCTGAATCTGTCCCCCGAGGCCGGGTGAGGCCCGAATGAGGCACACGGTGGGCGCTCAGAGAGTGTCAGCTCTTAGTTTTGTTGGTGTCATGACCACTGGTGGAGAGAGCTTCTGGAAGGAGACCAGGAGGCCTTGGCGAGAGGGAGGCTGGGATGGTTGGGGAGGCCCAGGCTGGGCACTCAAAGATGTAGATGCAGCCATTGAGTGGAGACTTTGGAGTCCGAAGGATCCAGGTTTGAATCCTCCTTCTGCCACTTCCTAGCTGTGTGGACCTGGGTGAGCGACTTCCCCTTCTGGGGCTCTGTTTTCTCTTCTGTAAAATGGAAACGAAAACAGAACCTTCCTTTTGGGTTGCAGCCTGAGGAATCCACAAGCTGGGTACCACACCTAGCACTGAGTGAAAGCCCAGGAGGGCTTGGGTACTGCGGCCCGGGGAGGTGGCTTTGAAGGCTGAGTGGAGGGGTCAGAGATGCCTGGTTTCTTGCCTGGCTCAGGGCAGTTTCTCTAGAGGCCAGTAGCTTGCAGGCAGAGGGGGCCCTTCCATGCGTTTCCTCTCCAGGTGCCCGCCGCTGTCAGGCTGGGGATGGGGGCGCTTGCCTTGCGACCAGATAGGTGGCCTGATAGCAGGGTCTGCGAGACAAAGCTATCGGAGACGTCAACAGGATACTGAATGGGCTTCTCTGAGCGGCGGGTACAGGATTGCTTTTGGCTCAGATTTAATTAAAAAGACTCAAATCTTTCTGATAATCCTCCCAGCAACGGCTGGAGCAGGGCCTGAGGCAGGCTCCCTGGCAACGGCGCATCCTGCTGATAAAGAACTTTGGGGGGAGGACACAGTGAGCCCCCTCAGCTGGTCCAACGTCGCTGCTATCAGCCCTGCCCATCACCCAGCCAGAGAGGGACAGCAGCTGCCGCCACCCTCCACCCCCACCCGCTCCCTCCCTGCTCTGTGCCCCTCACTCCTGCCATGCACATGGGTGGGTTGCTCTGTTCCTGGGTCTGAACCCTCTGCCCCACCTTCACACCTACTCCCCCAGTCCAGCCGCCCAGGTCTTGCTTTTCTCCTGCTCCTCCCCTAGTGCACCAGCACTGAGCCTGGGGTGTCCAGTTTTGGGTGTTCATGGAATGGGCAGGTCTCCGGCTCTGCTTGGAGGCTGAATCAAGAGTGGAAGGGTGAGGCCGGGCACCCATACCTGCGTCCGAGGGGTACTCCTCCCCTCCTACCGCCCAGGCTTCACTTGTACTCTTCTCTCTGCCTGGTCTCCCATTCATGGATCCTGACTAGTTCAAATCCCAGCTCTAGGTGTCTCTCCTAGCCCTCCTCCCATTTACATATAAGTCCGCAGAATCCAGCACAGAGCCTGGTAAAGAGCAGGGGCTCAAGGGTTATCTGATGATTGAATGAATGGAATGAATGAATGAATGAAAGAAATAGATGAGCAAGCCTGAGCTTGGTGTAGGAGTTCCTTTTTTTTAATATTTATTTTTAAGGTTTTATTTATTTGATAGAGAGAGAGAGAGCACAAGCAGGGGGAGCGGCAGGCAGAGGGAGAAGCAGGCTCCCCACTAAGCAGAGAGCCTGACGTGGGGCTCAATCCCAGGACCCTGGGATCATGACCTGAGCCGAAGGCAGATGCTTTTTTTTTTTTTTTTTTTAGATTTTATTTATTTAGATTTTTATTTATTGATTGATTTATTTGAGAGAGAGAATGAGAGAGAGAGAGAAATAGAGAGCACAGGAGGGGGGAGTGTCAGAGGGAGAAGCAGACTCCCTGCTAAGCAGGGAACCCGATGTGGGACTCGATCCTGGGACTCCAGGATCATGACCTGAGCTGAAGGCAGTCGCTTAACCAACTGAGCCACCCAGGCACCCTAGATTTTATTTATTTATTTGAGAGAGAGAGCATGAGAGGGGGGAGGGTCAGAGGGAGAAGCAGACTCCCTGCTGAGCAGGGAGCCCAGTGTGGGACTCAATCCTGGGGCTCCAGGATCATGACCTGAGCCAAAGGCAGTTGCTTAACCAATTGAGCCACCCAGGTGCCCCCCGAAGGCAGATGCTTAACCAACTGAGCCACTCAGGCGCCCCAAGGGTAGGGGTTCCTATACTGTTTTACCTCATTCCTAGGCCAGTGACCTGGCAGGCAAATGACTTGCCTCCTCCGTGCCTCAGTTTCCCCCCCTGCACATCAGGGGCACCCATCAAGAAGGTAGGCTGCCCTGCGGGGGGGGGCGAAAGAGGTGTGATCCCTGCCAGTTCATCACCTCCTGCCCCCACGCCAGTCACTGCTCTGTAGGGGCCTGAGGGCTGCTCCATGGTGCATCCAGCACCACATGGCCCCAGCTTTGGCCCCCCAAGGCCAGCTAGCAGGGCTGAGACGAGTCTTCCTCTCCACCTTCTTCTCCCTGGGCTCTGCCTCACCCTGGAACCCATTAAAAAATATTTTAAATTTAATTATTTTGATATACAACAATCCATGCAGCTCGAAGTTATTTGTAGACAGAAGGGTGAAGCCCCCACTTCCTGCCTCCACCTGCCACAGCCAGCCACAGCTGTCAACTTTTGGGGGCCTTTCTCAAGCTTCTTTATGCACATGGACGTTTGATAGGATCATAAGATGCGAACAAAACAAAACTCTGCGCTGTGATCTCTACCTTGCTCTTTCCACTTACTGGGTCCTGAAGATCTTTCCATGTCGCTGTGGAAGGGTGCGCTTCTTTTTACAGCTGCATAGTATTCCATTGAGCAGATGGCCTGCTGTGATGGACATTTTGATTGTGGTCTATCTTTTGTTATTATTGACAAAGCTGCTTGGAAGAACCGTGTACACACATCATTGGGTTGTTTGTCTGTAGAGCAATTCCCAGAATAGAACCTGTTCGATTGAAGGTGTAATCCATTTTAATGCAGCACAACTCAGGCATTCTGTTGTTCATTTATCCATCAATAGTGTGCGTACTATGTGCCAGGCACTAAGCCAAGTGCAGAGGGCTGAATGGTTGAATGAGCCAGGCCTGATCCTTGTCCTCTTAGAGTATAAACTTCTGCTCCATGGTCTTCCACCCACCCTGTCTACTGCTGCTGGAGGGCTGCCCTCACTCAAGAACCTGCTCTGGCTCCCTATGGCCATTGGCTCACATTCAGTTTCCCAGACTAAAGGGTGAGGTTCTCTGTCCTTTCTCATCTGGCCTGTTATGTCCTAATTTTCCAGCCAAAGCTTTCACCAAAGCTTCCTTACTGACTTCACCTCTGGGCAACCCCAGAAAATAAGCCCCAAGCGGGGTGGGTACCTTTGCTATTGGAGCACCTGTGATGTGCTGGGCTGCTGGGCTGTGTTTGGGAGCACTGGCTCTGGGGTCAGACCATTTGGATTCAAATCCCATCCCATCACCCTTAAACCCTGTGGCCCTGGGCAAACCATCTAAGCTCTCTGGCCTTGGCTTCCTCATCTGAAAAATGGGGACAGTAATCTGACCTGCTTCCAGGCTTGTGGTGAGAAGGAGATGATCTCAGGCGGCAAAAGCAAGCACCAGACAGGAGCAGGCTGGCATCATATGCTTGCTTAATCCCCCCAAATACATTCTGAGGGGGGTTATTGGCCCCACTTTACAGATGAAGAAATGGACTGAGCCACCCAGGCGCCCTTTAATATTTATTTTTAAGGGCTGGAATCCATCATGTTGGGCTCCAGGTCCTTACCTTCAATCACCAGCCTCTCCAGCCGCCTGTGGTTTGCCCACTGCATAGTGATGCCCAGCCTGCCCACCACAATGGCCTTTCCTGCCTGTCTCTGTCTTTGTGGCCCTTCTGCTGGGCTCTGGCTTCTCTCTGCTTATTCATCCAGTTGTGGCTGGGCACTATTCTAGGAGCTCAGGATTCACAAGGAATAAAATGGATGTTACCTGTGATGATCAGAGTTGATGGGGGGGCAGGGTGTGGAGGGAGGGAGAAGCCAAGAGAAGGAAGAATCTCAAAGGAAGGTGGGTCAAGAAGCTGGGACAGGACAGAGATGCACCTGGAAGGGGGTGGTGGCTTTGGTGGGTGAGGGGAAGTGGGCAGAGCCTGAGTGGAGGTGAGGAGCAGGGGTGCTGAGGACCCTCCTGGCAGTTTGCCTGTGCAGAGGTGAGCAAAGAGAGGGCCCAGACACTGGTACAGGGAGTCCAAGGACTTTTCCTTTAAGCATGGAGACCAGAGCAGGGTTAGGGCCACAGGAATATGGAGAGAGAGATGAGAGGCCTCTGATAAAGGGGCTGGAGGCAGAGCCCAGCAGGAGGGATTGGCCACAGGCTAGGTGGCCCCGTGGTGGGGGGATTTATGTTTGGGACCCTAAGAAGTCAAGGGCACTTCCCCCCTGAAGCCCCACCTGCCCTGGGAAGAGAAGCTTGTTGGGGGCCAGCCAGTGGGTAAGGGCCTGGGGTGGGGGCCCAAGGAGAGGACCAGACGGCCCTGGCGAGGTCTCCCCATCACCAGGTGACTGCTCACTCAGAGCCCCTGCTAGGCTGAGAGCATTTGCGTGGACATTCTCATTCCATCCACACAGCACCCCAGTGATGAGGCACGAGCATTATGCCCATGTACCAGAGGAGGAATCTGAGGTTAGAGAGGATGGGAGTTTGCCTGAAGCCACACAGATGAGGAGCCAGTCAAGGGCAGTGACGGGATTCGATGTCCAGAGGCCAGGCCTTGGACAGGGTTCCCTTCACCCAGGACAGAATCCTGGAAGACCCCACCCCTCTGCACGGGCCTCGGCACCGGGGCATTCACCTGCTCTCTCCTAGCCTGAGTTCGGCGGGGGCGGGCACTGGAGGCACAGGGAATCAGGTCCCCGCTCTCCCCAGGGGCTCACTGTGCTCTTCTGACGTGGGGGTGCATCACAGGGGCTGCCACACTCTGGCCCCGCCCATTGCTGAGGTCTGGCCTCTGTCATGCCGGGTGCTCCAGGACACCCTTCCACCTCTCACCGAGTGGCTGTGCCTGGGGCCACCAGACTCCCTGAGATCCAGACCAGAGGGACAGGGAGAGGAGCTGGGGCTCACCCGGTTTACCTCACCCCATCCCCAATGTCCAGAGACCCATCGTAGTGTGGGAGTGGGGAGTTTGGGAAAGATGGGGAATGAAGGGCGCTATGAGAAATGAGGTGTGCAAATGTGTGTGCCCAGGATGAGCCCACTCAGACTCCAGGGGCCTTCAGTCTCCCCTCCCAACCAATGTCACCCTTTCCTCCAGTCGTCCTGCACCAGGACATCCAGGGCTCGGCCCTCACCTGCTGGGAGTGCGGTGTGGGGAAGAGGACACAAGGAATCTTGGGAGGTTATGAGACCCTGTGTGCAGGGGTGTCAGGTGCCGAGCCCAGCTGGAGAAGCTTGGGGGTGGTGTTGGGTTGGGTGAGGGGCAAGAGAGGAGGGCCAGAAGCCCCCCCACCCCCCGCGCCAATTCCAAGATGAGATTCCTGAGCCATTGGCGATTCCGTGCCGATCGGGAAGCCCCCACTCTACCCACAGTGCGCCAATTGGAAGATAGGCATTTTCTAATGGGGTGTTTGACTGTTGCTTGTTAATGTGTAAGAATCATTTGTGAGCCAGCAGGTGTGAGGGAGGAGGGGGTGGTCAGGATAGTGCCAGCCTCCCTAGGCATCTGCAAGAGAGGAAGGTTCTAGAGTGTTCTGATCAAGCATCCTGTCTCCAGGGATGCAGCAAGCCGGCCACAGTTTCAGGGCTGCAGGTCATCTGCCCAGAATGGGGTTGGGAGGGATGATTGGAGTCCAGGGAAGGTGAGTTGTTCTGGAGACCCCGGGACTCTGGGTACAGGGTGGCTGCTGGCTGTTTCCAGTGTGAGGGTTATGTCTGAATATGCATTCAGGATTGGCTTGCATGGGTAACAGTGTGCCAGGAGGCAGAGTGGGGGCCACATCCCAGACTGGGAAGTTGTACATGTGAAGGTGTGAGGGGCCAGGTAGAGTGACAAGTTTAGTGGGGGCGAAAGGGAATGTGGTTCAAGAGAGACGGGGTGCTGTATGACTTCAGAGTAGTAAACGAAGGCCACCTCCCTAGAGGCCTTGAATGTTGGGATGTCAGCGAAGCGGTAGCATCCAGCCCTGGTCTGCGGGCTACCCCGTCCCCCGGCACCCTCCAGAGAGCCGGCTGGGCTGAGCCAGGGCTTGGCAGCGTGACTGTTTTTATAAGCTTCCAAGTGAGTGTGATGCTTGTTTGGGATGGAAATCAGGACAGTGGGGAAGGGACGCTAGGGAAGGGATCTTTACTGGGAGTGTGCCCTGGGCAGACTGTACCATCACGTCTGGCCCCACTTCTACCATGTCCCCAGACTCAGCCACATGACCCATTCCATTGATCAGCCTGTTAGTCACCAATTTTCTAGAGAAATGATTAGCTTCTACTTTTTAATCAAAGTTATGAAAGTAACGCACACAATGCCAGTTCAAGAAAGTTTAGGGGAAGATGACAAATAGAAAAAAATAAAAACTATTCGTAGTCCTGTCACCTAGAAACCAACACCATTTAAGATATATCTTCCAGGAATATGCATTTTAATTGATTCAGCAAATTTTTTTTTTTTTTTTTTTTGAGAGAGACTGGGAGAGCACATGCTAGCCGGGTGAGGGGCAGGGGTAGAGGGAGAGAGAATCTTAAGCAGGCACACGCTAAGTGTGGAGCCCAACACGGGGCTCGATCTCACGACCCTGAGATCATGACCTGAGCTGAAATCAGGAGGCGGTTGCTTAACCAACTGAGCCACGTAGGTGCCCCTCAGCAAATGTTTATTAAGTCCCAATTTTGTGTCCAACAGTGAGTGAGATGAAGTAATGGATAAGCCAGATACATACAACACACACACACACACACACACACACACACATTTTCTTTTTTTTAAAGATGGGATCATGCTATTTGCACTATTCAGTAAACTAATTTTTGACAGCTTTTGCATGTGGAAGTACACACACATATTTGGCATGACGTTCTTGTTTTATTTTTTATATTAAAAAATCACAAGATAAAAAATTTAGAAGTACCAATGGCTTATATCCCATCCCACCTTCACCATCCATTGTTAACAATTGAGGGGGAGCATCTTTTTAGGATTTCTGTGCCTATACATGTAAATATACATATTTTTCCACAACATATTTTCCTATACATCCTGCTTGGCATTTGCCTTTCATATTTAACCATAGTCTTGCAGGTGGTTCCACATCAGCACACAAAGATCTCCCTCATTCTTTTTAATGCTGCTTAGGATGGGTGTGTAACAATTTATCTAGCCTTTTCTCTAAACTTTTACTTTGTATCCAATTTTTCACATATTTATAAACCTTGCTTCACAGAATACTCTTGTGCATGGAACTTGTTCAGTACTTTATCTTTCATGATAAAGTACCAGAAGGCTGTTAATGTGTGTTGCCTCCTCCAGAAGGCTGCACCAGTTGGCTCTCCCTCTAGCCGTGCATAAGAGTGCCTCTTTCCCTGCATCCTCATCAGCACTGTGTATTACCACTCTTTTGAATCTTGACCAATCTGATAAGCAAAATGTGTTATCTTGATGTTATAGTGATTTACCTTTTTTGAGCATGGCTGAGGTTGGCACTTTTTCTTACATATACAGACCATTTTAATTTCTTTTTTTGTGAATTGTTTCTATTGTATTTCTAGATTTTTAAGAGATTCTTATATGTAAGTATATTCACTTCTTTCTGTCATATATCTAACGAATATCCCTCCTCCCTCCAATAAGAGTGTATCTTTTATATTTTGCTCATTTGGAATACTTTTATGTAGTTAAATATAGCAATTAAAAAGATTTTTTTGGTCTTTGAAGTCACATTAGAAAGATCTTCTGCACACTCAAGATTATAAAAATACCAATATTTTCTTCTAAATTCCCTTCTAAAGGCTTAAATCCGTAATAAATCTGGAATTTATTTTCATGTAAGGTACGAATTGAACTTAATTTTTCCCCAGTGGTTCCCCTAATGTTTCTACTTATTTATTAAAAATTCCACTGTTTCCTTATGGATTTGAATTGTATATTTTGCTGTATTTAATTCTCATTGTCTTTGGATCTGTCTTGTTGGCATGCTTGTCTCTTCCTCTGCCAGTGTCTCTTTGATTTATTGACTATAGTTTTACAATATGTTTTGTTATCTTATAAGCAAACTCTCCTCATTAATCTTTTTTTTCAAAAAAATTTTTGGTAATTCTAATACATCTGTATTTCCAGATGAACCTTAGAATTATTTAATTAAAAAAAATAAAAATCCCACTGCATTTTGTTTGTAATTGGGTTAAATTTATAGATTACTTTGGAGAAAATAAGCATTTTGTAGATTTTTATAGTAATCAATCTTCCCATCTAGTTATCCAAAAGTGGTATGTCCCTCAATAAAGTTTTTTAGTTTTATTTGTATAGGTCCAATACATTTCTGGTTAAGTTTATTTGTAGGCATTTGGTACTTTTTATGGCTTTTATAAATGGGATTTTTTTTTCATGATATTTTCTGACTGCTTGTCACTGACATATAGATAGCTATTTCTATTTATCTAACCACTAGCTATTTTACCAAATTCTCTTTTTAGTTCTAATAATTTTTTAAGTTTTGATTTTTGTTTAAATCCCATTTAATTAATAAATTAAATTTTATTTATTTTTTTTATTTAAGTGTCAAGTTTATAAGCAAACAGCATCTTCATCTGAAAATGGTGATACTTTCTTTCCCAGTGTTTCTACTTCCTATTAGCTCCCTGGGATGTCATGCTTATTTGGAGTGGGTGGTTTACATCCGTGGACTGGGAATCATGAATAACCTCCGGTGTGGCTTAGTCAGCTGAGCACCACTTTCAACACCTGGGGGTGGCCAGAAGAGAAGAGTATGTGAGTGCATGTCTGTGTCATGAAGACAAAAGGAGGAGGGCTCCTGAGCCAGCAGAGCCAGGACAACGGGGCAGGGTAGTTGCCATCACAGCTGTCCTTGTCAGCGGCCTGGGCTGCTTTGTTTGTGTACTGCGGGCGTTTCATTCTTAGGTGCAAAGTGTGCACAGTATTTAAATTGAGAATGAGCATTGAATGCAATGGACAATATAAGTAGCTTTTCCTCATGTTGACCTTGCATTCTTGGACCTGCATTCCTAGAATAAATGCTATCTAATCATGGTGTATTATGCTTTTAATGTCCTACTAGATTCTCTTTGATAGTGTTTGACTTCATATTTCCCCATCAGTATTTCAGAGGAGATTGACCTACAGGGCTTATGGCACTGTCTTTGTTGGATTATGGCATTAGATTTATACTAGCTTCACAGGATTGTAAGTGAAACTTTCCATCTTTTCCTATTCTCTGGAATGTATTAATTGCATGTGAATGATCTATTCTTTGTGAGAGCTCATATTGGTGCCATATCTGGACCTGGTGCCATTTTAGGGTCATCTTTCCAAAACTGAAATTTGGCTAGGCCACATGCTTTCAACAGCTTTCCACTGATCACAGGGTAGAGTGCAAATTCTTCAGTCTGACATTCAAGATGCAGTATGAATTAACTCTGCATCGGTCTCACCATTTCCCCTCCCTCTCTTATACTCTGGCCACACCTAACTTCTGGAAGTTGCCCAGCCCCTAGAGTGGGAGATTCAAGAGGGTAGGAACATGTTTGTTTTGTTCAATGCAAGATCTCTGGCACCCTGCAGAAGCTTCCTTTTAAAAGGTATTCTTTGAGTTCTTACTGAATGGCATTCACTCTGTTAATGTTGCTGTATCTTTTAGTTTATGTCAACACATGTTCACTAAGCATATCCTTTGTGCCTGGTCATATGCTGGCCCTGGGGAGAAGGAATCCCAGGCACTGTACTCAGGTTGCTGTTTGGCTGTTGGGGAAACAGGTGAGTAGAAAGACCTTATACACAGTGAGGTAACTGCAGTGAGGGGGATATGAATGGGCATCAGGGGAGCACTGGGAAGGGCTTCCTGACCCAGCCTGGGGAGAGAAATCAGAGAGGCTTCCTGGAGGAGGTAGCCGTGGATTTAGACTTACCTGATAAGGAGAACTGGGAACAGGCCGTTCCAGGCTAACAGGATACCGTGAGCCAAGGTCCAGAGGGAAGAGCCAGCACGGGCCCCATCATCTCCTCAGGACAACTGCACTTGCCTGCTAGTGCATCCTGTCCTTCCCCTGCTGAAAATCTGCTAATGGCTTCTTAGATTACTCCAGATGAATTCCAAGTCCTTGGCACAAATAAGGCCCCCATGTTTCTCTGAATTTACTGGGTCACTCTGTTCCAACCACTGCTGTTTCTTGCATAGCCCCAACAGTCCTAACCCAGGGCCTTTGCATGGTTGTTCCCTTTGCCTAGAGACTCAGACCTTTGCTTTCTCCAGGTCTCTGCCCAAATGTCACCAATTGGTGAGGCTGTCCTCTACCCCTAGAGGAAACAACCCCCTCAATTATTCTCTGTCCTTATCCTGCTTTGTGTTCCTCTCTGTTAGCAAAGCCACCTGATATTATACATACACATACATATGTCTATATATACACATGTATATATACACACACATATATATGTATGTGTGTATCATAACCTATGATATGTATATGATTTTTAACTTTTTTTGCCTGCCAGAATGAGAGTTTCAGTAGAATAGGGATTTTTCTTGTTCACTCTTGTAGCCCCAGTACCCAGAACACCCCATCTAGAGGAATGTGCTCAATAAATATAAGCAGTTTGGCATTGCTGGGAGCAGAATGTGTCTGAGGGAGGAGGGGGGAGATGAGGACCAGTAATTAGCAGCAGGAGGCCGGGGCAAGCCTCCCATGATAGCGAGGAGCTTGACCTTCTCCTGGAGGTGATTGGGAGCCAGGAAAGGGTAACAGGATGAGGCTTATGCCCATTGGAAGGGTGTGGACTGGAGGGAGTGAGATTGGCAAACACTGAGGGCTAGTTACCCCAGTGTAGGCAAGAGGTAGTGGTGAAGGGCTGGTGGTGGGGATGGCAGACAGGGAGGAGGCCAGATGGATGGCCTGGCTGCGGGGGCGGGGGGGGGGGTTTGAAGATGCTCCTCGCTGAGCGGTTGAGTCCCAGGGGTGGGGCAGAGATTCCATTCTGGACGTGTCACATCCAGGGGGCTCCTGGGCATGCTAGTGGGGATGTCCAGGAAACTGGGGTCAGGTGGGTCTGGAACTCAGGAGAGAGGCCTGGACTGGAGAGAGGTTGGGGTTTGGAGCATGGGGAGCATGACTTCATTGGCATTGCTGCCATGACCACCACTCATAATCTTCAAAGTAACTTTTTTTTTTTTTAGATTTTATTTATTTGACAGAGAGAGACACAGTGAGAGAGGGAACACAAGCAGGGGGAGTGGGAGAGGGAAAAGCAGGCTTCCCGCTGAGCAGGGAGCCCGATGCGGGGCTCGATCCCAGGACCCTGGGATCATGACCTGAGCCGAAGGCAGACGCTTAACAACTGAGCCACCCAGGCGCCCCTCAAAGTAACTTTTAATTGGGTGCCTCGTATGTATCAGGCCCTGTGCTCAGAGCTCTAGGTAGATTCTTTGTTGACTCTTCTCTAGAATCTGGTGGTATGCTGGTCCAGGTCTTACAACCAGCTCTCTGGAGAACCAACCAACCAACCCTGATGTGTATTTTGCCCATTTCCATGGTATAAATACTCCCAACACGGCTGATTTCAAGCTACCAGCATGATGTCACCAAACATGGACTTGGAAAGGGATGTGCAGTGGTTCACCATCATATGACGTTTTTATAACACAGAGGCAGTGGACAGAGACAACCTCAAGAGCATCAGTAAGAGTAAAATGAAGTAAATTTATAAGAATCAATGACTTTGGAATATTTATTACCTTTGATTTTAATATCACTTATTTAATTGTAAATTTATGGCTGTTTTTAACAACCAGCTCACAAAATGATTCCTGAAAATTAACAAGTGTTTTCAGGCCAGTATCAGTCAATTCCAGCCCATTGCTACAGTCCCATGATGTAACAGGGAGGTGAAGTGAGGTCTGGTAAATGAGAGAGCTGGGTATCCTTGGGCAAGTAACTTCTTGTCCTTGAGCTTCAGTTTCTTCATCTGTAAAATGGGGACAATTAATGTATTTCCCAGGAAACTGGGGAGACTCAATGAACTCATGCTTGTTTTTTTTTTTAAGATTTTATTTATTTTTTTGAGAGAGAGTGGGGAGGGGAAGAGCACGAGTGGGGTGGAGGGGCAGAGGGAGAAGAGAAGCAGGCTTCCCGCTGAGCAGGGAGCCGGACGATGACTCGGGGCTTGATCCCAGAGCCCTGGGATCATGACCTGAGCTGAAGGCAGATGCTTAACGGACTGAGCCACCCAGGCGCCCCTGAACTCCTCATGCTTGTAAAGCACCTGGCATACAGTAAATGCTGGACAAGTGGGAACCCTAGTGTGTGATAGTTATTTTGATAATAATAATCAACATGGATCCTGCCCTTAAGCTATTAATGGTTTAGTGGAGGGAAGGAGCCAATGATAAGACATATACACGTTCATAGGATTCTGATTCAGGCAGAAAAGGAAGGCTTCCTGGAGGAGGCTGCATTTGAACTGGGTCTGGCAGGTTTGCGAGAAGGGGGGCCCATGGGGTTAAGGGGGAGGCATTCCTGGCTGATGGTTCACAACAAGCAGAGGATGGACCCAGGATGCAGGAAGATGAGAGCGCCAGATGAGGCTGGAGGCAACAAAAGGAACATCGAAGCCAAGACAAAGTCTGAACTTTCCTCTGAGGGCAGTGGGGAGCCCCAGTGGCTGTTCAGCAGGGCCTGAGGGGGATCTGATTGGCCTTTGGGAACATCAGTGCGACTGCAGCGGGGAGGAGGGCCAGGAGGGGGCAGGAGGGGAGGCGGCATTGGCCGTGGGTGGGGTGGGGTGGGGTGGGGGGAATGGAAGCTTACCCATCTGGGCTCCTTCTCCGTGCCTGGGTGGGGCTGGGGGTGTCCAAAGACACAGGCTGCCTTGACCCCTCCTCTCCCGTAGCTCCTGGAGGGGAACAGCAGGGTTCCCTCCCTCAACCATTATCATCCCCAGACCTGCCTAGGCCCAGGTCCTGCTCCAGCAGCTAATCCTGGTCACACTGGGTCCCAAGGCCGGGGCGGGGCAGCCGGGCAGCTGGCCTCAATTAGCTGGGGAGCCGGGTCTGGACAGTGTCATTAGGAGAAAACCAGAGCCCGGCCATAAACTCTAATGAATGCATTAATGGAAGACTTGTGCGCCTCAAAGGGAAAAAAAAAAGCGGGTCTAAATAAAGTTATTAACACAGCCCACCTGTGTTCGGCTCTTGGCCTATATTGTTCAAATAGCCCATTAACTCCTGAAGCATCCAGTCTTGAAAGTGAGCCCTGCCTTTCTGAAGCGGACGTTTAACTGCGTTCATATAATTCAATTAGATTCCACAGTCATGGTCCAAAGGCATTCTCTGGGCTTTCATCTCGGTAATGGCCTGCAGGCCGGCGTGGAGAACAGGGGGTTAAAAAGAGGGGCTTGGAACCTGCCTTTTGGCCTGACTCACCCCATCACCTGGAGGGGCCTCCAAATGAGTTTCCTGGGGCGGAATGCATTCCTCATGCACCCGACTCTTAGATGGTCTTTGGTGCCTGGAATTTGAACCCAGACCCTTCTCGCGCCTTCTCCGTCCAGCATCCAGGTCCACCCCCCCACTTTGGCTCCATCCCCCTCATCCAGTGGTCCAGCAGTCCAAGGACCCCAACTCCACTCAGCTGACCCTATTAATAAAGAGTTAAGAAAATTCATTAGGAAGTGGACCTTTTATAGATTCCATTAAAGCCTTCTTCCTACTTCTGTCACTGAGAAAGGATAAAAATCCTTTTATCACTGTACAACTTGTTAATGTTCCACCCCGGGAGCACTTCATCTGTAATAAACATCTTCACAAAATATGCATCCCCAGGGAGGAGCCGTTAATTTCCTCAAGGCCTCACACATGTAAGGGGTTTTTACTGCCTGCAGGTGCTTCATGATATTGCGTGGGCTTCTAATAAACGTCCAGTAAACCGCAGGTAGTGCCTCGGAGAGGGATGGGCCCGTGCACCTGTCCACAAAGGGCCTCCACACGCCGCACCTCCACCTTCTGTCGCCCAGCCCTGGCACGGCCAGCTTCGGAGACGAGCCTGCCCCTCGGGACGCCTGCAGGTAAGTTCCTACAGCTCTAAACTCCATCCGACCTGCTTGCAGAGCCTGGGGGGGAGCCAGGGACTCGCTGCCATTTGACGCCAGGAAAATTCCGCCCTGGAACTGCCACACCTTGGCAGGGAGGGCGAGCACACAAAGACCGTGAAGGCGTGTTCTCTGGTTTATTTCTTGGTTTCCTTTCCTTGGTTGCTGTGGGGGAGTCGCCCCCGTTAGGATCTGTTGTGGAAATGTGATTATCGAGAAATTTGACTTCCCATTTTCTTAATAACTGAGATGGAGGGGAAAGAGAGCTTGTCTCTCTTAAGTGCGATTCATATGAAATGTGTTTTGTGTATCTTCAGGGCAATTTTTGGAATGTTAAAAATAATTGCTAGAAAAATACGTTGCAGCTCAGTCACTAGAAAAAAAGATTACTTAAGGAGCATTCCTTGAAGTAATTAGAAGTTTGCATTTAATAAATATCACTCTAGTCCCTGGGATTCTCTCCAAGTTGTGATCACCAAATTAATCGTGAGGTATGTGCTGGGTACGAATCTGTGCCTGCAGATATGATGACATGTGGCAGGGGAAGCTGGGGACGCTGCCAGTCGTTCTTTCCTAACCTCGATGTGAGCTGGAGAGCGAGCCCCAGGCTCCTGGGGGTCCACGGAGGCCTGTAGGGGTGTGGGGGGGAGACGGTGGGGTAGGGCATAGCTCTGCAGCCCCTTCCGGGACGAACCACCTCTGAGGACCGGAGGGCTCGTCTCTAAATCCGACAGCTTACGCCGCTTCTGGACTCTGAACAGCCTGCATCTCTGGGACACTTACATGGTGGTGGGTCTCTGAGGGACGTGACCCGAGGTCTGTACGGTGGCCCGAAGCTTCTGTGAGCTTGTTTTTGGTTCAGATCTGTAAAAGCTGAGCGCTGGTGTTCCCCTGCACGGGGCTTGCTGGCTTGGGGTACACACACTTCGCCCCAGGGAAGCTGCCCAAGCAAGGGAGGGAAGGGAGAGGACTCCTAGATTCAGCCCTCCTGGAAGCCCCCCAGGCCTGTAGAGGCACCACACTGGGGCCCCAGAGGCTTTTGGAAAGGGGAGATTCCTCAAATCTTTCTGGAAGCACTGAGGCAGAAAAGCTAACTCCACTGTGTTTGCAGACCGCCTCCTTCCCAGTCGGGGGCGGCAGCAGCATCTCACAGTCCCAGAACCCAGGACTGTGAGGTGAGGCAGGGCTGGGCCTTTGGGATGTGCCCGTTCCTGGTCTGGGGCGACAAATAATACTGATCCTGTCATTGGCCACAGCACCCACGACGATACACGTCCTGATGCTCCTGAGCTCTTGAGGTGGGTCAGGGCCAAGCACCTTAGGGGCTTACCTCGGGAATCTTCCTAACGACTCCTTTACAGGTGAGGAAGCTCAGGTTTAAGAGGTGAGGTTAGTGGCCCGAAGTCACCCAACAGAAGAAGAGGAGGAGTTCAGGAAGGCCTGGAGCAGAAGCAGAGGGCTCTACCCATATCCCCTCCCGGAGTCCTCCCACCAAACCTTCGAGGGAGGTCATAGATTCCCCAATGTCTAGACGAAAAACTTTGGCTCACCTGGCAGTGGGGGAGCCTGGCACGGCCCTGACATCTGCCTCCTTCCCCTAGACATGGCTGCCCCTACCCCCCACTTCTCTGGGCTGGGCAGAGAGTGGGGTCATTCACCCCCTGACCCAGCCCTTGCCATCAGCCTGGCCCGGCCCAGCATAAGCCATAGGAGGGCTAGGGAGCCTGGAGGGGCATCAGAGGCCACACTGGACATGATGAAAGCCCTGGGGCGCGGACCCAGCTGAAAGGTTAGAGGAAGCAGGATTATTCCTCCCGGGGAGCGGAAGGCCCAGGGGGCAGGGGCCCTGGCTAATGGAGAGCACCAGATGCTGACCAGCTGTTCCCTGTCTCCTCCGGAGGCCCAGCAGGACCAGAAGGGCTTCTACAGCAGGAGGGAATTAGGGGGGATAGGAGAAAGAACTGGCTGGGGGAATGGTTGGGCTGAAGGCAGCAGGGAGTCCTCTGAGGAGCTGTAGGAAGAAACAGGATGGCAGTTCCTAACTGGGGCCCGGGGCCAGAGAGCGAGAGAATGTGGAAGGTTAACCTTGAGGAACTGCACCCTCTTCCTCTACGGACATGATCTGAATGAATCACCCCTGCAGCGCTGGCATCCTGAGATCCCAAGCCTCCGACAGGAGCCTCTGAGGCTACTTTCTCAAGCTCACTGAGCAGTCAGGGGCCTGGGGAGCCCCACGTCTTGGGGGCAGGGACCCACGCAGGCCAGGGACAGCTGGA
Organism: Halichoerus grypus; assembly: GCF_964656455.1. Lineage (NCBI taxonomy): Eukaryota > Metazoa > Chordata > Mammalia > Carnivora > Phocidae > Halichoerus > Halichoerus grypus. Next base: position 85,367,158 of record NC_135725.1, on the reverse strand, counting down.
CCCAGAAGTCAAGACCTTCAGCTGTCAAAGCCCCTAAACCAGCATGATGCCCCTACCCCCACAGCTTATCCAAATAAACGGCACTAAACTCTAAAGTGTTAGGAAGGCCTACAGAGTCCCCCTTCTCCTTACAATGAATACATGGGTGCTTTAAAACCATTCAGCTAAAATTTCTAGGTGCCCTAAGCAAAGGCTCTGTCTGCTCACTGGTCTGCTCAGAACCAGCCTGGTGCTTCCTTCCTCTGATCAGGGACAGGGTCACTGACCTGGGGGGCTTGTGTAGGGAGAACTGGGTGAGATCCTAGAAAGCCCATCGAGGGCTGGCATAGAGCTGATCGCCTCCTTCCCGCAGACCTCAGACCTCACTCCAACCCTCCACTCATGAATGGGAAAACCAGAGTACTGAGAGAGGGTGGGACAGGCCCATGGGGGTCACACAGAAGGACGATGGCAGCCAGGCATTGTTCCCGGTGCAACCCAAAGCATTGCTTTCGTGATGGACTTGCTGCTGCTTCTGGATGGGAAAACTCGGATGGCCCTGTTCAGCTTCCTCTACCCCATTTGGAACTCAGGGCTAGGGCTATCAGATAAAATACAGGATGCTCCTTCCAAATGGAATTTCAGATAACAAGGGATAATTTTTCAGTATAAGTGTGTCCAATGCAATATTTGGGACACATTTATACTAAAACAATTCATTATTTGAAATTGAATGAATTCAATAGAAATTGAATGGTGCATCTGGTTTTTTTGTTTTTGTATTGTATTTGCATCTTGCCAAATCTGACACTTCTACCCAGGGCTCCTTTTCCAGTTGAGGGTGCCTGTTCCCTCCTAGGTGAGAACCTTCCAGAGAACCTGGGGTCTCTGGCAGCAGGACCCCAGGTTGGAAGCACTTGTTCTTAACATTTGGAAATGCCAGAGACCTTGTAATCACCCCTTTACTGTTGCGAAGAGTAGAAAATGTGTTTTCCTGTGCTTGTTTTCTTTCAGTATGTATTTTTTTGGGGGCTTGGGGGGGCTCCCTCACGATAAGAATGATTTATCCCGGAAATGAGGCATTTTTGAGTTTGCTGTTTGTAGAGAATGCGGCCGTGCCGGCAGGCCGCCTCTGTGTTGTCTGGTTTCTCGTCGAGAATACGGAAAACAGCCGCTGTACGGGAAACTTTTCCCTCGGATGCTCTGGGAGCTCATCTCCTTGATTTAAAACTTGCTAGGACACAGGTGAATTTTTAAGGGGTAAAGTGGAAGGAAAGAAAAAGGCAGAGTACTAGCACAAGTTCTAGGGGCAGCTCTTGGAATGTGGTTCCTTGGATCAGTGGTATTTCATTTTTCAAAATGATTGAGGGCTTTTTTTCAAAAAATTATTTCCAAAAGGGCCATTGTATTTGTCTATGAATAGATTTAGGTCTTTTTCTTTCTCCCTTTCTCTTAAGCTAAGACAAAAATGTTAAAGACATTATTTAGACTGAGCAATCAGGAAAAAAAAAATATTTGCAGAATCAAGAAAGACTGACAGATGTGGAAAGAAGAAACCGATAAAAAGCAAATAAAATACATGCTAGGAAAAGTCTTTCTATTAGATTTTCTTTAAAATTTTTAATATTTGATTTTATACTTTGGCATAGTATCCTAATCCTGTTGTTTCAAATTGCCATAGCTAAAATTTCAAATACTGATGGCTTTTTTTCTCACGTTTTCAAAATATTTGATGGCTTTTTCTTTTTTTAACCTCTTCCTGGACTAGAAGAAATATCCCAATGTGGGAAAACAACGTATTCCGTGTATTTCCTTTCTAGGATGGTATTCAAAGGAGGCAATCCGGCTCTGGTCTTAAGATGGCAGAATTCTGCAAAGACAAAATCCTACCTCCAATTCACACCAGGATGAGAGCAGGGGGGTTGTTTACCAATGTTCAGCCTAGCCTGAATAATGGGGAGAGTCCCTGATCACTGAGTGAAGGGTGCAGCCGGGCTCTAAGGGACCCAAACCTCAGCCTTTATCCCCTTTCTATCTCCCATCCATCCTCTTCCCTCTAGGAGCATAGACTCCAGATCAGAATCTTGGCCCCCAGCCTGGAGCCTGGAGGTGCAGCTTGATGTCAATTACGGCCCAATTCCAGAGGTGCCATCAAAGAGTTAACTAGGATGTCCCAGTGCGCAAATGTGGGATAATTGGGAAACAAATTCTACAAACATCCTGAAAGGGGCAAAAGACCTTTGATCTTTCTATAGAAAGGCCGACATTAGACATTACTGCCTTTTGGGGCCTGCACACATCTCATACCAGGTTAGAGGATGGTATCTTTCTGAGAAATCAGGCGACACCTAATTCCATCATACCTTAATTATCCTAACTGGATTCGTATGTCTCAGGGCATTTTCCCCAAAGATTAGAGGAGAAGGAGGGACTGACAAAATAATTAAATATGCAATTTGCCAAGCGTGGGCAATATGGCTTTGAAATCACCTTTTCAGGAAGTTTTACCGCTTGTTCATGGACATGTATATTGCAGGCTTCAGACTTTTATTTAAGCTCTTTTGATTGCCTTAATGGATTAATACCTGAGTGCCATCAGCAAGGGGCTGAGACCCAAGGCTGTTTCTAATTTTGTAAATATTGCGCCTGCTTCCTCTGGTGTTATGACAAAAACAAGTATCTAGAATTTGCCTTCTCACTTAAAGCAACATGCCGATCCCCGCAAATAATTGCCTGGTGTCGGAATCTGCGTCTCGCAAGTGGTGTCGTCGATTATAGGAAAACTTCCACGGTGCCAGGGGCTTGGGCTGTGGGCGGCGGCATTGGCAGGACTGGGCAGGCCCGTGTTGCACGCGGGGCCTGGATCGGTTTTGGGGAGCATATCTGAAACAAGCGCGCATCTCTGGACTGTGCGATGCCTCTCAAACTAAGGCCCCCGGCAGTATCCAGGGGTGTGGAGGAATGTGTTACTGTCCCTGCTTATGACTCCTGACATGGGTAAGGAACATTCCATAGGGAAGGGGCGGGGGAGGTGCTCGTCGGGATTTGGAGAAGAATCTCGGCTTAGACTGCTGCATCGGAGGGAGGCATCCGGAAACCAGAGCCCGGAGTTTGCTCTGGGGGAATAGTTTGCATTCTGTACTCATGATGGGGGAGCTGGAGTTAAGGAGAAGGAACAGGCCTTAGTGATGGCACCTTTCCCATCTTTTGACTCAGCTGGGCGTCTCGGGGCGGTGTCCTGTTCCAAGGACGTTTCGTCTGGTCGGGACATCTGGGGGGTGCCCCAGGGGCCGAAGATGGAGCTTTAGGGACATGCACGGTAGCTGTTGCCCAAAGGGGCAAAAACAGAAGAGAAAAACAGTCAAAAAAGATAAAAGGACAAAAGGAAGAAGCCACCCTGTCTAGGCGCACACGCACTCCACACACACGGAGATTGCCTTTGAAGGCCGAGGGTCCGGCCTAATTGTCCCAGGGACGCGCGGCGGGCCGGGCGGTTTCATGGTTCCCAGATCCCTCTAATGAGGCTGTGGCCTCTCTCGGTAGGGACGCTGCTCCCTGGAATCAGCTTTGATAAAGCGGACGGACCCGTCTGGGATGAGTTACCAGGTTTTCCTCTTCCTTTTGAACCCTGCGGTGGTTTTGCTCTTTCATGGCAACAGAGCAGGGCCGAAGTCTCTGGCCTCTGGCCTCGGCGGACGCAGGCCATCCCACCTCCTGGCTCGGGGGACAGGGAGATGGCAATCCCTGGATGGGGGATGCTGGCCCGGGGCCCCAGGCAGTGGGCGAGGAGGGGGCTGGAGACTCAGTATTCAGACCCACTCGCCATCGCACGGGCCCCCGGGGTAAGCATTGCCTAAAATGCGTCTCGGCAAATCCCAGCAGCCCGGGGCGGGCTGGCGTGGGGCGCACACGGGCCAACAATAACCGCGGCTCGCCGCTCCGTGAGCGTGCAGTCTGCGCCAGGCACTGTGCCACGTGTTTGCCGAGGGTTTGGTGCCCCTTTCACGGAAGAGCAAAGGGAGGCTCCGGGAGTTAGGTGGCTTCCTGGTCAGAGGCAGCATGGGACCCAATCTGTCATCCCACAGTCCCGGCTTTTAACCACTAGCCTTGCCCAAGGGGCGGGAGCCTCAGCTGGCCCTCAGGCCCCCTCGACAGACCAGTTTTCTATCTGCACGGTTCTTCCTTCATTTCTTCTTACTGGTGATGGGCTTTCTGAGGCCACAGCCATACAGTCCGCTAAGACCCCAATTCTGAGGTCCCTGCATCCTCCAGGTGTCCAGAGGTCTCCCTGAGCCCTGACTGTCCTGAGCAGCCTCTCTGGCAGGGAGAGGGCATTGAACCAGGCACCCTGGGTGAGAGGAGAAAAAAGGGCTGCTCTAGGCCCTTCTTGGCTGCCTGCTGCCCACCCGGGACCCAGAAGGACCCTCCCTACTCCCAGCCCGGTGGGACATGTCTGTGATCTCTAATGGTTATAACTGTATACCCTCTTAGGTGCTTCCTCCTTGTCAGAGAGGCAATCCCCCCCTCCCCCCCGCCCGCCGCCATGCCTCTTGCTGGCTCGCAGACATTGAGCAGCCTGAGAAAGGCTGTCCCATCCCCGAGCCTTCACATGGGAGAGCGCCTGGTTCCAAAGGCAGCTCTGGGAAGCTCACCTGGATACCTGGTTCTGGCCAGGTCTGATTTGTCTCTGGTCTAGCAACCTCTGCCACCACCCCCATCTCTGGCCCCCGCTGCCTTCCTCCTGCCCTGATCCCAGCTGCCTGCACTTCAGGCTTTCCCATGCCGACTCCTCAGGCCTGCCGCCTGCTTACCCTCCACCACAGCTGCCCAGAAAGACAGGCGGCCGGTGTGCCCAGTCCCCACACACCGCCAGCCATTCACCTGGGTCTGTGGTCAGCTGGGCTGTGAGCAAAGACCTTAAGTTTATGCTCACTGGTGAAAAGAAAACCTCGCTGGTAAGCTTTAGTTCATTCCATCAAGCACCCAGTTTGTGCCGGGCTCTGGGCTGGCGCCAGGAGCCCGCAGCGAGGGGGCTGGATGTGGCTCCGGCACTCACCGAGGGGTTTCCGATTCTGCTGAGCGCCGGATTCTGTGTCACACACTTCACGGATGATTGGGACAGCCCCGACTGTGGCTGTGCCATGAGCAGAGAAAACTATGGACATTACTTCGTACTTGGTGTCTGATGACAATCCTGGCCATGGTCCTTTTGGGGCCCAGGGGATGGTGTCTGATGAGACGGTCACTTCAGCTTTGTGCTCCCATCTGAACCAACTCTTTCCACAGCTCGTGGCAGAGCCACGTGACGCCTCCATTATGAGAGGGCCCGGCAGAATGTTCTTTCATGTCCCCTCATGGATGTGTTCCCTTGTACCTTTGGGTCACATTTGTGGTGAGAGCGTGCAGAGGGACCGAGCAGTAAAGGGAGAGGCATGATGGAAGCGAAGGATTTCCCCCAAACTTTATTATGAAAATATTCAAACACCTAGAAGAGTTGGGAGAAGGGTACACAGACGCCCATACATCACCTCCTAGACTCAACCCGTGTAAACATTTTACCATACTTGCTTTATCTATGTATACATATATCCGCAAGGGTTTTTCTGCCGTAAGTTTGAAAGTAAGTTTCGTATGTCCTCCCTAAATATTTCAAGCGTCTCCTCCAGAACCATAACACCACTGCCATTTGAAGAGAATTAAGAGTAATTTGAGAGGGTGGGATTTTGATAGACATAAGTACTGGTACCTCAGAAAAACGAAAGACACAGCAGAACAGGATTATTTTAAAAGCTTCCTTTGGTTTCAGTCGCCATACGGGGCAGCTAGGAGGACACTCGGTGGCAGAGTCTGTGAGTTCGGAGGGAGCAGAGTGCCGGCACCCAGTAGGCGCTGGGGAGGCTTGCACGCCAGGCCCGCCCCCAGGTCCCCCCCCCCCCACGACCCCCCCTTGTTCTGACTCCACCCCTGCTCAGGACAGAGGCCTGTTAGGAGAGCCAGGCTCAGCAGGCCGACTGGGCTGGGTTTCCATCTTTGTGATGATTGTGAAGTACCCCTGAGTCCCCGGCTCCCCTCGGGCCAGCAAAGCTGGGCTGAGGGGGCGCTCACTGCGGTGTCCCCCCGGGCGCAGTGCGGCCCGGTCTTTTACCCTGCCGAGGGGGAGCAGCTTAAGGCGTATCTGTGGCCGTGACCGTGTACTTGTGTATGTGACTGTACATGTGGGAGGTTAGATGAAGAGCTTCGCTACAGTGGAACAGCTGTCAGCTAGAAAAAGGAAGGACACTGGGATGCACACTCTAACAGAACCCGGAGGCCAGCAGGTGAAATAAGCCAGTCACAAAGCGACAGATACGGTGTGATGTCATGCACAGGACGTAGCCAGAGGATTCACATTCATAGACGAAAGTAGACTTGTGCTTGCCGGGGGGCGGGGGCAGGGTGGGAAGTGTTTAATGGGGACGGAATCCTAGTTTGGCAAGAGGACAAGCGTTCTGGAGATGGATGGTGGCACAACAGTGTGAAGGTGCTTAATGCCAGAGAACCGCACGCTTAAAAATGGTGAATTTTACGTTCTGCATGTTTTACCACAAGAAAGAAAAGTAGGGTTTTGGTGCCTGTCGAGCTTCTGTTTTAGGACGACGGAGCTCCTCACCCAGCCGCCCCTTCCCGGGGGAACGCGACTGCTCGTTGTCGCTCATGGAGAAAGCCGGAATGTTGTCAGTCCGAGGGTCTAATGGAGCCAAAGATACTTGGGAGTATCAGGCCCAAGACCTGTTTCTGGAAATGGTGCCTCATTTGAAGCGAATCTCACCAGGCAGGAATGAAACAGGGGCATTTTGTCAAAGGAAAGAACTTGATGAAAAATTGTTTTATGAAACCTGAATTTTGGCAGGTTTTCACATTTCAGTTTGTCAGAAGGCAGACCAATAAATGTTAAACATGTTGTTTGTTATTATGCACGGTTGATTTCTTTATGATGACAATTTTATTTTAAAGTTCGTCCTAGAGGAGCTGCAGGACGGGTGGGGAAATCTAGAAGGGCCAAGGGACCATTTACAGCGTATCCCTGCAGGACTATTGGGCGAGCACTTTTTATTAATAACGACAAAAAAGGAGGTGGCCCAAGGCCTGCTCCCACGGCGCACCGGGGGGTTAGTGTGGCATGCTGGTGGCTGCACTTGGGGCCCCGTTACCGAGCTCCGGGCGCCTGACTGTGGTCACCACTGGCTCGTGCAGGCCCGGCTTGCCAAGCCCCTCGGCCTCGCTGCTTCTCCTGTGGTCTTTGTTCTTTGGGCGGTATCCCCTTGTCAGGGCTGCTGGTTTGGGGTTGTAAGTGGAGGGTGCTGGGACCAAGGGCCTCGGTGCCAGCCTGTCTCCCTGCGGGGTATGGCTGGCCCGGCAAACCAGCCGCAGCAGCTGTCCCGAGGGGGAGAGGTTCCACTTGCGTGAGTCCCTTTCACTCTCACCCGGTCTTTACTGGTAGTGGCTGGAGACCGGGTCAGGTTCCAACCCCTCATGAGCTGAGGGCAGAGGGACCCAAGAAGATGCTGAGGTCGCACAGCTGGTCCTTCCTGCTACCTTCCCTCCAAAAGCCTGTTTCCTCCACTGTGAATTGGGGTCTCCAGACCCACCCCTCAGAGCTCTGAGCTCCCATTTTGTGGGTGTGCACCCTGGACTGGGTGCTTCGGAGGCAGTATTCCACCCAAACCCCAGGACAACCCTGTGTCCGGTTCCGATCCCCATTTACGGATGAGGAATTTGGGATCAGAGAGGGAGTCCAGTTACCCAAATTGCCCAGTAGTGAAGGTGGGGCTGGGCCAGTCTGTCTGCTCAAACCTGTGGGGGAAATAGGGTGACTGCTCTGCCCTGGCTGGCTCAGGGTGGGCGCTTGGTATCCATGAGGTGACCTGGCCCCTGGTCTCAGGCTGAGGAGGAAGGGCAGGCTTCTATTGAAGCCCAAGGGTCCTGACAAACATGGGCAACTGTAAGCCCTTGAGGGTCTCTCCCTTGCTAGAGCTAGGGCCTTGGGCTCCTGGGTCTGTGCTCTTGGCCCAAGTCTGGTCAGCCGGTGAAGGGACTGCCTGGGCCCCACACCATGTATGAGTCCCCACATCTGCTTGGGTGGTGGGGCGCTCTTCAGTGGGTTCTGGGCTGGGAAGGCGAAGTGGGGGCAGCAGGTTTAGGGAGGCTCCCCCCCCAGGAAGAGAGGCACAGGACTGGCTGTCATGCAGAGGAGTTCTGCAGGTCCAGAGCTCTGGTGGCCCTGGTCTGCTGTCACACAGCATCCTGGCAGAGGGCCCCCTGCCCAGCCCTTCCTGAGCCCCCTGGTGAGGGCACTGAGGCTCGGGCCAGTCAATGCCCCACCTTGGGCTGCCACATCCTCTGCTTCCTTTGGCATGTTTTGGGGAGAGGGGTTGGAGGGAGGAAGCATGCCCCCCCTCCCACGGTCCTCCCCACTAAGGCCTTGTCAACACTGTTTTCACACCCAGACCTGGGTCAGTGGCTTTGAACACAGATACTGGTCAGGACAAGCTGAGGGGGCCGGCCAGGGGCTAGTTTGGGGTCCTTTTCCTAGTTTGGCCCAGAAATACATCCAGCCACCCTCTGGGGCCCTTGGTCACTACCCCTGCTGGAGAAAACACTTTTGAGAAAGGGCAGTTGGGGGGATCAGCTCTGGATGGGGAGTGAGTGTCTTGGCCCTGGCCGCTGGCTGGTGGCGGGGGGCGGGGGGCAGCTCCTGCCCCTTCTGACCCGAGGCTTCTTCAGCCGCTGGCTGGCGGGGCCTCCAGCAAGGCAGCCTGATCCTCCATAGAAGGATAAGGATCTCATTCTTCACTTTTTAAGCCGCACAAAAGCTGTATGCATAATTAATGTGCAATAAACGTGAGCGGCTGGAAATTAACTAAATGAAAAAAACATATACTTAATTGTAAAAATTTAATTTTGCTTTTATTCTTTTCTTTCTCCCTCTTCCCCTCCCCCCCGTTCCCCCCGCCCTTTTACAACTTGTTATATTCTCGGAGACCCTCAGATCTCGCCGGAGATCATATTCTGAAAGAGTCGCCTCCTGACCTCTTGCCAGGGAGCCGTGGACAAGATTAGTTTTAAGCTGCAGCCCAGCTAGTTACTTTCAACAGAGGTCTGAGCGTGCCCACGAGCGGGGTGTTACTGTGTCGCACAGGGGAATGTTGTAATCATCCCCCAAGACCTTCCTTGGGGGACCGCTGTGCCTGATTTTAAGGGCTTCGGTAGATGTAATTTTGAGAGTTGCCTTTTGAAACTTGGAGAGCGCCCATCATGGTATTTAAAATTCCTAAACATGAATTCAGTGGTTAAAAAGCCAAAGGACTAAATACATTTACATATATTCAAACAAAGTATTTGAAGCAATACCATCCAAAGCTTCTTTTCTTCTAATTTTTTTTTTTTAAAGGACAAGACCTTTCCTAGATAAGACTGGGTGGCAAAATTTCCCAGAGGAAAAATTTATTGACACATTCTTATTGTCACATCTCTTAATAAAACCCAAGGATTCAGCCTCAAGAAACAACCCATCCACTTGAAAGATTTTTTTTTAATTATTTTTTTTTTTAGGAAAATACTCTATTAACAGATACTTTAAAATATGATTTATTGCACACACAGAACAACAATAACTTGAAATATCAGATCCTTGGAAATAAATCACAGCGAATCCCATCTGCCTTACATACCCCTGTTTTCCGGTTTCTGCCGTCTCTCTCGGCCTGGTCTGTATCAGCAGATAATTTTAAAAGAGGCAAAAAAATCAAGAGACCCAACCCAGAGGCATCTAGGTGGTTTGGGCAAGAATCGTGTTTTCAGAACATCCTACTTTGTTCTGGACAGTTCGTCGCTGGCCCTTCTCAAAGTCTTTGCAAATAAAACAGTAACCAACTCGGGGTGTCCCTGAGTCACTCTGTTACCGGATTAATTTATAACAAGGAGTCCAGTTGTTCATGCTCGCTGCTGCCTTTGCCCAGGTACCTGGTCTTGTCTCGGGCAAACTGCCATCATCCCAGAGATGCCCAGTCGTCGGGGACCACCGGCAAGCCGTAAATAACCAGGTCTGTGGCTTCAGATAATCTCTGGCCAGCCAGGTCCACCACAGCCCAGCTGGCAAATACGGCTGCTTTTGTGAACAGGTGGTCTGGGGGTGGGGGGGGGGCGCCGAGGCCGGGCAATGAGCTGGGCCAGCGGGCTGGTTTCTGCAGCAGCCTTTAAGACCCAGTCCGTTTGGAGCCTGAGCCAGCCACCCGGGGCTCGGCCGGGCCCCAGGCGCAGACCTCTGCATTAAACAGGTTCTGACACTAAAAATCAAGGTCTGTTGGCTGTTGTCATAGGAATGCAATATCCTCTGCAGGTCCCCTTATTAAAAAAACCCAGTCTTGCTGCTCCTGCCTGGGATAGATTTCTATTCCGTTTGTATTGATCACGGGGAAATGTCTCATTCCCTGGCTGACAAATACAGTCAGCAGGGAGGGAGTTCGTGTGTGCTGGAAAACATTTGTTTCCACAGTGATTTGGGGGACCCCGAGCTGAAGCCGTGGTTGTGCTCCACGAGATGGTGGCGGGTCACCGCTCTGATGCGGCATGACAAACGTGGGGGTTACGGTCTTGCAGAACAATGGAGCCTGCCAAGGCTTCAGAGATTATCCAGTGTGGCCGCCGCATTTCGAAGACTTCAGAGAGGGGACTTGCTGTACCCACATCCCAGGTAGTGGCGTTTCTAGGAATCTGTCCTACAGAGAATACCTGTGTGTGAAAGGATATTTAGCACAGAGCTGTTTGTAGGTGCAAAAGGTGGGAAACCACATAAATGTGCATCACAGGAAAGTGGGTTAAAAATATATATATATTGTTAAGCAGAACCATGTTAAGTTGCCAGTTTTGCTGGTCAAAACTGGCTGGATATTGACCATTTCATGGTTGAATCTATTACATCTATTGAATGGAATGACCTGCTGTCTTAGGAACGAGATGGAGAACTCTCCAAGATATTTTATGAAATGAAAAAAGCAAGCTGCAGAATAGTGTACCTGTTATGCTTCATATGCGTTTTTTAAAAGGGCAATAGACACGTATTTGCTGGAATAAGCCTCAACTCTGGAAGGAGACCCAGGGAATTGTCCCTGGTGCCTGCCATGGAGGAGGGGGCCCAGGGGGCTGAGGAAGGGAGAGAGCGAGACTTACTTTGCCCTTGACGGCCTCTGTACTTTCTGCATTGTAACCTCTGTGTGTGTATGGCAGATAGAAGATAAGTTAAGATGTAAAACACAAAGACCAAAATGTCCGTGAAGCCCCCATTACTGGGGGGTAAGAGCTCAGACTCTGGTCTGAGAATTTTGGGCTTCAAGCCCCCCTCATCTCAAGGAGGCTCAGTTTTCTTATCTGCCAAGTGGGGGTAATAGCGGTGTTCACTTCGTAGACTGGAAATGAAGATTTCCTTGAGACCTGAATGGGGCTCGGCACAGTGGCACAGAGAATTCAGTAAATGTTACATGTGGTTCATAACACACACGGAAGTCCTTTCAATGACCTGCTTGGCATTTTTGTTTTCTTGGAAGAGAGATTAAAACTAGCTGTGTGTGTTTGGAGTCAGGAGCTGAGACTCCAGAGTACTGTGTGGACTTCTGTTTGGGGGACCATTTCGTGACGCAGGGACGGCCCATGTTGCATTTACAGGGTGGGTCTGATGATTTTTTTTTTCTGAACCAGTAAATGGTCTTCTGCATCTCTGTGTACACAGGCAGGTGAACTAATAGAATTAAGCTTATTGGTTTAATTCCTCTGGGCCCCCTTGGTGAGGGGAGAGCAGCTGGATGAATATTTTAATTAAGCTCTGACACCCAGAAGTCAAAGTCCCCAAGTGGTCCCATCGGGCAAGGTCTTGCAGTTAGGGGTTTAATCAAGTTCGGTTTCAGAGTTCAGATTTCTTCCTGGACAGAAATATGTCATTAGGCGTCCAAGATTTCCACTGGAAAAAAAATACAACTTGACTGTATTTTCTCTAGAGAATGACACCATGATTCGATTAGCCCCTTTTCCTTGACATTTTGCCCACTTTATTAACTTCTGCTTTGCTTTTAAGCAGGCAACTACTGTTTTACTTCCCTGAAGAAGCTCATAATATTATAATTCAAGTGTCAGGACAGATTAGGTTAAACGAACTGTGTAATTCCCGAAGGAAAACAAACTTCAAAACGGACGCAGTTTGCCTTGTAACATGTCATGGATTGCATTAGCGTTGAATGGGCGATTCTATCACCTCATGTGCTAAAGTTGGCTCGAATGTTCCCCACTCTGCAAGGTGAGAAATTACTTAGCTAACAAAACATTTCGTTTTCCTCTCTTTGCATTCTTTCTTTATGAGATCCTGAATGTGACATTTTCACCAAAAAATCCCTGTGCTTATTTGTGAAAAATGTATATTAAAACCAAAACCCATCAAATGGAAAGAAATCACAGATGGTTTTATTCACAAGCAGTAGAATTAATGGCCTCTCTTCTCTTTATAAATATTAGAAGCAGATGAGTTCATTACGATTTCACCCTAATAGAGAAAACCTGCTTGATTTTGACAAGACACCGACTTATCTAATACATCTCTTAAATAACAAAGCTACTTCCCGCCCGTAAAACACGGCTCGCAAACACCAGCTTTACCTGGACCGCTCCTAAATTAATGAAAAACACTCGAATCCAAAGAGAGCAAAAGAAGTGTGTGTGTGGGGGGGTTGCTGCGCGGAGAGATGGAATTCGAGGGATTTTTGAAAATGTGACTGATTTTGAAAAGAGCGAGTTTTGAAATGTTTACTTTGTGGTGGCTTGAAATTTTTACATCTTTCAACAAAGCGCGCAGAGAAGTGAAACCATCTGAAAGGGCTTTTGAAAAGAGCGAATCAGCACAAGTTGGATGAAGCTGTGGTTCCTTTATCTTAGGCAATCTGTGCCCATAGTGCAGGAGGGAGGCCCGGCCCTCGCCCCCCTCTGCTCCTGGAGCGCTGGGGCTCAGCCGGCTCGCCCCGGGCTTCAAAGCGCTGTTGGCGGAGCATCCTGGGAGGGAACCGGACACCTCACTCCGGGGCCCACTCGGCCGGCCAGCTCGTTCTTCTCCCCCAGCACGGCTGCCTGATGCGGTCATCTTGTTAGTCATGGAAAGCTGGGGCCCTCTCTGTTTGTGCCGCTTTCACCACTTATTAAGTGAGAAGTGGGAGGCTTTACTCGAAACTGCAAAAGATGTTTTTTCTCCCCAGGGCCACAGCAGTTGGGGCCGGGGCTTATCCATCACTGCAAAGATCGGCTCTCTGAGAAACGGAATGAGCCAGCCCTGGCCTGGGGGTGTGTGTGTGTGTGTGTGGGGGGGGGAGTGGCGTGGGGAGAAAAATGAGTGGCACATGGGGCCCACTGTCCCAGGACCTTCCTGGCTTGGCTCCCGTGGAAGGGCGTGGGCTCCTTCATCTGAAAAATGCTGAGGGAACGCCTTGGGGGAGGCAAGACCCACAGCTTAAGAAAAATGGCACGTTTCCGTGGCTTTGGTGTCCCATTCTACCGATCGGGACTCTACGATTCCTTTCCCAACTTCCCCCAGCTCCGAGACCGCCAGGGACTTACACTGCAGAGATCCAGACACCTGCACAAACGTGTCATTGCTGGGCTAGTGGGTGGTGGTGAAGGTGAAATTATTTCTAAGCAGCTCCTCAGAAGTGAATGGATTCTGGTACCTCCGCATTGTCTCGGGAGCTTGCATCTCGCTGTTCTGTGCTCCCTTCCTCCAAGTGAGGGGCTGTGGAATCTCCGACAGGCCCAGGTGGGATTCTGAGTTCTGAGATCATTGGAGTCCCTCCTTCAAGCCTTGGTTCCACAAGCGTCAAACTCCTGTGGGGAGATTTTGGGGGAAGCATCATGTTTGAGCCAAGAACCCATGATTGAAATTCTCCAATAAATCCCTCCCAGCTGAGCCCGTAGGGTCTGTAGTTGGTTCAGCAAGCTGGGATGGCAGGAAGGGGGGGCGGGAAGGGTTGCAAACTTCAAACAGGACCTGGGCTTGGGGGAGAGACTGCGGAGGGGGGAGGCCACCGACAGAGGGCTGAGAGTTAATTAAAGAGGCTGCGTTTTGGGTTCCTATAAACGCAACCCTCTCCATATTAAAGCGCCAGCAACTCGAGTTCTGTGCAGGGATGCCCGCTTGTCCGGGGCTGAGCCTGGAAGGGGGAGGAGGCTCGAGCCCCACTCAGGGTGGACATCTGCAGCCCTCTGGAAGGCCCCGGCCAAGGAGCACTTTGCCTTTCCACCTAGCAGTTCCGGGGGGGGCCAAGCCTCTGCTCAAAAGCCTCCTTCAACATCGAGGGTTGGCTGTCTTCCAGTTGCTGGGTTGGGTATGTCACCTGGAATATAGGGGCCATCATCCCTCCCATTTTACAGAGAGGGAAAGTAAGGTCGAGAGAGGCCAAGCCACTAGCTCAAGTATATATGGCTGGTGTGGGGGACAGGCAGGGTTGGAGCTGGGGATGGGGCAGAGACCAGCAAAGGACAGGTTGTCCCTGCTGCTTACATCCTGCCCTCACCTCAGCTCAGCCCTGCCCCGCCCCCTCGCACTGTCCTTGACATTCAATCAGGTGCTGGTGATGTCTGGCCCAGCAGTTGGGGCTGGGCCTCCCCAGCTTCCCAGCGACAAATGGTTCTCATTTGAAAGAGAGGTTATAAAAACACATGCCCAAAGACACTGTCAGAGAACTGAGGATTAATCTCATTTCAGTCAAAGACCATTCCAAATGTTTTTTTGGGGGATATGGGGGCCGGCAGCAGCCCTGGTTGGGAAGGAAGTCAGGGTTCTTGGCGTGCACCTCAGGTCGTGGCGGGTTTGGAAGTATGTTGTGATGTGGGCGGGTGGGAGTCAGGGGTCACCCCCTACCTGGCCTGGCTGAGGCTGACCGAGGTGTTGCTTTGCTCCCCAAGTCGCAAGGCTGGCTTTGCGGGAGGCCAGGACTCCAGGGTGGACCCCCATGCTTCATTCAGTACCTTGCTTTCAGTTCAGGGCAGTTTCAGTTGCCAAAAGGAAGGGAAGGATTAGACGCCTGGGACATTTCCATTTTCTGGCTGGTGTCAGAAAGCTGAGTGTTTTTGCCTGGTGACTCAACCAGAGGGCCCGAGACCAGGGTGGAGGGGTGTGGGCACCGCCTCGCAGTCGCCCGTGAGCTGCAGGTGAGCGCCCTGTTTGAGGCAGGGCGAGAGGGAGCTCCAGCTCTGCTCTGAGCCAGCAGCTCCCAAACCGGGTGGCCTGGTCCCGAAAGGGCAAGCTGTGGGCTTCTGGAGCACAGGCGAGCGGCCAGACCCTGGGGGGCAAGGCTGAGCTTTCATGCCAACCCCAGTAGCTGCTTTTCCTGAGAGCTGAGGGGTGCCAGGCAGCTGCTGCCATCTCCTCTGTACAGTGGCCTTGTAAGGACTTCCTTGTCCCCATTTTATGGCTAGGGAAACTGAGGCTCAAGGAGGTAGGTGCAGGTGGCTTGCCTAAGGCCGGGAAGCAGGACGACAGTGACAGGATTCCTTTAACTCTCTCAGCAACTTTCCGAAGTAGGGACTGTTGACTTCCCCGTATTAGGGATGTAGCAGTTGAGGCTCGGAGTGGAGGTTCTGTGATGTGACTTGTCCAAACGCCCCATCTGCAAGGGAGGGTGGAGCTGGGCGCTTCCCGTCCACGGCCGGGGCTCGGGCCCTCAGCTCCTCGGGGTTCCAGGGTAGGGCAAGGGCGGCCGGCCTGGCCCGTCCTCCACCGGGGCGGTCCGGAGTCCACGCGGGCCGCTCCCCGTGGACTTGGGGCTCGATGGGACCCCAGAGGGACGCGGAGGGGGCTGGCGCTGCGGGCTGGCGTCCACCCAACCAAACGTCGGCGGCGCGGAGCCCAAGGATTGATTTTCCGGCCGCCAGGCGAACTTGCGGAGCTGCGCTTTCTTTCTGGAAGGGTGGGAGAAGCACCAGACGGCCCAGGGGCCCGGCCGGGCGCAGCAGAGCGCCCCCGCGCGGCCGGACTTGGGCGTGCGCCCCGGCGGCCCGGCGCCTCCCGGCCCTGCGGGCGGAGAGGCCTTGCAGGCTCGGCGCTTTCCTGACACCCTGCCCAGCCGCCTTGAGAGGGAGCTGCCAGGACGGCCGTAATTTTACAGAGGACACAACAGGCAAGAGAAAAGTGCAAGAGACTTCCCGGGTTCCCCCAGCTGGGGTTTGGCTCCCTGCAGAGTGCCATCTCCCTGGGAGCTGCTGCAAGAGGCTGCCCCAGCTCCTGCAGGAGCCCACCCTGGGGAGCCGTCCAGTCGGTGGGCTGGGGTGCTGGGAGCCCAGCTCTGCAGCTCTTGCCAAGCCCACAGTGGCTCAGTACCCCAGCAGGAAGCTCAGACGGAGACAGCGAGGCCAGTGCTGAGCCTGGAAGCAAATTCCAAACACAGAGCACTTGGGCCTTCTGGCGAGATTCGTCCAGGGAGCGCTGATGGGGCACCAGCATTCGCTAGGCTGGAGGCTCCCACTCCAGGTGGACAGGTCTGGGGTGCGCCATGGTCACCGTAGACACTCAGTCCCCTTTCTTGCCTTCCGGGGCCTCCCCATGGCCAAGTGCCTCTGGGTCCCTCCACTGCCCCCACCACTGTGCCCTGCCCCGGGCCCAGCAAGTTATGGGTCTTGGTTCAGTTCCTCAGGAGCACCCCGGGTGCCTAGCTGCTGTTAGCCCAGAGCCTCTGGGTCACATTCAGGGGAGGCGGCAGAGCTGGGCACTGAGCGGGGCCCATCTGACCTCTAGGAGTTCTCCCCGCCGTCACCACCACGTGACAACACCCTTCCATCCCGCCCGTGGTCAGGGGCAGCACTGGAGTTGGGCATTCTGGGATCGCCCCCCACCCCCCACCCCACGCTGGCTCTGGTTTGGCTGGCTGTGTGCTTCCCAGGACCCTCTGGAGCTTCTGTTTCGGGAATCGCTGCGTGCAGGACTGTGGTGGTAACACAGTGAAGTGTGCACTCTGGCCATGTTTGTGGATGCCGTGTGGACAGGTGTGATGGCCCCCACCACCCACTTGTGTGCCCCTCGGTGGGAGCATCGTCCATCCCAGGCCAACCCTGTGTAGACTCAGTGCACACCTTGTCTCCCCCAGGGGCTCCCCCTCTCCCATCTTCCAGGGCTCCTCTCTGAGGGAAGGTCCTGGCAGGAAAGAAAAGGCGTTTTTGAATCTGCTTGGGAGGATAGGCGGATTCTTAAAGCAAGACACGGAAAGAACTAACCATAAAGGAAAAGATTAATAATTAGGCTATATTTATTAATAATGTGTTAACAAATTTCTAAGTTATTTTTAAAATTGAGGTATAACACTATGTTAGTTTTAGGTGTACAACATAGTGATTCTGTGTTTGTATATATTGTGAAATGATCACCATTACAAGGCTAGTGAACATTGGTCACTATACATGGTTACAAAATTATTTTTCTTGTGATGAAAACTTAAGATTTATTCTTAGTAACCTTCAAACATGCAGCACAGGATTATTAACGATAGTCACTATGTTGTACGTTATATCCCCATGACGTATTTATTTCACAACTGGAAGTTTGTACCTTTTGACCCCACCCCCCCACCACCTCTGGTAACTGCCAGTTTCTGTATCTCTGAGTTGGGTTTTTGTGTGTGTGTTTTTTAAGATCCCACATATAAGTGAGATCATATGGTACTTATCTTTATCTGACTTATTTCACTTAGCGTAATATCCTTAAGATCCATCCAGGTTGTCACAAATGGCAAGATTTCATTCCTTTTTATGGCCAATGGTATTCCATTGTATATATAAATCACACCTCTTTTAGCCATTCATCCATCAATGAATACTTGGGTTGTTTTCATGTCTTAGATATCATAAATAATGTTTCAGTGAACATGAGAGTGCACATATCTTTTCAAGTTAGTATTTTTGTTTTCTTCAGATAAATACCCAGAAGTGGGATTGATGGGTCACATGGTAGTTCTATTTTTAATTTTTTGAGGAACCTCCATACATACTCTTTTCCATGGTGGCTGCATTTTCATTTGGAACAACAGTTCTCTGTATCCTTGCTAACACTTGCTATTTCTTGTCTTTTTGAGAATAGACACTTTAACAGGCATAAGGTGATCTCTCATCATGGTTTTGATTTACATTTTCCTGATGATGAGTGATGTTGAGCATCCTTTCATGTACGTGTTGGCCATCTGTCTGTCTTCTTTGGAAAAATGTCTATTTAGGTCTTCTGTCGATTTTTAAATCAGATGTTTGGGTTTTCGCTATTGAGTGCTGGGAGTATAACTTTGGTTCATCAAAAGACACCATTAAAAGGGAGGATAGGCAAGCCATAGAGTGGGAGGAGATATTTGCACAAATATATGTTAAAGAACTCACTTTGAGAATATATACAGAATTTAAGAAAGTAAGGAAAAGACAGGCCATACAATAGAAAAATGGGCAAGAGACTTACCAGGTTTTCACAAAAGATGATATGCAAATGTTCAATAAAGGTACGAACATGTGCTCAACCTCATTAGTCAACAGAGAAATGCAAATTTTAAATGCAATCAGATCCTACTTCACATCTACTAAAATGGCTAATTTTTCAGTCTGAAATTTTGTTAAGGATGTGGAGCAACTGGAACTTCTGTGCATTTATTTATTTTAGAGAGAGTCAGATGCTTGACCGAGCCACGCAAGCACCCCAATCAGAGAGGATTTTAGGTATGATGTTGATACTTTGGAATTTATTGAGACTTCTTCAGTGGCTTAGTACATAGTAAATTTTAAAAGGATATGAGATCTATGTTGGGTCGAAAGTGCTGGGCTTCTTAATTAGGCAAATTACTGAAATCTTTTATCTGTCTGCTCATGTATATTTTTTAGTTGAGGTACAGTTGTCATATAACACATTAGTTTCAGGTGTACAATATGATGATTCAGTGTCTGTGTATCTTGCCAAATGGTCACCACAAGAAATCTAGTGAAGATCTGTCACCCATACACAGTAATAAAAATACTTTTTCTCGTGATGAGGACTTTTAAGATCTATCCTCTCAGTAGCCAAATACGCAGTACGCTGGGTATCATTATATTCACCATGCTGTATGTTAGATCCAGATGACTGTTGTCACAAGTGGCAAGATTTTATTTTTTATGGTGCAATAATAGTAAGTGGTATAGATACACCGCGTCACACATCGTCCTTATCCATTCACCCACTGATGGACACTTAGGTTGTTTTCATGTCTTGCCTATTGTAAATAATGCTGCAATAAACATGGGGGTGCAGATACCTTTTTAAGTTAGTGTTTTTGTTTCTTCAGGTAAATACTCAGAAGTGGAATTGATGGGTCATACAGTAGTTGTATTTTTAATTTTTTGAGTAACCGCCATACTGTTTTCCACAGTGGTTGTACCAATTTACATTCTCGCCAACGGTGCACGAGGGTTTTTCTACCTCCCCTCTAATACTTGTTATTTTTTGTCTTTTTTGATACTAGCCGTTCTAACAGGTGTGAGGTGATATTCTGCTGATTGGAGGAGTAATGTTGAGCATCTTTTCACCAATCTGTTGGCCATCTAGATGCCTTCTTTAGGAAAATGTCTATTCAGGTCCTCTATTTTTTAATCAGATTCTTTAATTAATTAATTTTGCTATTGAGTTGTATGAGGTATGAGTTCTTTATATATTTGGGATATTAACACCTTATCAGATACATGACTTGCAAACATTTTCTCCCATTCAGTAGGTTGCCTTTTCGTTTTGTTGACGATTTCTTCTGTACAGGAGCTTCTTAGTGTATATAGTCCCACTTGTTTATTGTTGCTTTTGTTGCCTTAGTGAGGAGTTTTTTGATCAGACTCCAGCAGCAAAGACTGATATCGTGGTGCTTACTGCCTATGCCTTCTTCTAGGAGTTTCATGGTTTCAGGACTTACACTTAAGTCGTTCGTTCATTTTGAATTAATTTTTGTGTACAGTGTAAGAAAGTGTAAAGAACAATTTTGCGTATGGTGTGAAGAAAGTCCAGTTTCATTCTTTTGCATTTGGCTGTCCAGTTTTCCCAACACAATTTATTGAAGAGACTGTACATTTGCCATTGTATATTACTGGCCCTTTGGCATAAGTTAATTGACCATATATGCATGGGTTTATTTCTGGGCTCTCTATTCTGTTCTGTAGCTCTGTGTATTTGTTTTATGCCAATACCATACTGTTTTGATTACTATAACTTTGTAATATAGTTTGAAACCAGGGAGCATGGTGCCTCCAACTTTGTTCTTTTTTTTTTTTTTTCAAGATTGCTTTTGCTACTTGGGTCTTTTGTGATTCCATACAAATTTTAGGATCCTTTGTTCTAGTTCTGTGAAAAATGCCATTGGAATTTTGATAGGGGTTGCATTGAATCTGGAGATTGTTTTGAGAAGTACAGACATTTTAACAAAATTAATCCTTTCAATCCATGAACATGGAATATCTTTCCATTTATTTGTGTTTTCTTCAATTTCTTTCATCAGTGTCTTATAATTTTTAGTGTACAGGTCTTTCACCTTCTTAGTTAAATTTATTCCTAGGTATTTTATTCTTTCTGATGCAATTTATAAATGGGATTGCTTTCTTAAATTCTCTTTGTGATGGCTCATTATTAGTGTGTAGAAATGCAACTGATTTTTTTGTATATTGATTTTATATTCTCCAACTTTACTGAATTCATTTATTCTAACAGTTTTTTGGTGGAGTCTTTAGGGTTTTCTATTGTATCATGTTGTCTGCAAATAATGACAACTTCTTTCTTCCCAATTTGGATGTATTTTATTTCTCTTTATTGCCTAATTGCTCTGGCTAGGACTTCTGATACTATGTTGAATAAAAGTGGTGAGAGTGGGCATCCTTGTTTAGCTCCTGTCCCTGAAAGCTCTTCACCATTGAGTATGTCAGCCATGAGCTTGTCCTATAAAGCCATTATTATGGTATAGAGAATGTATAGGTATAGGAACGTATAGGTCCATTCCCTTTATACCCACTTTGTTAAGAGTTTTTTTTTTATCATAAATGGATGTTGAATTTTGTCCAATGCTTTTTCTGCATCTATTTTATCCTTTGTTTTGTTAATGTGGTGTAGTATTGATTGATTTATGGATATTGAACCATCTTTGCATTCCTAGAATAAATCCCACTTGGATCATCGTACATGATCCTCGTAGTGCATTGCTGAAATCAGTTTGCTAATGTTTTGTTAAGGATTTTTGCATCTGTGTTGACCAGGGATATTGGTTTGTAATTTTCTTGTGGTGTCTTTGTCTGGTTTTGGTATCAGGGTCATGCTTGCCTTGTAATTGCTCATGTTTTATCAATTTGGCTAGTTTCTAGGAGAGGCAGAGTAAAATCTTCAAGTGTAATTGTTGATTTATCGGTTTCTTTTCCTCTCTGGCCTGTTAGTGTTTCATGATGGGCAGGAGCAGGTTGTTTTGAATAAGACCCTAATGTTTTCAGTGTCCTCCTCTCTCTCGGGGGGATAGTTTTTGTTTATATTAAATTCATGTTCTGTCTGGACTGTTCTTCTGGTGTTGGTTGGTCAGTGTCTTGTCTTCCTTTTGGTGGACCAGCTCTTCTGGAGTCTGTTTTTCCCTGTGGATTTATTCCTGGGGACTCTAAGCTTCATTGCTGGTAACATGTAACTGAGGGATGTGGTTAAAGCCCACAGCTTGGTGGTTCTTAATCTCAGCTGTACATTGGCATCACCTGGGAGAATGAAGAAGACTGACTCATGGGTCCTCCTCCAGAGACTCTGATTTCACGGATCTAGGTGTGGTCTGGGCACAGGAAGTTTTGAAAACTCTCTAGGTGGTTCTGTTATGCAGTTAAGGTCATGAAACTTTGTGCTCCCTCCAGAGGAAGACGGGGGGATGGATGTGCCTTAGGTGTTCAACTGTGCCAACATCTGCCTATGTGCCCTCCCCCTTCAGGAGATCCAGACCCTCATGGAAATGGCCAAGACCTCTTCCCAGCACCACTTGTTCTAAGACTTATGTCTCTGGTTGCACTTACCTGGCCCAAGGTGGGGGTGAGGGAAGGAGGAAGCTCAGGGGTCAGCTGAGCTGCTGTTTTGGTGGGGAAAGGATGAAATGACCCACCCGGGGCAACGTGTGTGTGTGTGTGTGTTATGAATGAGCATAGCCAGCAAATTGCTTCCCCATGTCATCTCTCATCTGTGGCATTGGTCATCTTTCCCTCTGGTCTGCTGCTCTTCCCCAAAACCAAGCCCCTCCTAGTTCCTGTGATCCATTGATCTTCTTCTTTCTTTTTGTGGCAGCCCCATAAGTTGGGCTTGAGGTGGAGAACCAGCAGCCCGTGGCCATTCATCTTCCTGCCACACACCCATCATGGATCTTATTGGATGCCGTGGCTTCAGAGATGGGCCAGGTGAGGGACCAGTTCTCACTCTGGTCTCTGGCCTCTTTGGGGCCAGCATCAGGACTTGTCCAGGGAGGGCTGCTGCTGGTCATCACAGTCCCTGGGGTGGTCACAAGCATCGCAGCAGGTGCCACTGGGGCCCATTCTTCTTGGGCTGCTCAGCAGTGGAGTCCAGCCCACCTGTCTCCCCACCTACTTTGAGGAATTCATTCAAGGAGCATTTGCTCATGCCTGTTTTTTATTCTAGGCCTGTGCTAGGTGCTTGATTTGCATATGTGTGTGGCTATGGAGGAAGGTGTCCTAAATGAGACCTGTACCCCTTCCTTCGGGAGCAGATCATCTAATGAAGGAATCAAAGGGCTGCAGTATTGCGTTGGTGGTATAGTGGTTAGCATAGCTGCCTTCCAAAGGGCTGCAGTATTGCCACTGGGTCAGTGGTTCCAGTGTGCAAGGTGTGGAGTGGCTTGAAGGGGAGGAACGTTAGCTTTGACTCCAAGGGATCAGGCAGGACATTACATAGGAGGTGTATGAGCAGAGTCTTAGAGGATGAGCAGGACTTGACCAGGCAGAAAAATGAGGGAAAAGCATTCTAGGTAGAGGGAATAGCATACGCAAAGGCAAGGAAGTACAGAGTTTAGAGTATGCGAAATCATAAATAATCCATCAGAGAGATTTGCAGGAGGTGAGGCTGGGACAGGAGGAGGGGTCAGACTGAGAAAGGTGGTGTTGGGAAACCTCAGGGGCTTCGATCTTGTTCTTAGGGTAAGGGGTGAAGCATTTTAAGTGGAGGAGACCCGTTGGGTGACTCTGAGGCAGATGGATGGGAGAGGAAGACCCTGGAGGCGGGGGGTTGGGGGGCAGGAATGGTTAAGGGGCTGATGCTGTAATCCAGGTGAAACGTGTCAAGGGGCAGAATTGGGAAAGGAGCAGCCAGAAGAGAAAGTAGTGGCTGAGTTTGAGCACAAATTTAGATGGGCGAACTATCCAGCGGGAAAAGGGGTGATCACAGATGGCTCCAGGTGGTGGTGGGGGCACCTCTGCAGGAGATGGGGGGCCTGTTCCAGGACAGGGAGTCAGGAGAAGTGGAGCAGTTTGGGGCTTGAGGGGGGAGATGGTACACTGGGCTTGGGATGTGCTGAGGTCAAGGTGTAACACCCAGGTGGCGCTCCCTGGTGGCTGCTGGAGCGCAGGGAGATTGGCCTGTGACCCAACTAAGCACAGTGGAAGACCCAGGCTGCCCCCTGCCCCACAGGCAGCAGCAGGGAGGATGCAGGAGAGGGAGAGGTGGGGCTCAGCGAGCCCAGAGCTGTAGGGATGAGCCGGGGTGGCTAGGAACACACAAGCAGAAGCAGGGGGAGAAGTGGGAGAGACATGGTGGAGAGGATGTGGGGGGTAGAGTGGGACAGGCTAGACTGTCAGCTCTGTGAGGACAGGGATGTCCGTGGTGTTGGGTCGCTGCTGAGTCCCCAGTGCTGGGCTCAGGCCCTACACACGGAAGGTGCTCCTAACACATGGTGTGAGGGGATGGACGGATAGATGGATGGGAGGATGAATGATGCTCCGTCCACCTCAGTGGCTTCTCCCCATGGCACAGATCTGCTGATGGAGGATTTCTTTGTCTCCCTGGGCAGGGCTGCCCCTCCTCCCCCTCCAGGCCCTCGCTCCCCTGTCAATGGGGAGATGTCTGTCGAGGGTCTGAATAAATCTAGACCTGCCCCAGATACGTTATGATCACACACTCCCCTGCCCCCAGGACCTGAGCTGCCCGGGGCCAGAGGGGTCACCTGACCCAGGCTGACCAATCAGAATCTGCCCTGGGACTGTCGCCTTTGGATCTTCTGAACGGACACATAAACTTGAGTGGCCTGTGGACGCATGAGTGCGTGTGCGTTGTGTGCTGGCATAGAGAGCACACGGGAGGGAAGGCCAGAGTGTGTGAGGATGGGAAGCAGGTGGCCAGGTGGAGGCAGGTGAGGCGACATGGGCAAGAACAGGAGAAACGGGCGCCGGGTCTGGCCATGAACCCTGCCCTGGCCTAGGCTGCTGTGAGTAGATTTTGGTTTCTTGCTGCCCAAAGGCCAGTGAGGTGCCTCCCCCGGGGCCCCGGGGGATCCATTTGTCTGCCTTCCCGAGCAGAGCATGAGGCCTCTTGCAAACAGACTCTGTGTCCTGGGTGCCGGAGGCCATCACCTGCACTTCCCTGAGACCCAGCACTTGTAGGGACTCAATGGTGTGGACGGCCACACAGAAGCCTGGCCCCAAAGACCTGGCGTGTCCCTTGGTCTCTGCTTATGCTCAGTGCCCTGCGGGCGTCCTCATCCCATCTTCCCGGGGCAAGCCACGGAGGGAGGCGGTGGCCCCCTTCTGGGGGTGCTGGGTAACTGGCTGAAGGCCACATGGGCAGGCAGTGGCAGAGCCAGAATCTGAATCTAGCTCTTCAAACTCCACGTTGAGTGTGTTTGTGGGTTTCTCATGGAATTCTCTGGGCTGCTTTCCCTTTCTCCCGAGAGCTGCCAGAGGTGGGCGTCCTGGGCTGGAGGGACGGACACTTTGGGGGCTCTCCTGGTCCTCATGAGAGCTGAGCTAAAGGTGGCCTCGTTCTGAGTGTGGCATAAACAGGGCTGGAGGCAGTGACAGCTCAGACTCTGACGTCTAACCCAAAAATGCAAAGGTCACTTCTAAAGGAGGCAGAGCTTTGACAGTGAAACCCGAACTGATGGGGCTTCGCAAGGAGCCCCGGGCCGTGTCCTGCGGCCCTTTGGTCCCTTCCCTGGTGCTCGGAGGGGCATCTTGCACGCAGGTGAGCAGTCGGGACAGGACTGAGACCGTGGGGGCTGCATGTCCTCCCGAGCAGCCCGCCGGCTCTGAGCCCGGCGCACATGAAAGCGCACCCCTGCATTCCTTGCTGGCGGCCTGTTGCAGCGCACGTGGTTCACGTGCTTTCATGGTGACGGGGGTTTTCGCCTGCAAGGAGCATTCCTGAGGGCTGTTCCCAGAGAAGGGCAGGGCTTGCTTTGCCCTCCTGAACTCCTCTGGCTTGTACCCAGGTCTCTCAACTCAACGGGGGCAGAGAAGGCCACCAGTGCTTTCTGGAGGCTGGGAGGCCCGGTGGTGGCTCTCGGCGGGCCCCGCCAGCGTCTGCGAGGAGCTGGGCCGGGCGCTGGGGCCTGGAGCCTCCCCCGAGGGACTCTGGCCTCGCTCAGGTAGCACAGCAACAGGCCGGGAAAAGGTTAAAACAAACATTTACTTAACAAATTATATTAAGACAGACAATCACACAGTGAACTTCCCTTTGCCAAATACAAGAGTCACCTCAAATAAATACGGTAAGGACATCGTTCCTAGGGCGAGTGCACAGCGGGCGGCCCCAGGGCAGCTCCCATGCCTTCTGTTGGGAGCACAGGGGGGCGACGGCCACTCCCGGGCCGCATTCACAAGGGGCGAAGAAAGAGGGGCCGACCCAGGGGTGCCAGGCTGCTTGGGTGGGGAAGGGGCCCGGCCACCCCCTCCATGGCCCGAGGGCACAGCTGACACTGAACCGAGTCAAACGAGCTCGGCTTCTGGCCCCCACAGGCACGCACCTGCTTGGCCCTCAGGCTCCCGGGTGTCCGGGGGGGCCCTGGCCGGGGTGGAGCGAGCGGGCAGGTGGGCTCCTGCCCCACGCTGAGCACCATGGCGCCATGCAGCGGTGGCCGATCATGCTAGAACCAGCGTGGCTGGTGGCGCTGGGAAGTCTTTACTGGACATGTGCTTGTGACGGGGCGGCTGCGAGACGAGACTCGGCTCCAGATTCCGGCTCTGCCCCGTGCCCGCTCCGTGCCCGCGGACGGGCCTCCGCTGCCCCAAGGAGCAACGGACATCCGCTTCTGGGTGTGTGTTCTTTAAGGGGAACAACAGGAGAAAATGTGCTTGAAGTGCCGGCCTAGGGCCTGGCAAGGAGCAGGGGCTTCGGTGCGGGTGAGTCCTTGCTGTCGCCTGCCCCCGGAGGGTGTCCCACAGGACACCGGGCAGGGGAGTGTGGGGGGCGGCAGTCTGGACTTCCAGCGAGGGAGGCGGCTGGGGCGCGTCGCCACCGGGGCTCCCAGCCCCCCAAGCGGAAGAGGGTCGTGGCCCGGATTAGTTCCTGGACTCGGGGTGGGGAAAAAGCCTTGAAACAAATTTGCGAGTGGACATGAAGCCAACGACTTACTCCTTGTTACCTTTGTGCCATTCCCAAGGGCTTTGGAGGGAGACTGAATTTTCAGAGGGAAGAGGAAAGACAACAGGGAAGCTGTGCTCTGGTTAGTCTTTCTGAGGGGGGACGGCAGCAGGGCTTGCTGGGGGGCCGAGGGCCAGGCTGGTGCAGAAACGCTCCCAGGCACGAGCCAGGGGTCCGCACGCGCCCCCACGCGCCCCCCTCCCCCAGCCTACTGTCACACGCTCGCTTGCCCCCCCCCCCCCTCAGGCGGCCAGGAAAGAGGGCAAGGAGCAGCCTGCAATCTACCCCGGTCACTGTCTAACTTGTCTAAGGGGGGGCTCAGGGGTACAAACGGTCACTGTCACACGTGGCTTCTGTCTACGAGGTGGTGGAGGTGGCACAGCCTGTCCAAGCCCAGCCGCTCTGCCCTCTTCCTGGTGGCCCCCAGCCCGGCCTCGCTCTTGGTCCGTCCCCTATCTGCAGGACGGCCTGGGGGCTCGGGAGGTCGCGCCCCCTCCTCCTCTCCGGATAGCCACCCTCCCTCCGCCTTCGTGCGCCTGGACTCGGGCTCCCGCGCGCACGTCTCTGGACCTCTCTGCTAAAATGCCCGGTTGTCAGACGGGCCACCAGGCGCTGTCAGATGACCATCTCACAATCAGGCTGTGACCAAGTGTAGAGGAGTTATCAGTTGCCCCTCTCAGTTGGGCTTCAGGTCACACGGGTCACTTGGTTCTGGACCAGCCACCCATCCAAAAAGCAGCAGCAGACCCAGGTCCTCTGGGCCCCACGGGGCTCCGATGCCCAGAAAGATGACTAGCTAATTTCAGTGGGGACATCTGAGACCAGTTCAAGAGCTCTCTCCTCTCCTGGTTAAGCACCAATCCCCAAGGGTCCTCCGATGGACTGCTGGCTCCAGCCTGTGGCCCCCTGGGGTTCCACCCACTACCTGCATTTTCCTGCCACTCTGCTGTGTGGGAGGCCCAGGAAGGCCGGCCCCACCAGGGATGTGCTCAGGTCCGGGCGCGGGCAGGGAGAGGCGACCACTTCCCTAACGCACAGAGATCAGGAGGTATCGAATGATCCATGGGTGACCCAGGTGGGCGGGTGGAGCTGCTGCAGATGGTGGGGCCCATAAAGGTACATGAGGTATTTTTGTCTGCCCGACTCCTTAGCCAGCGGCCACCCTCCTCACGGTGCTGGCCTGTTGTGCCCCGGCCACCACGAGCCATCCCAGGAGCCCCAGGGAGGTGGGGTCCATCCCCGGCCACAGCTCTCCTGGGCTCCCTTCGTGGTGAGGGACCCTTCCTGCTCTCCATGCCCCCCCCCAGCCTCCAAAGCTCCCACCATCTGGGGACCCCCCAAGAGGGGAGAGACCAACATTCTGTGGAACTAATTCAGGACCAATCCTGAGAGCTAGACCAGGCAGGCCACTGGGGGGAGGGCCCGAGTCCCCAGGGACGGCGGCAGCCGGCATGGTGAGAAGTGCCCGTGCGTCCACTGGCTGGTCGTGGCAGACGTGTCCACGCTGGCCCCAGTTCGGTGGCCTGGCTCACGTGGACTTCCTGAAACAACTGTTGCTGTTTGCGGAGCACATCACGGTGCAGTCGGGCTCTGAGGAGCGGGCTGACCCCGTCCCCGCGTCCCTCTGGGGCTGGGCACTGGCTGAGCGGCTCCTCACCCACGGCGGGCCCGTCCCTGGGCTGAGGCGGCTGGCATGGCAGTTGGCACGTGGGCATTGCAGAGATGAGCCCTTTGGGAGGAACGGGGGGTGTGGGGGGTGAGCACAGTGTCCTGGGCAGCGAGACTCGCCTCCGAGCAAGCACCAGGTCCCTCCGCCTTCTCGCCCAGAAGGCAAGTCCCCTGTGTGGGCAGCCGGGCGGCTGTTCCCCCACCTCAGTGGGGCCACCACTGGGGCAGGGACCCAGGCTCGGGGCCACTTGGGGACGACGGGCTTCTTCCATGTGTCGTCCGCGTCGCCGTGAAATGCGCAGGGCGCTTGCTGCTGTTGGCGGGAGGGACTTGTTCCACGGCAGCCCCGCGTCTGGGGCCCGCGGTGAGGCCCGGAGGGGGCTGTGCACAGCTGCCACCGGACCCGGGGCTTCCAGAAGGAACCGGATAGCGTCGTGGCAGGCAACAGTCGGGAGGAAAGGGGGCCCAAGGCGTCTCTGGGCAGCTCCAGCAAGTGCGCGGGGCCCTCAGGGGTGACTCCCGCGGGGGGTAGGGTTGTTCGTGGGAGGGCTGGTCGTCACACAGACACGTTAGGAGCCGCTGGTCACTACAGCACACACAGATTAGTCCAGATTATGAAGAGTGTCGCCAGGGAGGCGGGGCTGTCCCGTCAGGCAAGCGGAGGCCACAGCCCAGCTGCCCAGGGTCTCCCGGATGAGCCCCACGGTGGGCGGGCAGGAGGGCCTGGGCGAGGGAGGGGCGCTTAGTAGTCTGGGCAGCCGCGTCTTCTCCCCACGGGGCCAGGGTGGTGGCCGGCCCCTCAGGACTGGGGGATCTGCTGACACCGAGTGGGGCTGGGCGGGAGCCGGGCTGCAGCGCTCTGCTCCGTGCGGAAGCTGTATTCATACTGGAGGAGCGAGAGGACAGAGCAGCAGGGTCAGTGCGGGAGAACAGCAGAGAGAAGCACTCCCAGGCCTCAGCCCTGGCCCGTGGGGGGCCCCGGGGCCACCTGGCCAAGCATGCGCGCACAGAAATGGGCGCCCTCTAGGCCTCAGGCCTGGCCCGTGGGGGGCCCCGGTGCCACCTGGCCGAGCATGTGCACACAGAAATGGGCGCCCTCTAGGCCTCAGGCCTGGCCCGTGGGGGGCCCCGGGGCCACCTGGCCGAGCATGCGCACACAGAAATGGGCGCCCTCTAGGCCTCAGGCCTGGCCCGTGGGGGGCCCCCGTGTCACCTGGCCGAGCATGCGCACACAGAAATGGGCGCCCTCTAGGCCTCAGGCCTGGCCCGTGGGGGGCCCCGGTGTCACCTTGCCGAGCATGCGCGCACAGAAATGGGCGCCCTCTGGGTGCAGCGTGCGGGGGTGGGGGATGTGGAGACACACACCTCTGCGGCTGCAGGTGGCCCCCCCAGCTTGTGATCAGTCCCTGCTCTGCTCACCGTTAAGGAGGGACCGTGGTGCCCGAAGCCACGGGCTGACCGTGGGCCAGGCTGCCTGCCGGAGAGGGGTCGCAGGCAAGGTAAAGGACCGCCCTGCAACTCCATCCCCCACCTGACCTGAGGCCAGCCACAGCCACCAGGCCCAGGGGACCCTTGGACTCGGTGCCTCCTGGCACGCCTGCTGACATGCTAGGTGACCCCAGGGGATGGGGGGCAGCACCCCACACGTGCGTGTACTCTCCTGAGTTCCCAGCGCCGCTCCCTGAAGGGTGTGTGACTGTCCTCAACTGACGAGGGCCCGAGGCTCCAAGAGGGCAGCACCCCACACCGGCCACCCAGCCTGGACCAGGGCGGTCCCTGGAGGGGCACACCTGTCCCCTGTCCCACCTCATGCTGCAGACTGAAGCTTACCTGACTCTAGGTCATGGAAACGTGTAAAGGTAGGTTCCGAGTCTGATGGAAATTCAAAGGCAAGTACCTCTGTTGGGGAAGGGGGGCCGCCTGCGGTTGGCACCGTCCAAATGTGGGGCTGGTGGGCCGGGCGGAAGAGCGGGCACAGGCGAGGGGGGCCCTGCAGCAGAGCTGGGCCGTGGGGTCGGGGGCAGGGCCTGGCACACTATGCCACAGCAGCCTGTGGTCCCAGGGCTTTAGGAACCAGAAGCTTAGATGAGGTCAACGGTGGTTAAACGTTTTAAATCCTATCAAGACTTTTTAGCAGTAGAATTGCCCTAAAAAGGGCTCCTCCCTGTAAGCAGAGCAAAGTAGAGCTGCCCTGGTTGAGGAAGCTATTTCCTCAGGGACACGGGGTGGGGTGGTGACAGGAAGCCTGGCTGCCCCCCCCCCCCCGCCCCCAGGGATGTTGCCTGCCACAGGAGAACAGCTAAGCGCTGAGGGCTTTAGCGGTCGGTCAAGAATGAGGGGCAGCTACAGACCTTTGAGGGTTTTTCCCCTCAAGTGGAAATGGTGAGGCGGCCGCCAGCAGACCCGGCTGCCCAGCACTGTCCTCAGCCGCCCCCGCCTGAGGGCCCCACGGGGCTGGCCCAGCACAGACAGACGCAGACCGGGGCTGAGCCCCATCCTGTCCCTGTGTGAACCACAGGCGTGAACAGCCTCAAGCGGCCCCGGCGACACAGGACGGTCGTCTATCACCAGAAGGGGCAGGAGGGAAGGACTTGACTTTGGAAGGTGACCTCAGGTAGGTCTGTGCTCCTCTCTGAACCTCAGCCACGGTCAGAAATAACAAGCGTTGGTGAGGATGTGGAGAAAGGGGGACCCTTGGGCCTGCTGGGAATGCAAACGGGTGCAGCCAGCGTGAAACACGGTATGGAGGATCCTCACAAAATTAGAACTAGAACTCCCCTAGGACTCAGCAATTCCTCTTCTGGGAATTTATCCAAACAAAACAAAAACACTAACTCAAAAAGATACCTGCAGCCCCACGTTCACTGCAGCATTATCTCCAACAGATGTCGGACGACAGGTGAAGGGATGAAGAAGACGCGGCGTAGAGCTACAATGGGATCTTATTCAGCCATAAAAAAAGCAATCTTGCCGTTTGCAACAGCATGGATGGACCTTGAAGGCATTATGTGAAGCGCAGTAAGTCCGAGAAAGACAAAGACCATGTGGCCTCACTTATATGTGGAATCCAACCCCCCCATACTTACAGGTACAGAGAACAGACTGGGGGTTGCCCGGGGAGGGGGGTCGAAAGTACAGATTCAGTTGTAAAATGGGTCCGGGGGATGCACATACAGCCGGCTGACAACCATGAATATTGCATTGCATCTTGGGAAGTTGCTAAGAGTAAATCTTAAAGGTTAAAAATTTTGTAACCATGGTGACAGATGTTAACTAGACATGTTATGATCGTTTTGCAATATATACAATTATGGATTATATTGTACACCTGAAACTAATGTTCTATGTCCATTATACCTCAATAAAAAAGTGGGATCACAGTCCGCTCCCAGGGCTGGCTGTGGGGATGGGGCGAGAGATGGAACCAGGGACAAAAGGTTGGGAACTGGAAGCACTGGGGATGCGGGGGTGGGGGGCAAGGGTAGCTGGAGTGACGATGGAGAGAGGTTTTAGGAGATGCACACAGGCTCAGAGGGTGAGGACAGGCCTGGCACTTGGGGTGGAGGACCTGGGGGAGTGGGCCAGGGAGGAGAGCAGACCCCGCACACTGCTGTCACCAGACACATCTGCTGGCTACCTGAGAAACTCTAACAAAGCAGCTCCCAACCTGCTCCCCGATGACCAGGGCACGGGCCACGGCTGGACTCCAGCTCCAGGAGGCTGGCCCAGTGGAGCAGCCCCAGAGGAGGCGGCCTCCGGGCAAAGTCTGGGGCAATACTGCCACCTGGTGGCTGCTCGGGTGCATCACGGCAGGAAAGGTTCCCTGGGCTCCATCAGCACCCACCACAGTCTTCACCCCATGCTAGGCCCCAGGGTCGGGCAAGAGCCCCACGAGGGCAGTAGGGCAGGGGCATGTCAGCACTGCTAACCCAACTGGGCAACACAGGAGGAAGGGGGGGTTGGGGGAGAACATGAGTGCATTTCTGCCTGTGGCTCTGGGGTAGCTGCCTGGCTGGGGAGAGATGGAACCAGGGACAAAAGGTTGGGAACTGGAAGCACTGGGGATGCGGGGGTGGGGGGCAAGGGTAGCTGGAGTGACGATGGAGAGAGGTTTTAGGAGATGCGCACAGGCTCAGAGGGTGAGGACAGGCCTGGCACTTGGGGTGGAGGACCTGGGGGAGTGGGCCAGGGAGGAGAGCAGACTCAGTTGGGGAAGGTTGGAGAGCTGCCAGTGTGGTGGGTGCGGCCGCCCCTCAGGGGTGGGGAGGGGGGCACCCAGGGCAAGTGCTGGGGCGGGTTGATCAACCTTTACTGCGCAGAAGTCCCTGGAGGTCCTGGTAAAATGCAGATTCTGACTCAGAAGGCCTGGGGTGGGGCCCAGGATTCTGCATTTCCAACCAACTCCTAGGTGACCTGCCGCTGCTGTTCTGGGGACCAGTTCAGACAGTTCTGTGGCCCAACCAAGGGGACGCAGGAGTGGATGTGGGTGGGAGTGGGCAGAAAGCAGAGGGCTAGAGACATTAGGGCGGGGGGAGCTGGCGGGCTTTACTTCGGCTGCCCTGAGGCCATGCCTGGGAGATGCCTGCCTGGGGGCAGCAGACAGAAGGCACCTCTCCAATGAAGCAGCGAGAAGTCCCGAGTATGCTGCCTTTTCCGGATTCACAGCCTGCGCCCGCCCCTCCCCCCTCCAGAGGGCCAGGACTCGGCACAGTGCACAGATTGCTGTCCCCCCACTCCTACCCTTGGGAGCTTTCCCTTTTTAGGTTATCTTGGCTGGAGAAAAGCATTACCCTCCCACCCCCAACCTCTTGTTTTCTCTAACTCCCCAAATGAAATTTCAACATATGTCCCCAGACATAATCCCCCTTAGGCTGCGGATAACCCTTCCCACAGACACTGTCTTCTGCCTGGGATTGCTGGCCCCAAAGTGTTTGCCCAAGAGACTAGGGCCGCTTCTGGAAGGCCTTTCACTCCCTTGGGCAAACAGCGAGTACCTTTGAAGGTGGATTTGGGCCCGGATCTGTTTACTCAAGACATTAGTCTCCTGCATAAGGAAAACCTGCACTCGCGTACAAACAGCAAATCCTTTTTGAATTAAAAAAATTTTCAATTAAAAAGCATTTGGGTTCGCAGAGCGGAGCCCAGCTGAGCGGCGCCGGGCCATGGCGCCCTCTGGTGGACACCTGCCATCACAGCAGCCGGGCCTGGCGGTCTCTCCAGGAAAGAGATGTCACTGTCAGGAGCTCTCTCTGGAGCTTTCCTGGGGCCCAGGGACCACAGCGTGCCTCCGTCTGGGAGACCCTGCAACTGATGCATCGGGCCTCTCTAGCTACGGGGCGTGAGGCCCAGCGGGGCCATCGTCCTGGTCAGTGGGACATGCGGATCCCAGCTTCCAGCTTCACGGTGGAGGCAAACTTGCCTCCACCCAGCCTCACTGGCACGAAGGGGGCCATCAAACCCTCGTCAACTCACGAAGGTGTGAGGATCACCTGAGACGATTCGCCTGAAAAACCCAGTCCTCCTGATGCATCAGAGTCAAGGGTTTTAACCAAGCCACGGGTGCCCGGGCCCTGTCTGGGGTGGGGTGGTTCTGGTTCACCAGGCATGGCAGGGCGGCATTTTCCAAAACACCCAGGAGATCTTCCTGGTTGGGCAAGGGAGAACCACTGCCTGGAAACTTTTACCAACTACAATACAGACGGTCCCCGATTTACGATGTTTCGACTTTACGACCCTGCGAAAGCGATAAACCACACCTCAGATTTTGAATTGGACACAGTCTTGCGATGCTCGGCAGCCGTAGCCCCCAGGGAGCCACGCGACCACGAGGGTTCACGACGGACATGCTGAAGGCCATGCTGTCCCCATACGACCATCCTGTTTTCCACTTTTAGTACGGTATTCAATAAAGTACACGAGATAGCCAACATTTCATTATAAAATAGGCTTTGTGTTGGATGCTTCTGCCCAACTGTGGGTTACTGGACGTGTTCTGGGAGTTTAAGGTAGGCCAAGCTAAGCTGTGCTGTTCGGTAAGTTAGGTGTATTAAATGCATTTTCAGTTTACAGTTGCTTTCCACTCATGATGGATTTATTGGGGGGGGGTCACCCCATTGTAAGTTGAGGAAGATCTGCAGCGGGCAAAAAGGGCAAACATATACCCTCCCTTCCTGGGTCTGGCAACGATCAAATCAGAGGCTCCAGAGGAGAAAGGGCAGTAAGGGATTATTTCCAGCGCCTAAGCTTTGCAGATACGGAAGCTGAGACCTGGGGCAGGATCAGACTTCCCAAAGGTCTGGAGAGAGCCAGGGCAAAGCTGGACTAGGCCCACAGGCGTCCCAAGGGTGGGGGACAGGCAAGGGTCTGCACCCACTTCTCATGCAGGTACAGCTCGGAGGTGGGGGCAGAATGACAGGTGTGAGCCAATGAGTCAACGTAGTTGGCACTGGGGTGGATCACGGAAGAGCCTGGAAGGATGTGTTAAGAGCAGGCCTAGAACGGCCAGGCTGGGCCTCAGAGGCCTGGCCAGGGGAGAACAGGTCAGGGGGAGGTAAAGGGGCCAAGATTTAGGTGAACAAGAAGTCTGGTTCAGGGGTGAATGGACACTGAAGGGTGGGCTTCGGCAGTCACAGAGGGTCCCCCGGGCAGGCAGGCCCCACACAGTCAGGAAGGTGGAGGAGGTTCTTAGTGGCCCTGCCCTCCCAAGCCCGTCCTGCACTGCTCTAGTTCCCACAGCCCCAGCCTTGACATGGGCTCTGCTCGTCACCCACGGCTTAACCGCTCCAGGATTTCAGCTACGGGAAGCCTCCACTCCTCACTCGAGGGCTCCATGTCCTCCCCTCTGTCTGAAGAAGCCTGGCTGCTGGAACTCAGCCCCCAGGGGAGGAAAAAGCCAGTGCCCCAGTGAGGAGTGGGCACAGAAGGGCCTCGCATCCCCAAAGGGCAGCCTTGTCTGTGCACCAGGGGAGGCCCGTCCAGCTGATTTGAATACGTCCACCCCTTCAAGCTCCCGAAGGGGAGACTGAGGACCAACGCCTCATTGGACAAGCCCGGGAGTCCTTGTTCCATACTTGGGACTATGATGCCACAGAGATATTGGAAACACTGAGTGACTGGGGGAAGCACTGGGGTCCTAACAAGCACGACGAATCGCTTGACCTGGAGGAGGTCTGTCCACGTGCACACTGGGGGCACAGGGGGAACATGGGGGATGCCAAGACTGCCCTCCCCATTCCACAGGGAGGTTCTAGAACACCCTGGAGCTGGGGAGAACAGGCCTGGAGCTACAGCCCATGACCCCGGTGGCCACTAATAAGGTGACAGGGGCGGCAGGACATGCCATGTCCTGAGTCGGGGTGCTGGGAACAAATCTGTATGCCCCGTGAAGCTGGTATTGCTCTTTCCACCCCAGGTGGGCAAACCGGGGCTCTGAGAGGCTGAGCAGCCTTTCAATGCCACAGGGGGTCAGGGGACAGCAGGGAGGTGTCTTCAATGCCACAGTCAGATACGGATGCTCGGGTCCCATGCAGCTCACAGAGGGGTCGGCGTGGCTCCTGCAGGCCCCCAGGGAAGCCGCTTCGGTTTCCATTCCAGCTTTCCCATTGGGTTCCTGGGCTCTCATCTGCGAGAAGTAACCCCGAGTCGGGGCCCCGAGCCCCACCCAGGCCCACTGCTGGGTCCCTCTCTAAATGACGGTCTGAAGAAGGGCCCCTCCAAGACCCACCTGCTCTGCGCACTGGACCCGGCACGGTGCCAGCCCAGAGAGGGGCTCCAAAAGCAGCTGCTTAATTCATTACTTTCACAGCCTTCTGCTGATTCAGCCCCTGGGTCTTTCTGCTCTGGGGCATCCAGGTCCCTTTCAGGGATCCTCAGCACCCAGCCCTCCCCTGTTTGCTGCTCTAAGCCTGGGACTCCCTGGAGGGGGTGGTGATAACCATGAGCTTGCCTCCTGGGCTCAGTGTCGGGAGAGCCCCCCCCCCCCCCCCAGGCACCCTCAGCTCACAAAGCACCTTCCCGCTAGGACCCAGACAGAGGAGCGTCGGAGAGCTTCTGGGAGCGGCGCAGTGACTCCCACATCCCTGCCCTATGGCACAGCGCCAGGCCCTCCCCTCCTCCAGAGTGAGGTTTGAGTGCGTTCTGCAGAGACCTTTCCCCATGCACGGCTCCTGGACCTCTCCTCCCTCCCTGCCCAGCACCGAGTCCTAAATGGGTCGGCCCAGTCACGCCTTTGTGCCTTTCCGAATGCTGTTTTCCCTAGGACACTTTCTCCCTTCAATGGCTAAACCCTATTGTCCTTTAAGGCCCAGCTAAAGGGGCACTTGTTCTGGGACATGTTCCCTCCTCCCCTGGGAAGAATTCATCCCAACCCCCTGGGCCTCCCCAACACTCCACATATCCTCCTAAGTGTGTGGTCAGGAGGGGCCACAGCCATTTCTGTAGCTCCAGAGCCTGGTGGAGTCCATGGCCTAGAATGGATGGATGGATGGATGGATGGACGGACGGACGGATGGATGGATAGGTGGGTGGGTGGATGGACGGGTGGGTGGGTGGGTGGATGGATGGGTGGGTGGGTGGGTGGATGGACGGGTGGGTGGATGGATGGACGGATGGGTGGACGGATGGACGGGTGGATGGACGGGTGGACGGGTGGATGGACGGGTGGGTGGGTGGGTGGGTTGACGGATGGCTGGGTGGGTGGACTGGTGGGTGGGTGGACGGATGGCTGGGTGGGTGGATGGACGGATGGACAGATAGGTGGGTGGGTGGATGGATGTATGGATGGTGCAGGATGGGTGAATGAAGGGACAGATCAGTCTCTGGGCACAGCTCAGTGCAAAGGAGAGAAAGCAGCTAGCTTAGGGCTACGTTCTGAGGCAGATAGCAGGTTATTCTGATTTTCACTCTTTTGTGGAAGCAGCAGTTGGTCCAGCCCTGGGTTTTCTGACTTCTCCAAGCCCTCTGAGCATGATGGTGGGATTGGTCCTAAGTCTTGTGGTATTTAACTCATGCATGTAAAGTCCAAAGCCCAGTGCTTGTCCGCATCACCCCTGTGAATGGAAGATTATGAGTCAATGTGATTTGTGTTTGTATCTCCACACACACACACCATGTGCAAGCTGGAGGTTCATACAGTGTTGGCCTGTGGGGTGTTTCAAAATAAACATTGAAAAGTTGAGAGACTGCATAAAATGCCAACATTCTCCAGCTTTTACTGGAAAAAAAATAGGGGGCTGTGGCAATTCTGGATGTTCATTCTTGCTTCCTTTAGAGAGGGCATGTACTTTCCAATGTGCCACACTCCCACCACTCCCTAGAAACTGCCCAACTGGGCAGTGTCAACTGCCATGTTATCACTGTGACTGTATTTTGTGAGTGCGTGGGGTGGTGGGGACAAAGGAAGCAAGAAAGTGAAATATTCCTTGCACCCATGACTACCAAAAGTAGGAGAGTGAAAGAGACTGAGAAGGTTGGGCAATTTTAAGGAAAATGGGGGAAAAGCCGATTTCGTGGTGGGACTGAAGACTGCCGTGTGGTGAGGACACAGAGGTGTCTTCTTGTCCCCGGCCCCTCGCTCACTGCAGGGCCAGCGGCCTGGCGGGCACCTGTGCGTCCAGCTTGCTTGCTCTGCTGTGGGCATGGCCGCGGATGGTGCCTTTGCTGCTGAAAACACCATTTCTATGTCTGCAAGCAGCTGTGGGGCTTTCCTCTCATTGGATCAGCATTTCGGAGCTCACCTGGGTATTACCTTAAAAAAATGGATATGTGTACTTTCCCTGCCCTAGGCTATTTGTAGGAAATATTTAAAACACCACCACTTTCCAGCACTGGAAGATGAGGGACGCGGTCACTCTGGGAAAGCGCTCTCCCTAGTCTTTCTCTCGTCTTCATGCTTTTTACCTGCATGACAGGCAACCTTCTCAGAGTTCAGTTTTGGTGTGTGGGGGGGAATATTACTTTAAAACTTGGGGGATCAGAGTTCCCAAAACATGAAGAGAGAAAAATCCTTTCGTGAAAGGACTTGCAGAAGACCACCTCGTCATCTTGACTTGGGGTTGCATGAGCGCGTGCACAGCTCACGAGGGCAACCGGGGCAGGTGATGCTGCCATAAGATTTCCAAACATCACCTCCGCCGCAGCTTCCTTGCCACCAGCTCAGCTTGCTTCTCTCATCTCTGTGATGAACGTCCGGGGCCCCCACGGGAGCGGGCTGAGTGGGGGCTGCTGCGGGGGATGCTGCCGCTGGCAGGACCCCAGGGGTGGTGGGGGGTGGCAGGCTCGGAGACTCTCAGAATTAGGAACTCTAGTAATATAATCTAGCATATTAATATGCCCATGGAGAAAATACATGATCATCTCAATAGATGATTCAAAGACATTTGTCAAAAGCCACCATCCATTCCTGATAAAAAACAGAAAAATAGAAATAGATGGTTAATTCCTTAGCAGGATAAAAAAAAAAAAGAGAGAGAGAGACGTGTCTATATATAACAAGCCCAAACGCGGCATTATGGGTTAACGTTGAAATGAGAAACCTCTATTAACGCACAGGTGAGCCGAGGTGGCGCGGTGGCCTGAAGCCGGCGGGTGAGGTGCAGACCTTGGAAGGAGGCCCCGTCGGGGTCTGCTGGCGGCAGAACTGCCTGCCAGGGACCCCAGAGGAAAGCAACTGAACACCCATCAGAAACAGTCAAAGAAGTCAGTGAGAAGCCCACAGGTTCTTGATATAGAAATGTCGGGAAATACAACGTCAGAAAAGAGCCATTCACAAGAGCCGCAAAAACATCAAACACCGAGAAGAACCTGAGAAGCAGCGTGTGGGGTCATCAGTTCTGCTCGGCGTGGTGACAGAGACCAGCCTCGGGGTGGGGACTCTTCATCTAAAATCACTCCTCTAAAATCACTCCTCTGTTGATCTATGTAGTCAGTGCGGTTACAATAAACACTTAGAACAGTTTCTGGAAACCCCTCCCCCCACCAGAGGTTCTCTAATGAAGCTGGAAGAATAATCACATGAGTATAATTAGAAAAATTGAGGGGTTATAAAGGGAGAACTCTATCATATATTAAAGCTTATCATAGAACTATAAGGTTCAAAACAGTGTGGCAATAATATAAAAACAGAAGAACAGAGTTAAGAGAAATGTCCATTGACCCACTTACATAATAGAATAATATGATAAAGACAGCATTTAAAATTCACTGAAGAGGGGCACCTGGGTGGCTCAGTCGTTAAGTGTCTGCCTTCGGCTCAGGTCATGATCCCAGGGTCCTGGGATTGAGCCCCGCATCGGGCTCCCTGCTCGGCGGGAAGCCTGCTTCTCCCTCTCCCACTCCCCCTGCTTGTGTTCCTGCTCTCGCTATGTCTCTCTGTCAAATAAATAAATAAAATAAAATAAAAAAATTCACTGAAGAAAGTATTCCAATCAGTGTTAAAAAACTGGCTAATGCCATGGGAGAAAATAAGGCTGGTTCTAATTCTTCTAATAAATTTCAGATGGATTTAGTAGTTGAAAAGAATTGTTTTATTTTTTAAAAGATTTTATTTATTTGACAGAGAGAGACACAGTGAGAGAGGGAACACAAGCAGGGGGAGTGGGAGAGGGAGAAGGAGGCTTCCCACCGAGCAGGGAGCCCGATGCGGGGCTCGATCCCAGGACCCCAGGACCACGACCTGAGCCGAAGGCAGATGCTTAATGACCGAGCCACCCAGGCACCCCAAGAATTTAGTATTTTAATATATTAAAATGTGAAAGAATGGAAAAAACAGGACTGATTATTCTTATAATCTTCTATGACACAAAGCCCCAAATAAAATGTTAAAACAAAGACAAAAGAGCCCATGAAAAAATTAAAACTATTGTATAGCAGAACACATCATTAACAAGAAAAGCCACTGGTTAAAGGTGTGTCTGAGAATGTGACAGGGAGAAAGTTGTTATAAAGAGCATAAAGAAGGGGCACCCGGTTGGCTCAGTCGTTTAAGCGTCTGCCTTGGCTCAGGTCATGATCTCTGGGTTCTGGGATCGAGTCCCACATTTCAGCTTCCTGCTCAGCAGGGAGTCTGCTTCTCTCTCTCCCTTTCCCTCTGGCTCTCCCCACTGTTCCTTCTCTCTCAAATAAATAAATAAAATCTGAAAAAAAAGCATAAAGAATTCTTAAAAACAAATGGAAAAAAATGAAATAAGCCAACAAAAAATAAGGCAAAGGGTACAAACAGAAAAGATTTGCAAAATAAATACAAGTGGCCGATAACCATTTGAATGTTCACTTTCAGATGCTGGTGATGCTCAGCCGTAGTGAGAATGTGGGAAACAGGTACCCCCCTCATATACTATGGGGTGGGGGGGTCTGAATGCGCACTCCCTTTTTGGAAGGCAAAATAATATATATTCTCCTAAAGAAAGACCCAGGGGAGCAAAGACACACGTACAAGGAAATATACTGCAGCTGTGTAATAGCGAATAATTAGAAACAACTCAAAAGTCAATCAATAGTGGATTGCTTAAATAAATTATGGCATAATCATAAAAGGGAACCACATGTAGTCATTAAAAAGAACAAGGTAGGTCTGTGTGAAATGATAGGGAAGGTTGTGGAAGTGAACAGCAAGGTGAGGCTGTGTACTGTGTGAGCCCATGTAACGCGCACGCGCGTGTGTGTGTGTGTGCACCTTTTACTTTACATGTTTCTGTGATGTTTGCAGTTTTATAAACACATACAACCTTTGAACTCAAGGGGAAAACACTAAATAGTAAACGACTGATTCTGACTGGCAGGGTAGCTGCTTCAGATGATAAACTGCCCAAGAGATCTGCTACAATTTATGGGGATGGAAGTAATCCTGTGGCACGAAGCTGGTTCCTACGGTGTGGTCACACTCCCGAAGAGTCTATGCAGTGGTGGTCCCCAAGCTACTTCCCATATTTCAAGAGAAGCCTAACACGTCTTGTGTGCCTTCAGAAGGGCCATCCGTTAAACTAATTCATTAGGTTTCTTTGTTTTGGGCGGGAATGATCTAACTGTGTGTGCAAGGGTTTGGGCGGCAGCTCGGTGCCTTCGAGCAATTTAAAAAAGGGGAGAACAGGTTCACGTCTATTTATTTAATGGACTTTTACTTAACAAATAAATTAGGCAGGTTTCTTTTCCAAAACAGATCAGCATCCTTACTGAAAAATCCAGAAAAAGGGTTCTGGGTGGTGGAAACGTTAAATCCAGGCAGAGAGAACGCTGCTGCTGATTTCCCGTTGCAGTTTAAGACCTGACCACTAGATGGTGCAAAGGGACTGCAAATTTTGCGACCTCTCCCTCCACAAAATTCTTTAACGTTAATAAGCACAGTGAAAGCTTTCCAAAAGTAGAAAGAATGAACAATTGTGCTGGGACATGAACATTTTGCTTTTATAAAAATTGGGACTCTGCCATTTCATTACTGATACAAAA
Organism: Halichoerus grypus; assembly: GCF_964656455.1. Classification (NCBI taxonomy): domain Eukaryota; kingdom Metazoa; phylum Chordata; class Mammalia; order Carnivora; family Phocidae; genus Halichoerus; species Halichoerus grypus. The sequence continues at coordinate 85,325,427 of NC_135725.1, read as the reverse complement.
ATCTTCTGCCTCACTTTCTTCCCGCATACGCAGGTCCCAAGTCTACTCTCATCTCATCTATTTGAAGGGGGCCAAAGAAGCCCGTGCAAAGTGGATGTCCAAAAGTTGAATTCGAAATTTTTTTTTTTTACCTTGCACTGCCAAATGTGTTTCCATTAATTTCACCTCAATGTCGTGACGTAAATGCTAGTGGAATCGGCCCCAAGCTAAATAAGCAATAAGCCCTATTTTTCAACACGCAAACACATAAAGATGTCAGCTCAAACTGTTTACTAATTAACACTTAAAAAGACACAAATTAGATATGCGTGGCTAAGAGCAATTATAATCAAGACGAATTTCTCTAGTCATTTGGGAACTGAGAAAAATGCCTAATTGCTGGAACCAATGTTTTAAAAACTGAAATCACGCCAGTTAGCAAATATGTTCATTTAAAGAACATTCCACGTGACTACACTCTTGAGGATTGACTACAAACATGAGAACAAGGAAAATATTTAGGTATAAAATTAAAATTTTAAGCTCCCTTAGATTTATAACTTCTTCATTAAATACGTCTGCACACAGCAGCCCATAAAAACCTGTAGCAATTAAGTGGTTAAATGAACTGCCTCCCTTGTCAATTTTAAGGGAGTGATTAATATTAGATCGTCCCTTTACTAATTAGACTCTCCCGCGTCTTTCAGCTTTAAAGTCGAGTGAAAATGGAGGCTGTGTGCCCTACCAGGAAGCATGGTGGGCTAAGGACGCTTCCCTCGCCAGGCTGAATTTTCAGCGTGGCACCCACGGAAGGGAGGGCGAGCATTGTGGTTTTCCGTGGGAGGTCGGCAGCAGGTCGGAGATGGCTCTGCACCGAGCTGGAAGGCACTGCGGATGCCGGATGCCGCTTCATCATAGGCATTGTTGGCTCCTATTTTTAAAAGGCTTGCAGGTTGTTACGTGTGCAGCGTGAAATCTACAATCAAGGCCGCTGTCTCTTGGCTATTATTCCTTGAGACAGGGATGGAGGGTCTGCAGGCGAGGCGAGACTGGGGGTGGCCGGGCCACAGGGCAGGTGGCGCGGTGGGCGGGGAGGCAGGATAAACAGGCATGGTAAAGGGAACGGAGACACTGGCATGATTTTAGAAGCTGCAGCCTGGGCTGCAGAGCTGGGGTGCTCCCACCCTGGCTGTGACGGGGAATCCATCAGATGGAGAAATGGAGCAACCGCTTACAAGGGAAATAAAGAGCAGCAGAGACAGAGAATATTTATATGCCCATCTTCTCACTCCCAGAGCAGACGCTTCATCACAGGGGTCGGCTGCAAAATCACACTTTTCCTGACTCCTGAACAGACAGAAGCTTTTGTTTGGGCTGTGGGGCGGACAATAAGGGTTTCACGGGGCCACCAACCCTCCCGGGTGTCACCATCACCCTCCTGCTGCCCAGCCCCGTGGGGGAGGGGCGGGGCCAGAAAGCCTCCCCATCGCTGCCACTGGTCACCTCCCGTGGCTGAGGGGAGATGAGCCGAAACTCACTTTCTCATGCCTCGGACTAATGTGCACGGCAGAGGCCCTGCTCCAAGCTGGGCACGGACGCGGACGGCAGGGAATACGGCTGCTGGAGGGCAGGCTGGGCAGGAAGGAGGCTACTATCCCCACCCGGCGCCAGGAGAGTGACCGCATTCACGGGGGAATTTATTAGCCACAGCTTTGTTCATTTTCAACACCCACACCTGAGAGTATTTCTTAGTTGTGAGAGGTTTCATGTTTGTCAAGAATTCCCCCCCCCCCCCCCCCCGGTATATCTGCTTGACGGCAGGTAGAGGGATTTTTAATCACAGCCTTACAACATGACCTTCCTTTGGGGGTCTTTCAAGAAACTCAAGCCAGTGCTACATGCCACGGCTTCTGGGGAGCTCGCGATGAAGTCAGGAGCAGCAGCTGTGGGACGAGTGAGGCACACGGGCTGGGGCCATCAGGCCCGTGGGCGGGGGGAGCCAGGGGACCTGCCCAGGGTCGATCCTACGCGGCAGAGTTGGCGTGCTACCCCCGCATCCAGACTCAAACTGTGTCCTCTCCACCCTACCCCGTTGCCTCCACTGTCTACATGGTCAGTAAACGGCCCTGCGAACACCCGGGATGTGCCCTCCAGTGTGACAGGTGGCTCTGGTCCACACGGCCAGCAAGCCTTGTCCTGTCTTCCTGCTGGCAGGGCCCCGCATCACATGCTCCCTGAAGCTCAGCTAACTTTGGGGGGCTGGAGGTGCACTGCCCACCCACATCTGGGGTGACACCTGGTCTCCATCTTTACTCGGGCAATTCTTGGCTGTGGCAGGCTGGGGGGCACTGCGGGTCCCTGCTCGCCCTGGCAGTTGGGGTGTTCAACCAAAGTCAAGGTTGGCAGGGTCACGGGGTTCGTTCATGGAGTGAACTGTCCCTGTGGCCAAATGGCGGCGATGGGGCACGGGCTTAAATTCCGAATCACCCCCCAGGCAGAGCATGGTAAGTAAAGTTGGCAGGAAAGCAAGCCCACCCCAGTTCTGGACAGACAGAACAACGTGCTGCCATCAGGGGCTGCATCTTCAGCTTCCTTCACGGCGGGGACCACGCGAGCCCAGGGCTCTGCTGGAAGTCCAATCAACACCACTTCTCCACACAGGGGGCGGGGGCTGGTGGTGGAAAGGAGAGAAGCACCTGCCAGCACAAAGCAGCCTCCGTGGACGCTGGCCTCTCCCGGCTGCTCAGGAATCCGAGAGCTCAGGGAGGCGCTCAGGATGGGCAGAGAGATGCGGTTCTGGTCGTGTGTCTGCCCCTGAACCCAGAGGCAGTCTCCTTTTTGTGGGGAAGGGGTTTGGCTTAACAGTGTAAAATATGACAAAATAATACACAGTGAGCCAAGCAAAGTCCTCCGCCAAGATCCCCCCCACCGCCTCCAGGGGCAGCCAGACTTGCTAGGGACGGAAAGGAGCAAAATCATCCCGACCAAAGGGACACCCAGCTACTCAGGAGCCGAGAGCCGGGGCCGGTGGGGTGGTGGGCCCGGCTCCTCCCCAGCCTCTGCCTCCATGAGCAATGCTGAGTTCAGCGGCAGAAAGGAGGAAGTTCATGTTTATTTATGGAGAAAATTCTCTGCCATTGTTGCCGAAGCAGCAGCTCGTTCACCGGAGCGTGATATCAACATACTAATCACCATGAAATGCACGTGGATAGCCGGGGCCAGTAACTTCTAAATCCTCAGATTAAATGAAAAACCGCGGCATTCTTGACTGTGGTGGTATCGATGATGGTTTTACGCCCTACTTAATGTTTCTAACCTTTCCCGTTTCCCCGCTTTTTAACTCCACTTTAATTTCCTTCCACAGAGAACACAGACGTGTGTTTTTAGCCCATCACTGGAACAAGAAATAAAGCGAGGTGTGGACACCTGGGTCGGATTTGTGCTTGCTCGCGATAGTAACAGCGAGCATGACCGTGGTGGCCGAGGCTAGACCCTGTCCTGGGTCCTTCACACGACTGTCTCAGACCCCGTAAGTGCTGTGCAGGCAGTACTTTCATTACTCTCCCATTTTACAGAAGAGAAGACAGAGGTTCAGAGCAGTTAAGTGGTGCTGCCGAGACCCAAGCCTGGGGTGGCCAAGTCCAGAACGCCTCTGCACCCCTCCAGGCTCAGAGTGCTGGACAGCAAGACAACACATTCTAATGAAACGGGTGTTTAGGTGGCATTTTAGTCCTCAGCATGATAATTCAGGTTTCTGGTGGCTTCTGCAGCCTGCACCGAGCCCTACACAGGCCTCACCTATCTGTCCCATCTGGTAACTCAAAGGCCCAGCCCGTGTCAGGTGGCCCCACCTCCCCAGCACTGTTGTTTCCATCAGCCCCTTTGTAAGTCATAAGGGGCAGGGTTTGGAGTGTGACCACTGGGTCTCAATCTTGTCTTGGGCAAGACCTTTCACCTCTAGAGTCTCAATTTCTGCCCCAAGAGATGAGATGAGGAATGACACCCACTTGGTCAGCAGCGGGAACCAGTGGAAATGCAGGGAGAGCCCCAGTTGAAGGTGAGCACGTAGCAGGTGCTAAAATAAAACAGGGACGACTGTGGGCAAGGGAAAGCACGACATCCAGACGGCTGCCTTCCTGATCCAACACATGCCACCTCACAGCCTCCAACCCGCGGGGCCGGGCACCTGTGTTTACACATATGCACGTGGTGTTCCTGAAAACCCTAGGAGATACGTTCTCCTGTTACCCCGGCTTTAAACAGAGGGGGGACGACTTGCCCCCAGTCAGCGTGGAGCTGGGTTGGACATCTGTCTGTATGACCTTGTCCCTCCTAAAGGGGTCAGAGGCCATGCCCCTGCTTTACCCTGCAGCCAGAGTAAGCCACCCTCAGAGGCCTTCTGCACACTCACTGGGGCCACAGTACTCGGGACCCCACTTGAAGGCAGTTTGTAGAACCATCTATGACCGCCTTGCTTCTGAGAAGGGCTGACACCGAGCTCCATGTGCACAGGGATCTCTAATGGAGTCGCCATTCTTTCCCCCAAGTTTACTGCTCCCCCCACCCCCACGAAACCTATAGATGACAATCAGGTTGGTTTTTATGATTTACTGAAAATCAAAGACAAAGGGGGACTTTTTTGTCTTGTTTTTGCTATGACAGGTTTAGAAATTTGTTGTACTACATTGAATCAATTTTCCTTGATTTCAGCCATCTTTCAATAATGCGACCTGCTTCTGCTAGCTAGGTATACAGGAGAAAACCCAGAGGAACTGAGAATATTGAAATGGTTCTACCATTTCCATCTTTGAGACAAATGTTCCTCTCAGAGGAGAGCTGGTTGCAAGCATGTGACTGCTTAACAGTCGTCTACACATGCAAGACGACACTCACACACTCTAATGCCGTCTTAGGAAAACAGGGAAGACATGGGCGGGCCTTACCTCCGGTTTCATCCCAATATCTCAGCTCTCAGAATTGTCACAAGTACTCCAGGCTTGGATTTCTTTCTGTTTTTTTAGGCAAACACCCAAACTATGTGGAACCAGGCTGCCAAATGGGGTCTGGCTCATCAGGCACAACGGAACGGATCCTGATGCTGGCTCTAAATCGCAAAGAGGCTCCTTGGACACGTCCCCACACCCCTACTGGTGGCAAATAATGGAGCCCGAGGAGAGAAAGGAGACTCCGTGCCCATCCCCCAACCCCCACCTCTTAAAAATGGGGGCATTTTAAAACCTTCTGAGAACACACCTTTCAGAGAACACAGGGAGGTGCTGGTCATAACTGACTTGAAGCAGTAAACACATTCAAAGTGAGTTTCTTTTTCTAAGGAATAAATCTGAGTGACATGGAAGCGTTTTCCTCAGAGGGGCACCCCACACTTACATCCTCCCCGTTCCTGGGATGGAGACCCTGTGGGGAGCAAGCAGGCCCAGGCCCCACCTGCCCCCACTCTGGGCAGCTTGCTTACCTCTTTTTCAATTTCTGCCAGAGATTTGATGGTGATTCCCAAGAGATCAAAGGGCTGCATCTGCAAATACAGATCAAGTCATCCTTTTAAACGGCTGGAAAATGCTGTTTCACATTTGCTTTTATGCTTAACAATTGTGACACCTCAAACCTCGCTATGTGATCTAGCATTTTCTCTACCCTCTTTCAACAGGAAACCCACCACTGCAAATCTGTAGTGATTACACGAGCAAACATTCCAGAAAACCTGGCCGACCCCTGCTGAGTCATCTGTCGGCAACACCCGGGAGGGTCCCAGCCCTCCTGAGGGACAGTGGCAGTCACTGATGACTTCCATCTCTCCTTTCTCCCTGCCCAGGCCAGAAGCCGGTTTGCTCCTTCTGCAGCTAGGGGGACGGAGGGGCACGAGGCTTGGCCACAGCCGCCTTGACCGTGGCATCCGTGTGGTGGGATGGGTCTAAGGAACCACGGGAGGGAATTCTAGGTCTTTGAAGATGCAAGGTGAAGGAAAAAAACTGCCCATCAATGGTCATTTGAGAACTCAATGGTGGTGAAAAATGGTATCACTGCATTTTAATGGGGGTTTCTATTATTTCATGACGATGGGAGCCTTCTCTGAAAATGCTGGCTTTCCCCCAGCCAGCAGAAGTCAAGTACACGAGGCAACAAGTCAGCTGGAGGCGCAGAGAGGCCGGGGCTGGATGCACGGTGAGAGGTAAGAGGGCAGCGGGCACCCTGTCCTGGAGGCCTCTGCTCTGAGCCTGTCAGCGTTCTATATTCCCGAGAGGGGCCAGCAACTGGCACCCGAGGACGAACAGGTGAAACCGGGGTCCCGGACAAAACCCCCAGGCCCTCATGCTTCTGAACCACAGCCCAGAGGTCAGTGCAGAGCTAGAGCCCGAGCCGAGCCTGCGGGGATTTCCTGCAGGTGCGGTAGAAAGGCCAGCTCCCGAGTCCACGGACCTGGGTTCAAAACAGGGCAGCTGTGGGTTAAATCGCCGCATCACTTCCTCTCCCGCTCAGAGCGGCGTGGCTGGGTTCTCCTGGCTGGGCTGCCGGAGGGGGAACGAGGAACGCTCGGAGGTGCCCCACCCGGCTTGGCCCGAGCTGCCCGCCTCGAGCACTTGCTGAAGTCGGCAGCGCTGGGCAGAGGCACATTTACGAGGGCGATCTTGGGACAGGGCCACCGAATGAGGCACTCAGCTCCCGGGGCTGCCCAGCCGGTAGCCACAAAACAGTTTGGCTCTCTCCTGCTGCCAGCCCGAGTGACGAGAACGGGGCTGCTTGCCCGCGACCAGCAGAGGTCCAGCTGTTGCATCATTAGGCTCTAACTGCCCCACTAAACTTTCCCGACTGGAGCTGGTGCGCAGGACAGAACAGCCTCTCCGAGGGAGCGGGGCGGGAGAGGCGCCAGCGTCGCCATGGCAACGCGGCCAAGTGGCGGCGGCTGAAGTTACTCATGCTCTGCATGTCACGTCACGAGCATTTTTCAAGATTAAGCTGCTTACCAGAAGGGTTCAGAGGAGGCCTATTATATTTCATGAAAATGGAAACTACAGAGCAGGTCAAATCGCAAGCCGGGTGGTTTTAAGCTGGATCCAAGAAATACATTGAAGGATTCCTTAGCTGGTGCCCAAACTGGGGCCCTCACGGTTGTTAGCTACTCAAAACAAACTTCTGCGAAAAGGATAAAAAACACCCAGAAACAAGGCTATCGAGCCGGCATGGACCAGGACCAGCTGGGGGAGTGGGGTCGGGTGGGGGGCTCCCACCTGGGGGGGCAGGTATCACCCGAGAGAGGGTCCCTGGAGTGCCAGGTGGGCTCTGCAGTGCCAGCCCACAGCCCGCAAGGCTGTGTATGGTGGGCACCCCTCATGGTCTGGGTTCTGGGCTGCAGGCCCAGCCAGCTCACACAGCCCCTCCGTCATCACAGGTAGCTCAGGGGCCCCGGCCGGCTGGTGTGTGTCGTGGGGTCCCTGCGGGCCTGTAGCGAGCGGGCGACCACAGCTGTGGGCACGCACGCTGGCCGACCAGCCCTGCCATTCGGAGGCCTCCCTCCAATTCGGAGCAGAGAGTGTGGTTATCACAGAATCCAGGTTATAATGAAAAAATGAGGCAGCCTTCTTTTCTGCAAGATGTTGTCATGGTTAAATAAAAAAGAACAAAAGTTATTAACTTGAACTTGGGAACCAAGAACATTCACAACTAGTGAAGTTCAGCCCTATTTACCATCACATTTGAAAGAAAAAGGCGCTGTTATGGCTGAATCGGAGTCTGTCCGCTAGTCTGTCTCACTCCCTCCCCGTGCCTCATCCCTACTCTCCTGTCACTCCTCGAGCCCCTACTGTGTGCAGCGTTAGCTGGAGGGGCCCAGAGAGGAAGCCCTGTCCTCGGGACGACACGAGGGCAGGGGCCTGCGGGCCGAGCAGAGGGAACACAGGCTGGGGGTGGCCGAACCGAAGGGCCATCATGCAGAACACTTACACTTTCTGGAACGCAGGAAAACTTCTCTGAAATCATGAAAGGCACACCATCCATTGCTGTAAGAGAAGAGAAAAAGAGAAAATGGCATTGGAGACACCAGCGGTGTTCAGTGACTGAGACACTGACGATACAAGCCGACGTGGGCACAGGGGAGTGGGGCCCTGGGGTGACGTGGGCACAGGCTCCGCCCCCGCACCCAGGACACACACCTGAGCACCGCACAGAAGTACACACAGAGCTGTGGGGGCAGAGAAAGGGCCAGAGCCCACCCTCAGAGTCTGGTCTCTGACCTGTAGGTGGTGGCAGCTCCCGAGGGGCTGGCGGCAGGACAGAGGGGCATGCAGGCGGGGAGGGGACAAAGCTGTGCTCTGTGAGGTGGGCAGGGAGCATATTCGGGAGACATTCGCTCCGCTGAGAATGACGCCATACCGCAGGCTGCTGGGCCCACAGGAGAGGTCTAGGTTGGAGGAGTGACTTTGGAGTCAGAAAGACTGGGTTTGAATCCTGGCTGTGGGTTTCGGTGAGTTTAAGTTACGTTTTAAAAGGAGGATGGCAGGCAGGGGCGCCTGGGTGGCTCAGTCAGTATCGGAGGTCCTGGGATCGAGCCCTGCGTCGGGCCCCCTGCTCGTCCTCCCTGTTCCTGCTCTCTCTCACTATCTCTGTTGCTCTCTCTCTCAAATAAATAAAAATCTTTAAAAAAAACAAACAAGGAGGATGGCAGGGCCTGTGAGCAGGGGTGTGTGTGAGCTGGAGGTGCGTGCAGCATCGGACACAGAGCAGGTGGGTGGGCCACAGCACGGCCACCATGGTTCCCTCTCCATCTCCCAGTCCCGGGCTTCGCGGCTGACTCGAGGCGCCAGGCTGCTCGAAATGGGACACCAGAGAAAGATGGGAATGGGTCCCTAGCAAACGAAAACACAGGGTCAGTGGTGCAGTGCCTTTCCCACAGCCCGGAGGGAGATGGTCTTCTGGCCCATTCGGCTTTAGGAAGACACGGGGAAGGCCTGGTGAGGGGGCTCTCCGGGAAGTCATGTTCTCTACTTCCCCCAACATCTAAGATGGGTTTTCTCTGGTACGCAAGTGGCAGACAATTTCTTTCAGTCCTAAGAAAGAAGAGTCGCAGAAGCAGAAAGAAGGAAGGCAGGAAAAAAATAAGAGAAAGAGAAGTCTGGGACAAATCCTCCCTGATCAGCAAGCTGAGCCCAATGGCTCATTTTAAGCTATGTTCAGAATGTATTTCAGGGAAGGAAAAATGAAGCCTCCTCTGGTAGGTCTGAAGTAAAGGAAACAGCACAGCTGGACCCAGCTGCTGCCCTGGAAGCCTCCTTTCTTCGGAAGGCTACTGCCCAAGGTCCAGGCCCAGGCTCAGACAGAGACAGCCACAGTCGGGGGCCTTCTCCCATCTCGGGCCCCTGCAAGCTGCCGGGACTGCCTGGGGGAGCACCGGCTGAGGGCCAGGAAGTGTGACACTTCTCCAGAAAGGAGGTGGGGAGGACACCCACGGTAATCTACGGCACGTCACACATGCAGATGTACGAGTGACACTGGGGCACACGTGCGTGCTTTCTCACATATGGCTGGGAAAACCCATCCTGAACAGACGACCCTTGAAAGGCCACACGCCTTCTAGAGAGGGACGGGACGGGGCCCCACCCAAGATCCAAGAAGAGGCCATGCTCCCTTCCTGGCAACTACCATTATCTGCCCAACTCCGGCTGTGCGCCAAGGCCTACCCCACACGGCACTCGGACGCCTGACCCTGACCCCTTGCCCCTTCTCGTCGGCGGACACATGCGGGCAGGTGCCACTCAGCACCTGCGGTCATTTCACAGATCGGGGACTGCTGAGGGCACACAGGTAGCAAGCAGGGGCTCCAAATCCTCTGGCCCTTCCACTGGGTATAAATGGAATTTCTGAGAACAAATCTGCCTCTACCAGACCAGGACCTTTCAAGGTTTTGAGGACCCTTATCATGTCCTCCTGAAGTCTCCAGGCGTCCCTTCCACCAGCTCCTTTTGGTCAGACCTACGGGCCAGGAAGTGGGTGTGTGTGAGAATAGTCCAGTCAGACCCACCACCACCTTCTCCCCAAACCCGCTCCTCCCTGCGCCTTCCCACTCACCGGCCACGCGCCACCCTGCTCCTGGCCATCCCACGCTCAGGGCTGGAAGTCACAGCCTACTCTGCCTCTCCTTTAAGTCCCGCAAGCCCACGGCTGTCACCTGCCAGGGCCACGGTGCTCTCCGCTCTCTGCACACACACACACACCTCCTTGTGCTTCTTTACACCCGCTAGACAGACGGCAGCGCCCAGAGAAGAGCTCCCTTCACACGCCCCATGGACTGCACTCGGGAAGCAGGCTGACCAAATGCCTGGTGAGTAGTTTTTGGCGAGCACATCTTTAGCACACATCCCCACCCTGGGCACCCCTGACCATTCACTCACTAGGCTTTCTGTCTTAAAGACCTTATTCGTGTCTGGGGGTTCTGATGAGATAGGTCAAGAACTCCCCCTCGCTGCTAACAGTGCTTCCATCTGAACGTCAGGGTGGGTTTAGAGAACTCGTATCCTGAAGGGGAAGTAGGGTGACCTTCCATGGCCTGATCACCCCCGAAAACCAGAGGCCCGGGGAGCACCGAGAGCAGGAGCGAGGCAGAGAGGTGGCTCCATCTGGTCCAAGGCTGGTAGCCACACCAGCGCCCCACACAGCAGGGTTCCCAAGGGGGGTCCTCACTGGCACATAAGGACCTGCAAGCCCTTCACAAGAGGCCCCTTCCCCTCGTACTCCTTATGTCCACACCGGGCTGGTCTTCTGAGGTCTGCTCGCAGTGCCTCTCTCCTGCAGCAAGCCTTCCCAGAGGCGCCCCCTGCCCAGGTCCCCGGCCATGGCCACATCTCCTCTCGGGCACTGGGCTTCCCGGCAGTCCACGTATGAGTCGCCGCTGCATTCCCATGTCCCTGGCCCAGGGCCAGGCCCGGAGGTGCTCAGGGGAACAGGGGCAGGAGGGTGGCTGCTCCCACAGAACTGGCCTGAGCATGGGGGCTCTGGCCTGGGGCACATACCTAACCCCCTGAGGGTTTGGGGAGCTGCCGACAAAAGCCATGAGTTTCTGGATGAAGTCTGGGAATTGCCTCTAGGAACTAGGGAGATTAAAGCAGGGAGGAGTATAGTGATCCTTAAAATTTTTTTTGCACATTAGTAAAAATTTAGTAAATTTTGTTGAGCTGAAATTCACATAATATAAAACTAATTATTTTAGAGTGAACACTTGGGTGGCATCTGGTTCATTCACAATGTTGAGCAACCACCATCATTCCCCAGTTCCACAGCATGTCCCCCCCTCCAGAGCAACACCCTACCACTCAGTACTTTCCCTCTATCCCCCCGAAAGTGTGTGTTTCTCTCTCCTTCCAACTGATGGTCATGTCTTTGAAAAAGAAAGATCTAGAAAGAGAAGACTGGCTTTCTGGACCATGGTGGCCCAGCCTCCTGCAATGTTGTGTTCCTGCCTCCGTGGGTTATGATGGGGGAGGTTTGGAAAGGCAGGTTTACCCAGATTGATCCTCGGGACCTGGAGGGCTGTAAATAAAAATTGAGGAGAAAAAGACCCAGAAAAGGGACTGTAAAACTTGGATACTAACAATAGCATTTTTGTGTGTGTGTGTGTATAAAATAAAAATGCACCTTTACATCAGGCATATTTATAGAACAGGTAATAAATACATGTTTTTACATTATATATATACATACGTATGTGTGTACGTATGTGTACACGCACACACAATTTCCAAAAGGCCCCCTCTTAGCTCCTAAGTCAGACTAGAGAAAGTGAGTAGAGACAGTGCACAGCCACACCCCACAGAGTTTCTGAGCCACCAGAAGGGGGGTTCATTCAGAGGCGCCTCCTGTTCACCTACAGCCCCTCCCCCCACCACCTCATTCCCCAGGTGAAATCCTCACTCCCAGACCTGGAGAATGGTGGAGATTTGTTGGGGCCAAGGGCCAATGCCCCATGTGAACGATGAAGGTGTTTGGTGAGGGCACGCCTTCTGGTTCCTGGGTAGGCTCAAAGGTAGTTTCACAGAGCAACTTCTTGAGGAGGCTGAAGGCAGAAGACCAGAAGCGACATCCTATGGGACCACACCAAAGATAGCCCTTCTGGAGAGAAGAAAGGGAGGATGCACCCCCAAGACTGTGTGAGAAAAGACAGCTGTGGTCTTCAGGGTGCCCTCCTGATGGGCTCGGCAGCAGAGGAGATGGTGGGGAGGACCACTCAGACCCAGTCTGACCCCCAAAGGGAGCTGCCTGCTGATGGGAACTTTGGGATAAATTTCCACTGTATCTTAAAGTTCATGACAGAAAGATGAGCACAGTCAGATCCTTCTCATATTCTCTTAGAAAACAGACTTTAATAGTCTTGGAAGAAAAGAAAGTGAGTCGCTAGGATCCTATGGGCTGATAGCTCCCAATGGAGCTGGCGAGAGAACAGGATGCTCTCACCCATGCATGGAGCCCCTTAAAAGGGGAGCCAATAAAAGTTTGCTAAACAGATAATCTGCTGGCCAAATTTCATTTATTTAAAAAATCTAGTATATCAAAGATTATGGTAGGCTGAAAGAATGTGGATTTTAGCAAAACATTTGACAAAATTTCTCATGTTACCCATGTGGACAAGTTGGATAAATATGACTGAACAGTATTAAGAGGAGGAGAATCCATAACCGGTTGGACTAGATGTTCAAGAAACGGATTAATAGATTGATGACCTCAACTGACCTCTCTGGAGGGTACCCAGGGCATTATCAGTTAGTTTAATGAAGACATACATAGTAGGCCTATCTCAGATGTGGCTGATGGGGAGTCTGGGAGGACAATCTATAAGCTGGATAACTGGGAGAAATCCAATGAAGATCCCCCCAAATCGGGATCATGGTCTAAATTTAAGGATGGGATTTACTATAGGTCAATGCTAGTAAGTCCTGTACTTTAGGTCTTAAAAACCAATTGTATTAGATAGAATGAAAGACATGTGGAATAACAGCAGAAGGTATGAAAGAGACTTGTAGCTGAATGAGTCAGTAATGCCATTCGACTAACTAGAGGCAGGAGGGCTGCCGAGGTAAGTAACAGTGCTACAATCCTGGTGTGATGTGAGGGACCCGCCATCTTGGTCTGCTCTGGGCTTGAGTTTGTCAGAGGGTCCTCCCATGTGGCCTACAAGGAGTCCCAGGATGGTGGGGGACCTGAAGCCAGACCACACGAAGAGAGGGGAGGAAACCATCAGGCCTGATGCTCCAGGAAGGCATCATCCTGTCCATTTTTGTTCACCATCAGCCCCTGCCCGGCACCTTAGAACCCAGTGCCAGAACATGGGGAAGTGCCTCGAGATCTGGTCCAGATAAGACTCGAAGGTGAGTGTAATCAAAGGTCTGCCTGTATTCTTAGAGCTGCCACAGGGTGAGGGCTAGAGGCATGGTTCCTTCTCTAGATGAGACGAAAGGGAGGATGAGCAGAGCTGGCTGAGCAGGGTCCCAGCAGGGGCCACGTGTGGGGGAGCTCAGGAGAGATTTTGTGTGTTGGGTGGAAAGCGGATCTGTGGGACTGCTGAATCCCCTTCTAATTCCATAACATCCATTTCTACTCTCTTTATCTGGGCAGCCATTCCATATTTTAAAATATCTAGAGATTTGCCAAACATAATTCTTAAAATCAATGGCACACATTTTTCATGTGTTCCGAAAGAGTGTTCATAAATCATCTCCATCCTAGCTTCTCATGGGGGAGCCACGTTTCCTTCCTTCCTTTCTTTCTCCCCTAGCTGAAGCCAGTATTTTGTCTTCACTATTCTTTAGCGCTCAGAGACTGTGACACTCTCTCTAGCCTTCAGTCTATTGCCCAGTCTACTCAGCGGGACATGCGCGGGGGAGCTGGATGGAGAGTTGTGAGCGAAGGGTCCCTGCTCTCAGAGAGTACGTTTTCATCTCCCAACCTGCCCTCCCAGTCAGCCTGGGGGATCCCAGATGGACACCGCCTGACCAGTCTGCGGTCATGACCCAGAAGCAGGGACAGCGCCTACAAAGCTAGCATCCCTGGGGCACACGGCAGTCGCCTCTCCAGGCCCCTCGGCTCCCAGTGTGACATGACACAGGCCGCCCCCAAACCTTGGAGGTAACAGACCTGCTCCCGAGGCCCAGTTCTACAAAAGAAGAGAGGAGGACAGGAAACCCACGTTTGCTGGCTGCATACTAGGTAGTGAACATGAACGTGCATGGAATAACTTCAGCCTCAACATGATCGCTTGCAAGTTATCCTCGAGGAAGGCGAGGCTTAGAGCAGTCAGGTAGCTTGCCGGGGCCAGGAGTCGAGCACCGAGTTGGGCTGGTGGTGGCGGACGTGCTGCAGGGGTAGGGTGGGAGGGCGGGCCTGGCACGTCAACAGCCTGGGCCTTCCCTCCAACTCCGCGGGCATGAGCGTGTGGCCCAGCGGGCCGCCCCACCACCGTGAGCCTCAGCTACCCTGTCTGTGAAATGGGGAGAAGACGCAGCTCTCAGGAGCCTGCATGAGGGTGACAGGGGCCACAGTCCAAGAGAGGGGAGGCCCGCCGGCCGGCAAATGCTGGTGTCCGCTCGGACCTAAAGCCACATCCAGGCAGCCTTCCTTTTAGTACCAGGACACTGTTTTCTTATTATTATTCCTTTTTTTTTTTTTTTAAATTTTGTTTTTGGTGGCAGTTTTAACAAAGCACTGATCCACGGCACGGAGAAGCACACAGCAGATGAGAGCAAGGACGTGCCGCGGGCTCCGCAGTGCAATTAGCATTCTCCTAAACAAACGAGCTTCAACAGAGCTGTAATTAAGCAGGCCTGTAATTAAGTATATGCCCTTTATCATAACGATCATGCTTAAAAATGGCATGATGCATGGAGCTCTGTTATTAATGCTGTAATCCCAAACCGAAGTGCGAGTACATAGAAATCAGCGTGTCAGGCCTGTCACCGGAGTGTTTGTAAAATACATTAAAGAAAAAAACCAGGAAACAATGAGCTCATTCAACTGTTCTTTTTACAGTCAAGCACTACAAGTCAAGAGGATGGTGAATGCTTACAGAATCTGCAGGGTTTAAACAAATAAAGCTCTAATCTGCTACTGTATTAATACCACCCCTGATTTTAAAGAAGGAGGGGGGATTTCTTTTTTTCCCCCAACTGACCCGAATACCTGACTTTGCTGTTCTCAGGGAAGGAGTCCAATTTGCATGCTGTATTTATTTGGACAGAAAATTGGACTCCTGCTTGCACAGACAGCCCTGCTAGGACTCTGTAGGAACTCTGCCTGGCAACGGGAAAGGGTTGTTATAGTTCCCGTATCTTTCCTTCACGGGGGAACTATAATTGTACTTGCCAAGGCAGGCCCCTCAGAGCCATCCCTTGATTCTCCCCCTGACACGCACACTTTCGGATTTCCCTGGGCTCGACTTGAACCCACCGCTCATTCCCAAGGGCTCCGGACCCAGGGCCACCCTACTGCCTTGGGATACCCACAGTTGCTCAGGGCTTTCGACCCCTTCCCTCACTGACATCTCAACGAGGAAATACTCCAATCAATGCATGTGTTACTTTCAACATGCTTGATAACGAGTCTTAAAATCATGTGGCAAAAAAAAAGTAATATTAAGAGAAAGAGACTCCATGACCAGTCAACTGTCATCTGCTTACAGCTGTCAGGCGGTGTTACGTGAACCAGAGTCACAGCCCCTCAGAAGTACTTGCAGGAATGGTGGTGAATGATGTGTCTTTATTGGCAGGTCGTCATTTTTAGGATAAAGTTAAATGCAGCTGGAATCGGGGGAGGCCTTTAACCCCGGCGACTTCCTTGTAAATTATCAGCAACCTGGCTCTTTCTTCTCTCCTTTCCTGTGGCTTCAAAAGTCCTTTACAATTCGTGATGGGAAAGATGCCAACACCTCAAGATCTCAAGGCCGTTTCTCAAAACTCATTCGCATACCGAAACACCAAACCTGTTTTGCTTTCCTGGTGATTTTACTTGGGGGACATTCCTTGGAAGATATGTGTAGGTACCTCCTAGATTGTCTGCTCGGTGACATTCCAATTGAGTCCACACTAGGCCAACAACTTCCTTCCAGATCCCCCAAGTAATTTGTTTTGCTGGTTACTCAAAAGCCAGAAGAACGGACTTATCAGCCACGGTGACCTCCTGAGGCCCACGGCACCGTGGGGAGCAGGGAGTGGGTGCCGCAGCCAGACACGTGTGAGCCCCGAGCCGGGCTCAGCCACTTGCTGGCTGTGGGGCCTCGGGCAGGTCACTCAGCCTGAGTCAGACTTGCACCTGTCAAAGGAGGAGGACCACGGCTGCAGCACGGCCGCGGGGCTGAGCCTGCGGAGGAGAGGGGGCCGAGCACGGCCCGACCTGCAGCGGGTACTCCGCGTGTTTAGTTACGGGCCATCCACAGCCGCCAAACAGGCCCTGCTTTTCAGACGCGGATTCGGGCCAGGTCCACCTTGGACTTAGAAGTGTTTCATCTCTCGGTGCCTCTCTTTCCTCAACTGTAGAAGGAAGGAAATAATCCTGCCTCGCTTGCTGTGACGTTTAAAGTAGATAAAACAACTCCCTGCACTCCCTGCTCATTCTCACCGTCATCACGAGTTGGGGAGAATGCCCTTCCAAGGATAGACCTTTTGGGTGCTCGACCTGCTTTTACATCGAAACGGAAACGCAGCCACATTAAATTCTGTAACCCATGGGCTGGGAGTCCCCATCCAGAGGCTTCTGGAGGTGTGGAAGCAATGCCTGCCCAGGACTACCTCAGAGGGTCCCCCTGACCATGGTCCTCCCTGGTGTCTGCCACCTCTGGGGTCACGGGTCAAGCTCAACTGTAGGAGCAAGACCCATGCTGGGCCCAGCCTGCTTAGCATCCCCCGGAAAAGAGCCCCAAAAGCAAAGCGAAGAAAACTGCCCTGGGTGTCAGGAGGTTAAAATGCCAGTCAGAAATGCCATACTCTTCAAAATAAAGGTGGCTTCACCCCACAAATGAATATTCTCTGAGGTTTTATTAAGTGGGGAAGCCTCCCCGTCCCCCATACAGACCACCTGCCAGGAAGTGTCACTTTAGCTGTGTGGTCCACTTCATGTCTCCACATCCCCCATATCCTGGGAGGAAACTGAGGGCCCTGTACTCCCCCATCTTCCTTCCAGAGCTGCCCCTCGGGGGCCCGGAGGCTGCTGTCTGAGCCGCGGGAGCTGGGAGGGCAGGAGTCCCTAGAGGCAGGGCCACGCACGGCTGCCCACACCCACAGCCACGAGAAACTCCAGGTCCACGAACAAGAACACTCTCCCTGCACTGCAGAAATGCTTTCTAAAACTTCATGAATATTTGGCGCCTTGGGGCAGAGACCTGTTGCATTTTGCCCACAGTAAAGATAAAATCCAACTAAGTGCCACCTTTCCACATGAGTGACAAGGTGCGATTGTTGAGGCCTTGCGGGGAAATGACCAGGGGCTCACGCCTGCCGTCCCACAGTGCAGCACACACACAGAGACCCCTAAGCGAGCCGGAGAACAAGAGGGGCTCTCTAAAAGTAGGATAAGAAGCAGACCGAGGGGGCCAATGAAGGTTTGCTGCTATTAGGAGTGACCACACTCCTCCAGAACACAGGCGTGGTCTCAACAAGTAGTTTAATCCACAGCCGGTCGTGGCCGGAGGCCTGGCCTCTAGCTGTGCAGGGTCCGAGTGGCGGGCGGAGTGACAGATACCACCGCTGCTGGGGGGGTCCCGCCGCATGGGCAGGAAGGTGCGCCCCCCCGCCCCTTACAGGCCCTTCTTTGTCTTCTCAAGACCATTGCACACACAGGCAGTCCCGACTCAGGATGGTCCCACTTACGAGTTCTCGACTTCACGATGGTGCAAAGGTGATACGCATTCAGTAGAAGCCATACTTCAAACTCTGAATTTTGACCCTTCCCCGAGCTAGCGATGAGCGATTCCATCCTTTCTCATGGTGCAGGGCGGTGACAGCAGCTCCCAGGCAGCCAGGGGACCACGAGGGCCCACAGCACATACACGGACGGCCATTCTGTCCGTGTACAGCCGTCCTGTTTTTTACTTTTTACAAGAGACATTCAACACTTTGGCATAAAATAGGCTTTTGTTAGATGATTTTGCCCAACTGTACGTGGTTCTGAGCACGTCTAAGGTAGGCTAGGCTGAGTGATGATGCTCAGTAGGGTAGGGGTAGTAACCGCATTTTCAACTGACGATGGGTTTATGGGGACGGAGCCCCACAGTGAGAGGACAAAGACCTGTATATTTTTAAGTTGTATTTTTTACCCCCCTCAATAAAGGAATATACTTCCTAAACAAACAATTCCAATAGCACAGCTAAGTTAAAGTGCCCCTTGAATGCAGAGCCCTCCTCAGGGCTAGCCCTGGATGTGGTCTATGCACAGTCCCTGGGGTTCTCCCAGCCTCTTGCTATGCATGTATAGACGTGTTTGCATATACAGAAGAAATACAGAATTTTGTTTTGTATGTGTCTGTGCTTTTCATAAAAATAGTATCACCGCACAACTGTTCTACACTTTGCTTTTTTTCAGTAATTGTCCGAGTTCCCCTGTTGGTAGCTATAGATGTATCTCAGTCTTTTTAATAGCCGAGCAGAAGTAAGAGTGGAGAGACAACCAATGGCCAGCTCATCAGGAGCCCTGACTGCCATTTTAAGAGGCCTGCAGGTCACCATGAGGTCCCTGGGAAGCCACTGAAGGGTTTTTGAGCTGGAGAGAGACATGTTTATATTTTAGGAATGGCTCCTTGGCTATGGAGAGAAGCAAGGATCAGAGGGAGTGAGGCTGGGGGCAGGACCACCAGGGAGGAGGTTCTGGCAGTAGATCAGGTGAGGGATGCTGGTGGCAGTGTCTAGGACTGTGACAGTAAGAATGGAGAAGAGGGGACAGATCGAAGGGTATTCAGATGCAGACCCAAGAGACTTGGCAACTGGCTGCGGTGGTTTCACTACTTTCCAGGGGGGACGAGACAAGGGCGACCCTGAGATTCTGGCTTAACCATCGGGAGAACAGGGGCCCGGAGACCTGGGAGATGTGTGGGGTAAGCTGGTGGGGTCTCTTTTGTCTGTGTTGGGTTCGAGAGGCTTGTGAGACATCCCAGAGGAGATGCTGGTCAACATGGTTGGGACATGATGAGCAAGATGCAAGACTGGTTGGTAAGGACTGCCAGGATGGAAATACAGAAGTGAGGCGGTTAGGGGAGGATCTGGGGCGTCCAGCCTGCTGGTGACTGAGGCACAAGGGAAGATGAGAAGTTCTGGGAAGAGCACGGGGTGAAAAGAGGACAGGCCCAGCTCAGGGTTCTGAGCCATGTTAACATCTGATGCTTGTGTGGAGGAAGAGAAGTCAGCCAAACAACGGGAAGAAGATTCAAATGTGCTCTGTGATGCCTGATCACAACCGGAGGTGTTGCTATGAGCTTGGCTTTAATAAGTAGATCTAGATACACTGACACACAGAGGTATGTATATATTTAAATGCACATGCGTTTATATGCATGCACGTGTGTTAAGACACACACAAATGGACGTATATTTCTATCTGCCGACAGCCCAGAAGCCATGAGCACACCTAGTGCCCAGAGTTTTGGGTTCTAGCGTTCTCCTCTGAAAGACACAGGGGCTCTTTAGAAAAATGGCTGATGGAGGGGGAGGCAGGGAAGGAACAAGCCTGGGACATCTTGTTGCACCAGAAAGTAAGACAACCTCCAAGAATCATGGGAACTCAGCAGAAGGGCCCAGGAGCCAGCTCGAAGGGGCTCCCACTGGCTAATATGGAACAATTTGAGCATCCAAATAATGACAATAATGAATTAGAACCCCCCCCCTCCCCAGTCCACACCAACGTGCACAAACCGGGGATAAGGGGAAGCTCATCCTTACAATAAAATGCCAACTCACATTGAAGGAATGATGGAGTTATAAAAATCAATGGATAATCTGATTAGGAATGAACTATTTACATAGTCCCTAAGTATTTCCCACTGATGACACATTAATTACAAGAGGAAAAACAGTAACTTTACGGTACGGAAACCCAGCAAGCAGCACCGTAAGCAGGTGATCCCAGCTGGGTCATGCCAACATCAGGAACTTCCGGATAGGATGCATGGAGAAGGACACAGTAACAGCTGACACAGTGACAGGGAAGAGAGCTGGCCTCACAGCTTGGTGTCCTCATCTGAGAGTGAGGGGCTGGGCTAGGTGACTCAGCTGGTGCTGATCTATGACTTTTTCTTTTTTTTTTAAGATTTATTTATTTTAGAGAGAGTATGTGCAAGCAGGGGGAGAGACAGAGGAGAAGAGAGAATCTCAAGCAGACTCCCTGCTGAGTGTGTAGCTGGATGTGGGGCTCGATCCCAGGATGCTGAGATCATGACCTGAGCTGAAATCAAGAGTCGGATGCTTAACTGATGGAGCCGCCCAGGTGTCCCCGACCCGTGACTTTCAAAAACTGCCCACTGCCTGCGGCTCCTCCCCTAGGAGGTTCTGATTTACTTGGCCTGAGCTGTGGCCCCGGGAGTTAGTAGCTTTTCAAGGCTCCCAGGTGATTCTCAGGTGCGACTAGGTTACAGTAGCCCTGGGCTAGGTGAGGTCTAAACCCCCCCCCCCCCCGCCCGCCCGCCGGACATTCTTCCATCTCAGAATCATCGTATTAAATATGTACCGGTGATCTGAGACCTTTATTAAGCCCCAGAGGATGCAATTTCCAAACCCACTGTAGGTAACAGCTGGTTTCTAGCTGACTTCTCTAGCCCTCATCTGGATTCTACTCACAAAAGCTTCTGAAAAGCAACAATCACGAAGGGTAAGTGTAGGTTCTGGTCAGATGCCTACCCGTCATGGAACCAAAGGGCAGGGAGAGAAGGTGTCCCAGGTTTCTGTATGTCTGAAGCCAGGAATGACTGGTCCACCACTCTCTAGAGCACCGCACCAGGGTGTGCCCGTCTGGGGGGGAAGGAGAGTGTGTCAGGGCACTTGCACAGAGTCCCGTTTAAACCTCCAAACGGCCCTGTGAGGCGTTGCCATACCCACCCTGCCAAAGGGACCTGAAGCTCAGAAGGGAAGGGACTCATTGGGGCCACAAGGCTGGTAAATGGCAGAGCTGGTGCAGAAAGGGAGATCTTCCAAGTTCACTGCCTTCCCACCATATGAAGGATGAAGTGCGGATGCCTTCCCTGAGAAATGAAAGAGTCCCCTAGAGATGGCAGCCCAAGAGTCTAATCAAGAAGGGTGAGAAAGCGGATGGAAGGTGTGTGGAGGTGGAAGGTGTCCGGGGGCCACCCCCTGCAGCGTCCCTGGCTCGCTCTCTCCCAGGGGACACCCTCACGGCCAAGACAAATACACCCGCTTCGGGGATCTTGGCCTTTCATTTTCAAATGTCATGATTCCATAACCAGTAAGTAAGCTTTTAATTGTCTAACTGCCCAAGTACTTTATCAATAGGACGGTAGCATCACCCAAACGGGAAAAGCAGAACCTCATTATACATTTTATTTAAGATTTGAAAAGAGATTGCCTACTGGTTAAAGAAAAATGGTCTAAAACGTAACAGCACAGAGTTCTTCTGACCTTGATAAGTGAGATCGAATTCCCCAGGGCCTGGGCATCCCCCAGTGAAGGAGAGAACCGTGGACGAGAGTCCTGCAGCTAAGGAGGGGGGCAGCCACCGTGGGAGAGGCTGCCTGAGTGGGCCCCAGGCTTCAGCCTCCCTGAGCTGCCAAGTGCTTCCAAGAGACCAGGCACAGTGACGGGCACAGGTATGGGCCAAAAAATGGGACCTCCACGGCAAGTCTGACAGCCATCTAAACCCAACTTATGCTTACGTAAGACTGCGCTGCTGGCGTGCACAGGAACCAGTCATAACTTAATTAATAAAACTTAATTTGAAGAGGAAAAAAAGGCATTTTTATTTTTCTCACTTTACAGAAAGCTCAAATACTGAACCTCCCAGTTCAAAGGGAAGGCCTGGCCGTTGTCCCCCTCGCGTAGCTAGACCTTTAACATCGGTTGAGGTGGGCAGGCTCTGCCGGTCCCCGAGGCCGGGCGTGGAAGGACAGGAGACCAGACTCACGCCTGTAGCTGGGATGGGGTACAGGAGCACACACTCCGGACCTCCACAGCCCCGCGTTTCCAAACTGCATCATTTTCCAGAAACGTTGCCTTGGGAAATGGCTTCTCTTGCAAGCAGTGTATCACCTTCCCCAAAACTCAGCTCCAGTGGACAAGCCTCTCTGGACCACGCTGATAGGAAGATGAAGTCTGAGACAGAACTGATGCCTGAATGGACACCCACCTTGATTTGGAATTACCCGGGAGGGCGCTCCCTTCTGTCTCACTTGACGTGTCTGCAAAGTACAATGCCATAAATTACCCAGATCTCAGATTTAATATTAACCTTTAAAGGGCATGTCACAAAAATGTATTCTCTAAATATTGGTTGTTAGCTCACTTTGTAAGTCTATCGTGGAGAATAGGAGTGAGGCTGCCACCCGTCTCGGACTGCACCTGTCATGGGCACCTCCTGCCACCTGACAGTAATTCCAACCGAACGAACAATTCAGCCATCGACTCGAACCGCGGCCTAAGCTCAGCCTCAAGATTTAATAATAGAGCCTGCGAATATTACTCTAATTTCTAGAGCTGATGAACTTTCAGAGGCAACGTGCGTTGAAATAACCGAGTGCAGGCATGACAAAGAACTTGAATCCGCAGTTCTCTGAACTATCCGGTATAATAAGCACTTGTTCCTTCCCCACAATGGGCATGTACAAGAGAAATCTAAATAATAATTGCTGTAATTATCGTGAAAAAATATGCAGAGATTAATGGTGATTATGAAAATCTGTATAATTGTTCTCTGAAACCGCCGCTGATCAAGTGGTATCTTGAAATGGCCGCTGCCAGAGAACTTTCAACACCGAACAACATGTGGGCACAGAAATGTGACATTTTGGCTCTCTCCCTGTAAAATATTACCCTGTGTTTGTGAAGTTGGTTTTCATCATTTCCAATACACTGGCCTGCATTTTAACTCTTCCTACCAGTGCCCTGCAAAGGTTCCAAGACGCCCTTAATGGGATGCGTATGTCATTGTGGTTCAAAGCCCCACGTTCAACTTGTTATTTATTCAAATAATTAATTACTCTTGTATCCATCGAGCAGTTTGTCATGACACATTAATGACTTGATAGACTTCTATGAACTGGTGAACACAGAACAGCAGAGCGTTTTTATCGCCATTTAATTTTAAAACGATCCTGTGTGAAATTATCTAGTCGTGAGTGATGGGGGCATAAAGAACAGACTCAGCAAAGCCCCTTTTGGATCATTGCTTTATTAATGGTAACGTCAGGGAAATGAAAAATGCTAACATTGTCATATTCCGCTGCTGGGCGGAGACGGATGGCTGGGGGACTGGGCGGGGGCTCCCAGCGCTCACTGCCAAGAGCACCAAGCCCCTCGTGGCACCGGGCCGGTGGGACCCCAGCCTCGCGCACCCACAGGCTCTGTGAAAGCACCTCCATGCCGGGTCTCCCTTTCCAGTTTATGGCTCTCGACGTCTGTTACTTTGTGACTTTGTGTGTGTGGTCTTTTTTTTTTTTCTCCACTTGAATTTTCCACTAGTGATATAAACCACCCTCACGAAAACATTTCACTTTATTGCTTTGAACATTAAACGTTATTAATCCAATAGAAAAACGTTAAAGATATTGCTGTCACCTTTAAATGTGAAATGATATTAGTCGCTAAAAAAACGCTGGGTTAGTAGAAAAGATGTTCCCTTCGTTTTTCTTTCAAGTCTTAAGATAACCGTTTTGGGTTGATGATAAAATAATATTTCTACATGGCTCACAGCACAACATCTGCTTAAAAGACACTTCCTGTTCAGCTATTCTTTTTTTTTTTATACTGAAAATTGTTTCTCAATTGTTTTAATTACAAACTTGGGAATCTATGCAAACTACTTCCCAGCAGTGTGATTCAAAGACAATAGACAGCAATCCCTGAAGAGTCCCGGAGCCAGGCAGCGGCTGGAATCGCAGGAATCGCAGGGGCTCTCTGACGGCCACGTGGGCAGCCCACTGGGGACACGACAGAAAGGCAGCCAGGCACTGTCCCCGCCCTCTGCCGATGGAGAAGAAAGGGTGGATCGCTCTTCCCTTACAAGCTTCCTGGTTCTGTTTCCCTGCTCCCAGTGAATAGCTCTGCCACCCACCTGGGTGTCTAATAGTGGGGCCTGGGGACAACAGGGACTTGTTACCACCCCTCACACCTGTCATCAGTCCTTTCAATCCCAAAGAGGGTAGTGGTGGGGGCGGCGGCAGCTCACAGTGAATTGAACTCCTACTCCGGTCAAGCCCCAGTCTGGGTGCTTTCTGTGTACAGACAGATTTCTCGGGACCATCCTGAGTTATGTATTGGTGTTATTCATTATTATCATCACACCCCCCCCACCTCCCGATTTCACAGAGGACACTCAGGCTAAGAGCAGTCAAGCAACAGTCAAGCTCCTGCCCAGGAGCTCACGGCCAGCAAGATGCAGAGGCGGATCTGAACCAAGACTGCTGGACACAACCTTCCCCACAACACCACAGGGCCCCTTAATTCCCTCCGGAGAATCCTCTCCACAGCCCTGGACTTGGGGGATGCCCACCTCTACGGCCCAGACATCAGCTGCTCCATATCACTCTACTCTCCTCCAGAAAGGGATCTGGAAAGGAATGGGGCAAAGCAGTGGATGGAAAGTGTGAGAAAAGCGGAGCGTTTGGGGCACATCCTGCTGCGAGTTGAGATGGGGGTCAGAGTTCTGAGGATAAACAAATCAAAGGAGCTGAAGTTGAGTTTTGTGTTCTAGTCTGTGGAATGCTTTCCTTTCCCAGGTGGGGACACTGGGAGCTGAGGGCTCATGACTTCCACACGGACACTTCCAGCATCGTGGCAGCAAAGTGGGAGCTCAAGCCCTGGTGGCCTGAGACTCCAGGCTGTCTCCCCCCAGGACCTGCCTCCTTGTGCAGGAAGCGCCAGTCCCCGCGGGGGAGCAGAGCCTCAGGGAGTCTGGGCAGAGCCCCAGAGAGCTAATGAAGCTACGTGGGGATCTGCCAAGTTTAGGGTCACAGATTCGTTTGGGAGCCTGCGAGGAGGGCCTCTCAGAGAGACAGGCAGGCATCCTCCAGAGCAGCTGAGGCAGGCAGAGCTGACCGTAGACGCCACAGTCAGGAAGAATAGTGGTTTCAAAGAGGAGCCCCAAATGGAAAGTCCAGCCAGATAACCCAAACCGCAGGAGCCGCTGCTTCTCAATCAGGGCAACTCCACTGTGAAGCCAGCCCATGGAAAAGCAGCTCCGAGCACAGGAACCCTCTCTCTGGAGAGCAGCCACATCCCTGCGGAGATGGCACAGGGGTGGCACCCCTGTGGGGGAGGTGCCGGTCCAGACAAGTGCAGGAGGTAAGGGGGCACTGGCTTTAGACACGGTGTCTTCAGAACTGCGCCCCCCCCCCCCCCCCCCGCCAGAGGACGCATCCTTTCTCTCCAAACCACAGGTCCTCAAACTATCAAGTGTGTCAGAGTGGTCTGGGATGCTCACTAACAACGCAAATCCCTAGCCTCAACCCTCCGGACTTTGGCTCAGGACCTCTGGGACAAGGGCACCATGAGAAGCTCCAGTCTGTGCTTAGAGCTCTGTGCTTAGAGCTGGAGAGTACTTCCGTGAGGGTCTCACGGATACGGTTCCGTGCAGCTCTTATCCACAGACAAGACTCTCTGTGACCTAGAAGGACTAAGCAGGCAGCACTGTAGCACCGGTCACAGCTGTCACTTGACAAAACCCTGGACTTAGTGCTAGACACGGTCACAACCCAGAGAGGCAAATGGGATCAGCCTGTCTCATGGCCGCGAGAGGCCAGGTGGTCATGCTTCCAGTCCAAAGGGAGGCCAGCAGCGTTGAGCTTAGAAGGCCAGGCTCTTGACACTCCTACATAATTTAAGACAAGATATCAAGAAATAACAGGGCCAAAGCACAACCAGGTACTCCGCTAAATGATTATTTATCACTTATTATGAGACCCAACCACAGGTTTCTCTTTGCTTCGATCTTTCGTGGATGGAGCCTCTAAAACTCACAAGATGTTAGGAACCCAGAAAGGTCCTTGGTCTGTCTTTCTCTCTATCTGCAGTGAATTTCCTGAGCACTCAGCGTTTCTATGGCTTTTACCTTTAATAGTAGGAAGAAAAGGTAACATTCAGGTAGCTTGTGACCATCTTTTCTGGAATCCAGACAGAAGGCTTGCTTCTTTCCTCTCTCTACACCTAACTCTAATTGAGCTCTTCGTATCTTGAAGCCAAGGAACATAGGTCTAACTCGTGCTGGATCCTTGAGTTTCCTTCTTAAACCTTTCTGTGCTTTCCCGAGTAATGACTTCCAGCCACTTGAAAATCTGCCCTGAATTTTTCAAAGGGACCCTTTGGTCAGAACAAAGTATGAAAGGATGCATTTCAATGGAACCTAACAGCTTAAAAAGACACACGTAAGTGATTTCTCCACCACAAGGCTTTCAGAGCTGCTGCAGCCGCTAGATGAACGGCAGGCAGGAATTGGGGGGGGTACCATCACGAAACGCAAGGTCCAACAGGAAAGCAGAGGCCTGTTCTTAAAAATGCTTTCTTTAAAGCCCCAGAAAAGGGGGAAATACTATGTGAATTAAAAAACCAAAAACCAGAAGGGGAAACAGAAATCCTGCAGGTCGGCAAAGTTATAGGCCAGCGTGGAGTGAGGGCGTTGGCCCGGGCAAGGAGCAGCTTACAAATGAGGGAACTGAGACCCCAAGAGCTGTAAGACCCACACGGTGAGTACCTGTGGTGCCTTGTGCTTCCTTTCAGGACTGCACACCCATTAACTCCTTTATCCTAGTTTCTACCCTGTGTCCGTGAGGCCAACCCTGGTCCAGGGTCGCCATGACGACGTCCGAGCTCAGAGACATTTACGGGCTTGCTCAATGCGGCCCAGTGGGCCCGTAACAGAACCGGGTGTTGAATATGGGCCTCCTGACTGCAGTGTAATCATTTATGGGGTCAGTGGAAAAACCATTTGAGCAGAGGCCTGGAAGGGACCCCAGATCCCAAAGTCAAAGGCTGCCTCTCCATGAGAGAATGTTCAGGGCTGCCAATCTGGGGGCACTGGGAGCTCAGAGGACAAGTGCCATTAAGAGTCTGCTCAGTCTTTACTAGGAAAGAATTTGCAAATGGTCTTCGACAGGTACACCTTGAAAGCACACTTCTTTTTGGCTTTTTATTGTTTCGTTTTTGGTGGAGAGGGGACCAGCCTGCTAATCGGCGGCACTCTCAGCTTGATTCCATCCAGACTGTTGGATAAACACCAGACCGTGACTTCATTTTCACCTAAGGCTGAGAAAACACAAGGTGGCTTTTCGATGCCGGCCTGTAAAGTCCCACAGGGCCAGGAGTGGGGTGCCGCTCCAGCACACCTTCCCCCTCTGGAGAAGGAGATGCCACACTTCTGTATCCCCCACGACGTCCCCACCCAGGGTGGTGTGAGGTCTGATAAGACACGGAGAAGGCAGGGGCGCCTGGGTGGCTCAGTCGTTAAGCGTCTGCCTTCGGCTCAGGTCATGAACCCAGGGTCCTGGGATCGAGCCCCACATCGGGCTCCTGCTCGGCAGGAAGCATGCTTCTCCCTCTCCCACTCCCCCTGCTTGTGTTCCCTCTCTTGCTGTGTCTCTCTCTGTCAAATAAATAAAATCTTAAAAAAATAAATAAAAATAAAAATTATTAAAAAAAAAAAACAACACGGAGAAGGCAGAAGGACAGGGAGCTGTGTCCTCGTCCCCGAAACAGCTCTCCCCCCGGGTATTTGAGAATATAACATTGGTGGTGTCTACTGTTGGTGGGAATTCTGACGGTCATGACATGAAATGATTTGTCATTTTGCTAAAGTACAAACTGCAATCCACGCGTGGGGCATCTGGCTAGCGAGTCAGCTGGACAGATGCCCGGCACCTGAATTTCAGCCCAATTGGGCTAACTCTCCACTTTTCTCAGGCAAAAGCAGTAACTTTCTTGAAGTGACCATTTCTTATTTTTTAAAACGGACTCCACCAAGGAGGAAGGGAAGACTGAGAAGGGTGGAAGAAAATGAAGGGGTGTGAGTGGTGCATGGACTGCTGACCCCTAGCCCCACGCGCTGGCGGTAAGGAAGGAGGGGAGGGGACCTGGGACGGTGTGGCCCTCAGGGACTCTGCTGGGGAAGCGACCACTAACATGGCCTCAGGACCTGGTACCTGGACAGTCCTGACAATCAGCTGATGAACCTGGCCTCTGCTGGAAGGAGCAGCCTTCTCAGACAGAGGCCAGGCGGACCCAACAGAGCTGATCCCCTTCCTCCCTAGTTTTGAAGCCCGTCCCCACATTCAGCCAGGTTCCTGCCAACGTTCTGAACATCCTAGGGGAGGCGGGGGGGGGCGGACAGGGGCAAAAATGGGAATCTCGGCCAAGCACACTGACAGCCTGATTAGAAAAACCTTGGGTCTTGGCCCGATTCTTTCCTACATAACCAGAACTCACAGTTAAAATTATTATTAATGGTGATGTAATATATGGAGGAATTTATTTTAGTGACAGAATTTATTTAAATAACTTTATAAATGACGTCAGTTTTTATTTATAGAATCATTAGTTCTAAAGGTTCACCCAAATGTTTCACTTTTATGTTCCCACGTTTCGCGGAGAGAATTATGTGCCTAAAGAGCTGTTTCTAAATTTCGGCACTTGGGAATATCTTGGGGAATTATCCTACAAAAACATTTATGGTCTAATTATTGTATTAGGAAGAGACGTTCAAGATGACCTATCAAAGTTTATTGTTCTAGAATCACCCAGGACAGCAAAACCGTAATATAGTGCATTAGAGGCTCAAAAATGCTCCCCAGCCCGATTATTCGGTTGGGTCTTTGTGAGGTTAAACACATGCAAAGGTTAAAAACCGACAGAGGCCACACGGCCAGCCATTGCAAATGTGTCCTTACTCGTGACTGGGAAGTTCCTCTGGCTGTGACCAGGGCCACCTTCTCCTCAGCCCAGCACCGGGCCACGGCGGCGACCAGTTAGAGACTGGGGTTCACTGGGGCAGGTGAAGAGCTGAGAAGAGTGCCCAACCCGGGAAGGCTTTCCTCCAGAAAAACACAAAGGCCAATTTCGCCCCTCTGGGCTCTACTGAATGAGACTCGGATGGGGATGAAGGAGAGGCTGGAGCCGCATGGTGGTGAAGTGAGCTGGGAGAATATTTCAGAGGACAAAGTGGAGGCAGCTGCAGGGCTTTTGTGGTTAAGGGGACCAAGGGGCAGAGCAAACACATTTTAACAACCAGACTCCTCCTTTCACACATGTGTAAAACCTTTGGAATTTCACTGGAAAACTTTATTTCAGAAGTAATCTTTTGAAGTTTGAAAATAAAAGCAGAAAGGCTATTTTTCAGTATAGAAAGATGGTTTCAAACTTGAAGGGCCCAAAGGAAGGTGCTAACGGGTGGTAAGTCGTAGCCACTCCAGGGGATGTGCTCTGTGTTGGTCTCTGGAAGCTCTCCTTTGTGTTACTGTGGGTCTTTCTCAGATTGTCCCTAATGGGACCTGAGATGTTTGTTTTCTCTCTTTCTCTCTGTCGTGTCAGGGCCTGGTGGGCCTTCACCCCAGGCCTGGATGGTACCCGGGTTGATAACGTTGATGATCCAGAGAGAAGGGGAGGCTGTGTGTGTGTGTGTGTGTGTGTGTGTGTAAAGAAACCACATGAGCCTCATAGCTGAGTAAACACGGAGCCTGTGTGACTAACTACCTCTTCCATGAAGCACCAGGGGACACAGGGCCAGCACGGTTAGAAACAGGGTTCCTTCAGAGTCCATGTGAGCAGAGAGGAAATGGTCACTGAAATGCCCAACTTTACAGTTAAAACTCCAAACCTGAGAACGCCGCATGGGCGAACGGTGACTCTGCCACCCTACCTCTGAGCCCTGAGTCCCTGACCTGCCCTCACCAGGCCCCTGGCCCACCCCCACTCAGTTGGCTTCCCTTGTTCACTGGGGAAGAGCCACCTCATGCGCAGGGCTGCTGACAGCCTGTTGTTCGGGGAAAGCTCACAGGAAGGTGGCACCTTCATGGGGTTTGTGTCCATAACACCAGCCCCGGCAAAACAGATGCTCAATAAAAACTTCCTGTGTTGAAGAAACAGGGATCTTACCCTCCTGTATCTTATAGCTGATAAGAAAAGACACAGTAAAAGTGCCTTAATTGGTCTTCCCTATCATCCCCACTTAACAGAGACAGACCCGAAGCTCAAAGGCAGTGAGGGGCTTGTCTTAAGGGTAGAGCTGCTACCTGGGTCCAGGGCTTTAAAATGAAACTGTCTGGTCCTGTAGTCACCTTCCTGCACCCCATTACAGGCCACTTGTCCCAGAGAAAGAACTGGAAGTCGCTAAGCATTCCACAGCTTTCTTATTTTTGGTGTCAGCAATTACCCTTGTACATCGCCTCCCGTCTTCCCTCCTAAGAGATTCCAATTATTCTTCCAATCATTTCAGCCAAAACACTTACCCAAACTCAAATCACACCCTCTCCCAAACACACATGTCAGCACGGGCAAACGGGCTTGCACAACTCTTCCCTTCCTCTGCCGGGTGGAACACTTTTTACCTATTAACCCATCACAGACAGGCTCAACACCTGCCCTGTTGTTTCCAGCAATATTCAGAATAGAACCAGTGTCCAGTACAAACAAGCTGGAGGCCCCATGGGATCTGTTACACTGGCTGCCTCCAAGTCACCAAATGGACCGTGCTTCACCGGTGACACAATTCCCTGGCTCCCAGGCCAACTCCGAGGACCACTAGGCCTACACGCCCCTGAAGCTGAGCGCTGGCCTTGTAGACAGAGGGAGAGCACCCTAGTGTGTGCAAGTGGGCACGCACATGGAATGAAGATCCTCCAGGGCGCTCGGTAATGACTTTCCTTTTTTCATCTACCAGAGCAAAAGAAGGTGCACGCACAGGGAGTTGCTGGGAAAGGAGTTTCCCACAACCAACAAGGGGGACCGAGGAATGAAACAGTGTGACTTTCATAACCACCCAGCTCATGACATTCCAGGTGTCCTCAGTCAACCAGCCCACATGGAATTTACACAGAGACTCTGCCAACAGCATGGGATCAATCACACGATCGCCTAATCTGCTCTTTATAGTCCGCCTGGCTTTTCATTGCTTACCTGTGCCCACAGGCTGTGAGTTCTGGGGCTTCTTTAAAGCTAAATCAGAAAGATAAATAAATGCTTTCAAAGGATATGTGTCCTGGGCACCCAGCCCAGGCCCTGAGCATTCTCTCTTCCTACCTCCGGAAGGCAGGGGACAAGGGCAGTCCCACCGTTGAGCTCCCTGCGGCCCCTTCCCCTCCATCTGCTTCTGCTCCCTCCTTTGGACTCCTGCTGCTTGTGGGACCTGACTCAATCCACTCCTCTCTGTGGAGCCCTGCTATGGTCTGGTCTCCTCTGAACACAGAGGGTCGCTGGGTGCAGCTCTCAGGACCCTCCCCTCAACGAGTGCCCATGGCCTCGGAGGAACGACTGCTCCTCCACCCACAAGTGCCCCAAAGGGCAGACCCCTTCAACCAGTCCCCTCTGCTTCCCCGGCCCACTCTGCAGCATGAGCACCTGCTGTGGGCCGGGCGTCTCGCAAGCTCTAGCTCACAGAATCATCACTGGGCTCTGGGAGGAAGCTTTGCACGCCTCCGTATCAGTTTCTACAACGGAGGAAACAGAGTGTGGAGGTTAAGAGTAGGCGCACGGCCAACCTGCCTCGCGGCAGGTGACTGTGGTGAGTGAACTAGGTTGTCTGTGCCTTTCTTTCTGGGGCTATAGGCTGGAATTAAGGACACCTCCACCTCTTAGGGTTGTCAGGGTGGGAAAGACAGTTTGGGTAAGGCACTCAGAACAGGGGCTGACACTATAAATGCTGGATAAGTGCTATTATCATCATTCACTTCCCAAACGTGAAAGAAAATGACCAATGTCTATTCTGGAAACCCTCTGTCACTGTGCCCTCCCCTCCCCCCATAAAAATCTGTTTCCTGTAAATAATCCTGCCACGGGGGAGGAAGCAGGGCAGGCCGGGAGGGTGCCCCGAATCCACAAGGCTGCCGTGACATGACAAATACGCTGCAGGCTGATAGTGTCTCCAAGACATATTGGAGTTTACTCTGTCGTTTGGGCTTGCCATCTCTGCCACCCTGGAGCGGGCTGGCTTCCCAGGCTGCTCTGGGAGCAAGCGGGAGAGTCGACCAGTCCCTGGACAGATCTGCGAGCTCAGGTGAGCATCGGTTAGGCTGCCTAATGAGAGGACATGGATTTGTCCACTGCGTTCCTGGGCGCCAGGCCTGCCTTCCCAGGGAGGGCCCGGGTCTGTGCCCCGCACACAGCGCAGGCAACCAGCAGGCTCGGCACCTAACGAGCCTTCCCACCTGTGCAGCTCTGCAGCGGCCGCTGCTGTGGCCCAGGCCCAGGCTGCTGGCCGGAGCGGGGACAGGACGGTGAAATGAACTTGACTGCAGGGCCCTCCCTCCGTCAACTCTGAGGCTGTCCATCAGGAGGCTGGGGTTGCAAAGACTGTTGAGGCTAAGCACCTCCCTCGTGGAACACACTGTCTAGGGAATAAGGAGACGTAAAGCTAAGAGCAGAGTGTGGAAGGCTAGGACGGAATTCTGTGGAAACCACAGTAAAGGCAGTGTTGAGACTGTGTGACCTTGGGGAACTCACTCACCTCTCTGAGCCTCCTTTATAAAATGGGGATAACAGTAATACCACATGCTCCCCAGGGTGGGTGTACAGATGAAGTAAGTTCACACATGAAGGCGATTTAGCTCAATAAAGACTATTATCCCTGAAACCAGATACACTCTCCTATCACTTGGCCCTCCAAGGCGAGGCTGGGCGGGAGAGGACAGAAGCCCGTCCTTGTCACTGCAGGTAAAGCCACCAAAGCCATCCCAGTCTGAGTACAGCTGCCCCTGGCATTCAGGGCCTCCTGGGCCTAGGCCAGCCCTTCCAGGTTCAGAAATACTCCTCTGTCTCTGGGCAGGAAAGGTATGAAGTGGCTAAATTTGCCCAAATTATAGGCTGTCCTTACTTTTAACCATGAAGAATGACTCTCTGTCTTCCTCTGGAAATGAGCCTTAGCAAGGAGGTGCTGTGGGCATATTCACTCTCATCCGAAACCACGTTAATGGCAGGAAACCAGGGAGGCCATGCTGTCAGGCAGACAGCCCGAGAGAAGAGAGCCTGCAGGTCTCCGGGGCCCAGGGTCACCCTGTGGATGGCGGTACCGTACGTGCCTGTGGCCGCCGGGCCTTCTCCAACGACCCACCTCAACACGCCAAAGAGCAACCTGATCGCTATAATTTGTACAGCATGTTTCTGGTGGCAGGTCACAGCAAACCGGTGTGTGGGGTGGCCCATGCTTTCTGGGCCCCCAGCCGCTGTCCCCAGGCTCTCTGCTGGCA
Organism: Halichoerus grypus; assembly: GCF_964656455.1. NCBI lineage: Eukaryota > Metazoa > Chordata > Mammalia > Carnivora > Phocidae > Halichoerus > Halichoerus grypus. The sequence goes on along the minus strand of NC_135725.1, from coordinate 85,291,865 downwards.
CTACCAACCAGGCTTGGCCCTGTGCGGGCACACGGGAGGTGCTCAGTCCCCGCTGACTGAAGGTGCTATTGAGCCCCAGAGCCCCGTGTGCAGGAGGAGCGGGAGTCCTGCCAGACAGGACAGCAAGCCTGGGGCAGGGCACCAGGGGTGGGGTGGTGCCCGGGGCAGGGCACCAGGGTGACAGGGGTGGTGCCCGGCCTGCAAGGTGGGCGTCTCCAACACCCCTGCTGTCTCTTCCACACATGCTGCCCAGTGCTCTGTGCGTGTCCCTGGAGAGTCACCAGGGAATGTGGGAGAGCTTTCAAATAGTGCTTCTCATGATCCACATTTTGGAGTAAGGCTCTTAAAGTCATTTTTTAAATGAATTACTTGGTGTTTCATGATAAACTCTTTTTTAAAAAATTTATGTGAGAGAGAGGGAGAGAGAGCACAAGTGGGGGGTGAGGGGGATGGGAGAGGCAGAGGGAGAAGTCGACTCCCCGCTGAGCAGGGAGCCCGACGCAGGGCTGATCCCAGGACCCTGAGATCATAACCTGAGCCAAAGGCAGATGCTTAACCGCCTGAGCCACCCAGGCACCCTCATGATAAACTCTTAAAAACAGAACAGTCTAGTAGCAGTGATCAATCCCTTTATAACAAGGTGACTAGGTGGCCAAGAAAGACTGAGCAGGCCTAGACTTGGTCCCACTCTGAAAGCAGAGTTCCTGCCCCCCAGGAGTGGACGTGGGGCAGCTGACTGCATACGGAGGGCACCTGAGAGGTATGTGCTCATGCTTGGGTACAAAGGCGGACCGGAGCCACCCGCGGAAGGCACCAGAGGAGTACAGGAGTCACCAGGGATGGCTTCCAGGAAGAGCGGGACTACAGGGTAGGTTGGAGGCTGGTAAGGATGAGGATGGGGAACAGGAAGGCTCTTGGGGGCGAGAGGAAAACCAAGCAAAGGCCTATGTGGGCAGCACCCTTAGGAGGAGCCTCACCTGGCCAGAATAGAGGGAGGGGTGACAGAGCTCACAGCTGAGCACCTGATAGCCAAGCGGGACAAGAACCTTCTAGAACTTAAGGCCCAAAACACAAAAAAGGCACCATTCTTGGCTAAGCAGGATGGATGGAGATATGGATATGGATATATCCATCCATCCTACCTGATGAAAGAATAGTTGTGTGTGTATCTCAAACACGTGCCTTACAGAAAGAAGACATATTTTCAAGTGTCATCTGAACACTTCCTGAAATAGGTAATCCATCAGATGACAAACTATGTAGATTTGAAAAAATAAAACATTGGAGACCACATTCTCTGACCAATGTGCAATAAAGTTAGAAACAAGCTGGGGCATCTGGGTGGCTCAGTCGTTAGGCGTCTGCCTTTGGCTCGGGTCATGATCCCAGGGTCTTGGGATCGAGCCCCATATCGGGCTCCCTGCTCCTCGGGAAGCCTGCTCCTCCCTTCCCACTCCCTCTGCTTGTGTTCCCTCTCTCGCCGTGTCCCTCTCTGTCAAATAAATAAATAAAATCTTAAAAAAAAAAAAAAAACAAGTTAAAATCTGTCACTCAGAGAAGGTACTTGAGTCAGAGAGGCAATCAAAACCAAAATTACTGTATATTTATAATGTATATTTATATATGTGATGACTATATATCAGACTTCCATCAAAGTGATACATAGACATACTTCTACAGCTTTGAATACTTTTGTTAAAAGTCATAAACAAAACAGGGGCACCTGGGTGGCTCAGCTGGTTAAGCATCTGACTCTTGGTTTCTGCTCAGGTCATGATCTCAGGGTCATGAGATGGAGCCAGGCATTGGGCTCAGCGTGGAGTCGGCTTGAGATTCTTTCACACTCCCTCTCCCTCCCCCAGCTTGCATGCTCTCTCAAATAAATTAATAAATAAAACGTTTAAAAAAGAAAAAAAATCACAAACAAAATAAATGAGGTGACCATCTAACTCAAGCAGCTGTATATATATATATATATATATATATATATATATATATATATATAAACAACCAAAAGAAGCCAAAAGAAAGTAGAAAAAAGGAACTAATGAAGATAAATAATGAAACAGGAAGCCTAATGCCTTTATTTATAGATCAAAAACTGGTTATCTGAAAAGATAAACATAACAAATCCTTAGCAAGACCAAAGGAAAATAACTAGGATATATATAATTGCAGGTATATTAATTTTAAAATCAAGATAGGGCGCCTGGGTGGCTCAGTTGGTTAAGCGACTGCCTTCGGCTCAGGTCATGATCCTGGAGTCCCGGAATCGAGTCCCGCATCGGGCTCCCTGCTTGGCAGGGAGTCTGCTTCTCCCTCTGACCCTCCCCCCCTCTCATGTGCTCTCTCTCATTCTCTCTCTCTCAAATAAATAAATAAAATAAAATCTTTAAAAAAAAATCAAGATAAACTCTTAGGCACAGTTTTATAACACTAAACTTTATTTTTTTTTTACTTCATCTTTTTTTTAGAGGTGGGGAGGAGCAGAGGGAGAGAGAGAGAATCTTAAGCAGGCCCCACACCCAATGTGGGGCTTGATCTCATGGCCCTGAAATAATGACCTGAACCAAAACCAAGAGTTAGACCCCTAACTGACTGAGCCACCCAGGCACCCCTGTACTACTAAACTCTAAAATTTAGGTGAAAGGGCTAGTTTTCCTTTCAAAGAAAATATAAATGACAAAAATGATTCAAGAAAAAGCAGAAAGCCTGAAAAAAAAATCAATCACTGTGAAAGAAAGTGAAATTGTCCCTCCTCCCAAAGTACATGCTAGCTCTCCAGGTCCATTTAGTTTTTACAGGGAATTTTTTTTTCATTTTCTCCCCCACCCCCACCCCAAGGAACAGAAATGACAATATCTTAAGAATATTCTCATATTTGAAGGAAAAAATTCTGATTCTTAGATCACTCAAAATTAATATTTTAATAAGCACTAAGCCCCAAATCCTAACTTAAATAACAGCAGCTAAGATCTAGTATTATAGATAATGCAGCACAGTAAAAAAGGACTTCAAAAATATAGCAATTATCTCAATGTTAAATCATCAAAATAAAATGATTCATACCAATAAGTCAAATGAGAAAAAATACAATATTGTATGGATAGATTTTATTTGAAATTGAAATTAGTGCCTGAATTAAACACACACACACACACACAAACTCCCAGGAAAATGGGAATAGAAGAATTGTTCTTTTAACATGATCAAACTCTCTCCTGAATTAACACCCTACCTCAGCTTTGATTATGAAACAGTAGAAACATTCATCCCCACTGAAGTCAGGAACCAGGTAAGAATGCAAACTATTGCTACTATCATTTGCTGCTTTGGATGTTCTGGCCAAGAATATAAAGCAAGAAAAAGAAATGAAGTATAAATGTTATCAAAAAGACAAAATAGTATTTGCAGATGATATTGTTGTCTACTGAGAAAACCCAAGTAAATTAGTTGGAAGCTACTAGAAATAACATGCATAGAAGAGAGGAAGCCAGTTATAAAATGAAGATTCAAGAACCAACAGTATTTTAAAATATATGTATACGCAACTCCTGGATAAAACAAAGTGGGCAAAACAACCACAACAAAAATTTGAAACCTAGGAATTAGATAAACAAAGTAAATGATAATATTTTACTGAATGATATAAAAGAACATTTGAATAAATGGAGAGTCATGTTACATTTCTAGAAGGAAAGATCAAGTATTTTAAAGATGACTATTCTCCCTAAATTAATTTACAGCTTCAATATTTTCTCAAACAAAATCTTGAAAGTATTTTTCTTGGAACTTAAAGTGATTCTAAATTTCAACTGGGTAAAAATCTGAGCTAGAATTACCAGGAACATTTTGAAAACAAAGGATAATAAGACAGGATACCAAAACATATTCATTTATTATAGTTAAAATATGATTTTCCCATCAGAATATGCAATCAAGTCAATAGGACACAAGTCACAAAATATATAATATATCATAGGTTTATATGATTGTTTTCAAATGAGTTGGTTAAAAAAAACATTATTTAATAAGTGGTACTAGGACAAAGATGATTTGGAAAAACATAGACCCTTACCTCAGGTTATACATCAAAACAAATCGCAGATGGATTTTAGATTAAAAAAAAGAAAAAGGGTAACAATACACCATGAACCAGAGAAGGCCTTTCTAAAATGTGATGGCAAAGGTGCAAAACATAAAGGGGGGAATAAAAAAGGAGAAACCACAAACTGGAAAAAAAGTAGTAGTTACACAGCAGCAAAAGAAAGACTTTGTTCCATAAGGAGCTGCTACAGCTTGAACAAGAAAAGCCAGATGACTTCAAGAGAAAAGCAGCAGCGGCATGGACAGGAAAGGACCAGGGGTACCAACGGCCGCCATTCAGCACAGGGAAACGTGCCCTCATGGTGAGACGCCATGTCCTCTTTCAAACTGATCAGGATTTTGGAAAGTACAGCTAACCTCTTTCACATATGTGTAAGTGTAAATGGATTCAACCATTTTGGTGGGCAATTTGTCATTACATATCAAGATGCCTAAAAATTTACACACGTACCCTAAGGAACAAAGATTTATCTAAAGGGAAGCTTACCAAAGTATTTCAGAAGTGAAGAAAACATAAATATCCAGCCTTAGAGGACCCGTTAGATCAAGAGCACTGCATCCATGAGGAAGATCACACAACCATTACATTTGCCCTGGGGAAGACGACGGAATGGCAGGGAGGAAGCCTGTGACCAGGTCTCAGAATGGAACGGATGCTCTCAGCAATAAAAAGGAGCAAGCTACTGGGGAGCCTGGCTGGCTCAGTTGGTGGAGTGTGCAACTCTTGATCTCGGGGTTGTGGGTTTGAGCCCCATGTTGGGTTAGAGATGACTTAAATAAATATCTAAAAAAAGGAGCAAGCTACTGATATATGCAGCATGGATGAATCTCAAAAACATGATGGTGAGCAACACACAAAGCTACATCCTGTAGGGCTCCATTTATGACACATGAAACACATGGGTGATTGCCATGCTGGGCGTGGGGCAGGAAATGACCAGCAGCAGGAACTGGAGAACTTTTTGGCATGGTGGAAAAATTCTGTATCTTGCTTCTGGTGGCAATTACATGACATTTATCACGCCGATTTGACATTTAACATTTGTTAAAAACTCATTGAACTGTACACATTAAAGGGGTGAATTTTACTATATGTAAATTATACCTCAATAAATCTGACAAAAACCCAGAATGACACTTAATTAGCTAGGAATATATATATATATTTTAAGATTTTATTTATTTATTTGACAGAGAAAGACAAAGTGAGAAAAGGAACACAAGCAGGGGCAGTGGGAGAGTGAGAAGCAGGCTTCCCGATGAGCAGGGAGCCCGACGCAGGGCTCGATGCCAGGACCCTGGGATCATGACCTGAGCTGAAGGCAGACGCTTAACAACTGAGCCACCCAGGCACCCCGGAATATACTTTTATATGAAGATATATATGGTATAGAAAAAATGGTAAGGATATATCCTAAAATATTGTCTGAATTTATAATTCAGAAAAGTTTTTATCTGTTTTTGATAAAAATATTTATCAACAAACTGTTCTAACAGCAAACTTTTTAAGGTTCTTGTAGGAACTGCTGAGTCCCACAAGTCCTGAGGCAGAATTTCCTGGAACACTTCTGTTCTAGCCCCTGCAAAGTACTTGGCTCTCAACAGGTGCTCAGAAGGGGTGGTGGGAGGGCAGAGCATCTAGAAGGACCACCACCTAGTCCAATAACTTCATTTTGCAGCTGGGAAAACTGAATCCCAGAGAAAAGGAGTGACTTTTTCAAGTTTGGAAGAGGTCAAAATGAGCTTTAACCCCCAGGGGGGGCAGCGCTATTTCCACCACACTGGAACACCTGTGAAAATCCTGGTGCTAATGCCTAACTATGCCAGGAGAATCAAGAGCCTGATCAGTTGAAATAAGCTACAGAAAGTATAGGTACTATAGGGCAATGTTTCCCAAACTTTAGGAAGCAATGTCTCATGCCCCAGCTTCACTTTTTCCAGGATAATTATTTTTATATTTTTCTCTACATCTGAAAACTCACTTTAAAAATTTTTTAAATTAACATTTTAATTTTATTTTGTATTATTTTAATTTTTTTCTGAAACCCACTTTTTTTTTTTGGTTGAACTCACTTTTTGTTTTTTTAAAGGTTTTTTTTATTCATTTGAGACACAGAGATACAGAGAGAGAACGAGAATATGAGCAGGGGGAGAAGCAGGCCCCCCGCTGAGCAGGGAGCCTGATGTGGGGCTCGATCCCAGGACCCTGGGATCATGACCTGAGCCGAAGGCAGACGCTTAACCATCTGAGCCACCCAGGTGCCCCTCATTTTTTTTTTTAATTGAAGTATAAATGACATACGTATCTTATTAGTGTCAGGTGTACATGATAGTGACTCAGAATTTTTATACATTATAGCAATGATCCCCGTAAGTCTAATTACCATCTGTCACCAAAGTTTTTACAATATTATTGACTATATTCCCTATGCTGTATATTACATCCCCATGACTTATTTTATAAGTTTAAGTTTGTACCTCTTAATCCTCTCTATTTCTTTTTTTTTTTTTTTTTTTTTTTTTTTTTAATTTATTTATTTGATAGAGAGAGAATGAGAGAGAGCAAGCACATGAGAGGGGGGAGGGTCAGAGGGAGAAGCAGGCTCCCTGCCGAGCAGGGAGCCCGATGCGGGACTCGATCCAGGGACTCCAGGATCATGACCTGAGCCGAAGGCAGTCGCTTAACCAACTGAGCCACCCAGGCGCCCTTAATCCTCTCTATTTCACCTACCACCTCCCACCCAACCACTGTGCCCTCTGGTAACCTGCAGTTTGTCTCCTATATTTATGCATCTTTGTTTTGTTTGTTCATTTTTTAGATTCCACATATAAGTGAAATCATGATATTTGTCTTTCTCTATCTTATTTCACTTAACATAATACCCTCAAGGTCCACCCATGTTGTTGTAAATGGCAAGATTTTAGTCATTTTTTTATGGCTGAATAATACTCTTTTGTATGTATATACCACAGATTCTTTTTCCATTCATCCATCAGTGAACACGTAGGCTGCATCCATATCTTGGTTATTGTAAATAATGCTGCAATAAACACTGGGGTGCATATATCTCTTCAAATTGGTATTTTCATTTTCTTCAGATAAATACCCAGAAGTGGAACTGTAGAATCCTATGGCAGTTCTATTTTTAATTTTTTGAAGGACTTCCATATTTTCCATAGCAGCTGCCCCAATTTACATTCCCACCAACAGTGTACAAGAGTTCCCCTTTTCCCACATCCTTGCCAACACTTGTTATTTTGTGTCTTTTTGATAATAGTCAATTTGACAGGTGTGAGGTGATATCACATTGTGGTTTTGATTTGCATTCCCCTGAAGATTAGTTGAACATCCTTTCATGTGCCAGGTGGCCATGCGTAAGTCTTCTATGAAAAATGTCTATCAAGTTCCCTGTCCGTTTTTTAAACTGGGTTGTGTTTTGATATTAAGTTGTATACCTTCTTTATATATTTTGGATATTAACCCTCTTATCAGATGTATGATTTGTGAATATCTTCTCCCATTCAGTAGGTTGCCTTTTCATTTTGTTGATGGCTTTTTTTCTGTATAAAAGCTTTTTAGTTTGGTGTTTTAGTTTTTGTTGCCCTTGCCTGAGGAGACTGGCCCCCCAAAATATTGCTAAAACCAATGTCAAAGAGCTTATTGACCACTTACGTTTTCTTCTAGGAGTTCTATGGGTTCAGGTCTTAAATTCAAAGTTTTAAATCCATTTTAAATGTGTTCCTGTATGTAATATAACACGGTGGTCCAGTTTCATCTTTTACGTGTACCTGTCCAGCTTTCTCAACACTACTTATTAAAGAGACTGTCTTTCCCCCACTGTATATTCTTGCCTCCTTCAAAGATTGACATTATATGTGTGGTTTTACTTCTGGGCTATTTTATTCCACTGATATGTGTGTCTGTTTTCATGCTAGTACCATACTGTTTTGATTACTACAGCTTTACAGTATAGTTTGATATCAGGAAGCATGATACTTTCAAGTTTGTTCTTCTTTCTCAGTATTGCTTGGCGATTAGGAGTCTTTTCTGACTGCATACAAATTTCAGGATTCTTTGTTCTAATTCTGTGAAAAATGCCACTGGAATTTTGATGGAGATGGCACTGATTCTGTAGATTGCTTTGGGTAGAATGGATATTTTAATAATAATAATTCTTCCAACCCATGAGCATGAAATATCTTATCCATTTGTGTCTTCTTCAATCTCTTTCACCAGCATCTTATAGTTTTCAGTGGACTGGTCTTTCACCTTGGCTACATTTATTCCTAGGTATTTTATTCTTTTTGATGCAATTGCAAATGGGATTTTCTTAATTTCTCTTATAGCTCATTATCAGTGTGTAGAAACACAATCAAGTTCTGTATGTTAATTTGGTATCCTGTGACTTTATTGAATTCATTTACCAGTTCTAATTTTGTGTGTGTGTGGAGTCTAGGGTTTTCTGTATATAATATTATGTCATCTGCAAATAGTGACAGTTTTGCTTCTTCTTTTCCAATTTGGATTCCTTTTATTTCTTTCTATTGCCCAACTGATGTGCCTAGGATTTTCAATATTATGTTGAATAAAAGTGGTGAGAGTGGGCATCCTTGTCTTGTTCCTGATGTTAGAGGAAAAGCTTTCATCTTTTCACCACTGAGCAGGATGTCAGCTGTGGGTTTGTCATGGGTGGCCTTTATTATGTTGAGATAATTTTCTTCTATATCCACTATCTGGAGTGTTTTTATCATAAATGGATGTTGCATTTTGTCAAATGCTGCTTCTGCATAGACTGAGAAGATCATATGATTTTTATCCCTCATTTTGTTAATGTGGTGAATCATACCCATCTATGGATGTTGAGCCATCCTTGTATTCCTGGAATAAATCCACTTGATGATGATGTATGATCCTTTTAATGTATAGCTGAGTTAAGTTTGCCAATACTTTGTTAAAAATTTTTGCATCTATATTCATTGGAAATATTGGCCTGTAATTTTTTTTTTTAAAGATTTTATTTATTTATTTGACAGAGAGAGACAGAGAGATAGGGAAAGCAGGAACACAAGCAGGGGGAGTGGGAGAGGGAGACGCAGGCTTCCCACCAAGCAGGGAGCCTGATGTGGGGCTCGATCCCAGAACCCTGGGATCATGACCTGAGCTGAAGGCAGACACTTAACGACTGAGCCACCCAGGCGCCCCTGGCCTGTAATTTTCTTTTTGTGTGTGGTGTCTTGGTCTGCTTTTGGTATCAGGGTAATGCTGAGCTCATAAAATGAGTTTGGAAGTGGTCCTCCCCTTCAATGTTTTGGAACAATTTGAGAAGGATAGGTACTAACTCTTCTTTAAGTGTTTGCTAGAATTCACCTGGACTTCTGCTTTTCGGGAGTTTTAAAATTACTGACTCAATTCATTACTTGTAATCAGGCTATTCAGATTTTCCATTTCTTCATGATTCAGTGTTGGAAGGTTGGGTATTCCTAGGAATTTATCCATTTTTTCTAGGTTTTCTAATTCATTGGCATGTAATTGTTTGTAATAGCCTCTTACGATCTCGTGTTTCTCTGGGGTCAGTTATAACTGTTCTTTCATTTCTGATGTTATTTGGGCCTTTTTCTTGATGAGTATGGCTAGAAGCTTATTAATTTTATCTTTTCAAAGAGCCAGCTTTTAGTTTCATTGGTACTTCTTTTGGTCTCCATTTATTTCCATTCTGATCTTCATAATTTCCTTCTATCTACTAACTTTGGGCTTTGTTTATTCTTCCTTTTCTAATTCCTTTAGGTGTAAAGTTAGATTGTTTGAGATTTTCCTTGTTTCTTGAGGTAGGCCCTGTATCACAATGAACTTCTCTCTTAGAAATGTTTTTGCTGTGTCCCACAGATTTTGGTAAGTTTTATTTCCATTTTCATTTGTCTCAGGATATATTTTGATTTCCTCTTTTATTTCTTTGTTGACCCGCTGGTTGCTTAGTCTCCACGTATTTGTGTTTTTCCTGGTGTTCTTGTAATTATTTCTAGTTTTATACCATTGTGGTCAGAAAAGATGCTTGATATAATTTCATAAACTTGAATTTACTGAGACTTGTTTTGTGGCCTACCTAACATGTGATCTATCCTGGAGAATGTTCCATGTGCTCTTGAAAAGAATGTGTATTCTGCATTTTTTGGATGGAATATTCTGTGTACATCTATTTCATCCATCTGGTCTAATTTGTTGTTTAAGGCCAATGTTTCCTTATTGATTTTCTGTCTGGATGATCTGTCCATTGATGTAAGTGGGGTATTAAAAGTCCCCTACTATTCTATTACTGTCAATTTTCCCCTTTATGTCTGTTAGTATTTGATTTACATATTTAGGTGTTCCTACATTGGGTGCATAAATATTTATGAATGCTATATTCTCTTCTCGCATTGACCCGTTTATCATTATGAATGCCCTTCTTTTCTTTTGTTCAGTCTTTGTTTTAAAGTCTATTTCGTCTGATATGAGTATCATACTCCAGCTTTCTTTTCCTTTCCATTTGCATGGCATATCTTTTTCCATCCCTTTACTTTCAGTATGTGTGGATCTTTAGATCTGAAAGGAGCTTCTTGTGGGCATCATATAGATGGGTCTTCTTATTTTTGTATCTTTTCAGTCTCCCTATGTCTTTTGATTAAATGTAAATGGACTGAATGCTCCAAAGTACTTATTGACAGGTATGTACTTATTGCCATCTTGTTAACTGTTTTCTGGTTGTTTTTGCTGAAACTCACTTGGTAAAACTCAAAACCACCAGTCCTGTGTAAGTGCTCTCACTTCCCTGTGTGAGTCTTCCCCCCCGCTGCCATGGGAAGGTTAGGGCCTCCCGGGGAAGAGAACACTATGCACTGATGTTGGCAGGGCTGGATACCTTGCCATGTCTGACCAGAAGCTTTTAGAGTCACTGGGTATTACTTCTGGGGGCTCTTGCTCTTTCCCTCTATTCTAAGAACAACATGATGCAGACTGGGGCTACCTTCAGCCTGGGTCCCAGAACAAGAAGACCTACAGAGCAGGAACCCATCAACTTGCAGTCACCAACTGGGAACTTGAGTAACATACAAAATGGTGGTATTGTATCCCACTGCGATTTGGGGGATTATTTGTTACTGCAGCATAACCCAAAGACTAACTAACAAACCTACTTTAATCTTTTTCTAAACAATGCTATCCACTGATACGTTATTATGGTTGAAATAAAACGTTATAAAGGCCCTTCACATCTCATACTCCCTCATGGGCACACGCCCCATCTTTCGGGAAGCACCGCTACAGCCTGAAGGAGGTATACAGATGGGTATCAGAGGAGATGTAGCTAAAGCAGTGGCTCTGACTTAGGGTCACACACATAAAACTCAGAGCTTTTTGACTATTCCCCCAAGAACTGTAAGCTGCACCATCAATTTCATAATTTGCCGTGCTCATATGTGTGTATAACTGCTTTAAAAGTACACATGAACCGTAAGACAAATCCAATATTCAGAAATGTTAAAATATGTAGGGAAAGTACAAGGCATATTGGGAAACATGGAGAAATCTAAGCCAAGGGGAGGACCATGTGGTCAGCTCTTTCCCGAAGCAGTTAGCTTCATTATTTAACCCTCCAGCTACTAATTCTTCTCAAGACAAAATCCACTCTGACCACCTAAATATAAAAAGGTCCATACCTGCTTCACCACTTAATAGATACTTGGCATAATGGATACCATTCAGCTATCTAGAACTTTCAGTCAGCTCTATCACACTCCAATCATTAATGGTCCACTTGCTTAGTTCAGGTAAATTCCATTTGCATATGCAAATTATGCCTAAATACCCTGTACTATTAATGTTATCACTAATTACATAATAGTTACCAATTTCCACATGGATCAAACTTACAGTTTTGTAGCTATTAGGGAAATTGTGCTTTGTAATTAAGATAATCCTCATTTCCAGATGCTAATTAACTATATAATAATTAGTCTCATTCACTAATGCAAATTAAGGATTTTCATCTTTATTGATAAAGGAATTGCTTCTTATCGGTTAAGGAAAGAGAGCCCCAGAAATCTTGCAGAGAAATACTTTTCCCCCTCGAAAGGTTAAAAGGTAAATCCATTTTTATCAGTCTCATTTGAGAATGCAAATTAGGCCTGATTAATCAAATCAAAGATAAATGTGCTAGTCTTATTTCAGGACAGAATGTATAGCTTCCTGAGTTCATCTCTTTTCCCCTTATAAATACTCAGATAAACAGAGTCCACAAAGCAGAAGTCTTCCTAACGGGAGTAATCCATCTATGGTCAGAGGAAAGCATTGTGATAGGAGTGTCAATTACACTACCTTTTGTTTCCCCTTCAAGTATCATGGAAGCATCTTGAAATGGCTATGTCTTCGTGGTTCAGCCACCACGGGGACGAGCGAGTGGAGATTTTTGTGAGTAAATAGAGGAAAAAGGGAAAGCTGCATTTGCTTGGATTATTAAGTTTTCTGTGCTCCAAACAGAATACGAACTGGCACCTCCCATCGTGACTAATGAGGGCTGCCTCGGCGAGAACAGAAGGGCTGACAGCCAGAGAGGCCTAGTTGGCAGGCCCCAGCCCGGGCCTTGCCGCATTCATCATCCACTAAACCAATCCACCAATTCCGTACCACCATTTGTCATTAATTATGCTAATCAGCACACCATTACTCTCTGATGACACTGTAGCTGTTATTAGCTAGTTATGGCTTTTCAAAAGCACAACTTATTGTGCATGCACGGGCTGTGCATGCATTAGCCTACAGGGAAGAAATGTCCAATTATGAAAAGAAGAAATTTGCTATTATCTTTTTATAACAAACCAATTTAGTAATTAGAAAAGTCTCTGAACTCATAGGTTTTTTTTTCTCTCCTTTAAAATAACTGAAACAAAAAAAAATTGTGCTTTTCAGTATTTCTTTGAAAGACAAGGAAATACCAACACAGAATTTTTTGCGACACATTTGAAAAGAGGGGCCTGGGGGATGACCGTGTGTGAGCATGGGGCACACAGAGATTCCTGTTGGGCTGGGTTTTTACTTTGCAATTTTGAATTAGCAGGATCACTTGATTACGTATATTTCAGGCACTATGAATGCCTGAAAGATGAAAGCACACCCATGTGACCTTTTACAGTTCACTTATGGCAGATCGAAGCTGTTCACATAACGATGCCAGACTGCGCACACCTTACCTGGCAGATGCTTACACGGGAAGCACAGCAACAGACTCCTTTAACCCTCCCGTGCCCCAGTGACACTGCTAAGAGCATCAACACATCACTGCTAAGAGCTGCTCCAATGACCTTGGAGATGTACAGTTTGGCCAAATGAGCACATGTCTTGCGCCTGGTTTCGGGGGGAAGAGAGGACTGCGTGCAGAAAAATAGGAGCCCTCTGGGGTCAACGGCCAGACCAAAGTAGGAAGGGGAGACCCTTTTCCAAAGCTCAGGGCTCATCAGAGGGGCTTGCACCGGCCCTGGAATATTAGCAGGGCTCACCTGGGGGCTCTCGTCCAAACTAGGCACGGATTCCAAGTTGTGTTCGGGCTGGAGTATTTACCACTAGTTTTAGAAGCTTAGTCTGTATTAAGAGCTCATTAATATCATCAGAGTAAATGGGCCTATTAAAACATCTTTAAGCAATATCTGAACATAAATCTCCCTAAACTATATTTAATGACTGTACTTAAGATACATTATATGCAAGTCTTAATGAGACATTAGATAGCATTTTGAAGATTAAAATTAGAGAATCCATATAAAATCTGTCCACTTAATGTAGCCTTAAGCTGTACTGATGAAAGCATTACTACCAAATTATTACGGCATTAGAACAAATATTTTTAATCATGTCTGATTTATGCATTCCCTTTCTCAGATAACTTCCATTTTCCCAAAAATATTTTTTTTGAGTTTACAAAAGAGGGTATGTGAAAGGTTTCAAGTTTTTGAAGTACTCTAGAGGTAAAGCAAATACAGAATTTCACTGGTACTGCCTTTTGAAAGTGCTCTGGGCTCTGAATCACACTTCTTTACGTTCGGTGTAGCCATTCTAGTCCTATAGGTAGTCAAAGATATTTACCTTCCTATCAACTTCCTTCACGACTGGACGAGCTACAGCGGAGAGTTTAACCAAAGATACCTTGAAGGCCAGAAAACAGCAGAGCATGCACAGTACCATCTACATAACACTGCTGGTGGTAACATCTGGGCATCTAACTGAATCGTTTTTTCTGGACTCTGTGGAGATCCCCCTCCCAAGAGCAACTGTTGCCCTGCGCCCCGGGCCCCGAACCCCGAACCCCAGCTGACACAGGCAGACAGCTATCCTCTGAGTTCTGAGGTCCATGACCTTCTGTCTGTTTCCCTAAGAGCATGCCACGGGGCTGTCAATGAAGTCCTGCCTCCACTCCACTGACCCCTCTGTGAAGAGCAGTGTTGCTGGTGGAAGAATATTAAAAAAAAAAAAAAAAAAAAGTTTGACTCCCCTGGGGGCTAAGGGACTCGAACCCTTTAAACAGATCCAAATCCACCTCAAGTCTGCTCAAGCAAGGAAGAGTTCTCAAGGCCTATGGACGACCGGTAGGGGTGGGAAGGGGCTGATGTGCAGAAGTGGACTTATCTGGAGCAAGCCGTCGGGCCGGCCACATGAAGATCTGTGTGAGTGGCTCTGAATATGGGATCTGACTCAAATAGAACTATATATTTTGAGTCTATAAAAGTCCTGATAAGACTTGATACACAGTGGTCTTTTCTGAAAACAAGTCAAACTTCAGATTATAGACACAGAAATATTTTCCTTTATCTGCTATATTTAAAATACTGCAGCACCCCTCCAGACAGGAATTGTGATGCAACAGAAAAATCTCCCTCCTCCCACCCCCTTGGAAAATGCATCCACCCCCGCACCACGATAACAGCCCCATGATCCCATTCTGGGATCAGTCTGCTGAGTCCTTCATATCCCACGACCAGCTGAATTGCAGGGAGAATGTGATCTAAGGGCCTGGACACGGATAAGCCTAGATTCATGTCACCTGGTAGCACACACAACCTGGGCTTCGATTGGACACTGGTGTGGGACACTTTGCAAAAATCAACACTTTGGGAAACGTCAGAGACGAATTATCACTGAGGCTTTTTAGACTTTTTTTTTTTTGATACTTACACCAAAGTGTAACCACCTTTTATAGATGCTATTCAATTATGAAAGGCTTCTGGGATTATGTAAATCAAGACAAGTCAACTGATGACACCTCTCTTAATAGAATGAGATTATCTGGCCTTTTTTTCCCCCCTTCAAAGAAGAAGAAAGTAGCACAATTTAAACAGTCTGCTCATTTAAGATGACCCCTCCTTCAGCTATAGAAAATCTGTAGCAATGTGCCTATTGCCATTTGCTTCTCTCAGATATTCTTTCCCCAAAAGGAACTACTTCATGGTACAATTTTGCATTTTTAACTGTATGAATTAGGCATTCTTCATAAATAACAGCTATGTTCTATACACAGGAGCTCCTTTTTATTAGGGACACAGTAATGAACAATGAGCAATGTGTTCTATTATTCTTTGTCAAATCACAAAATGCTACATTAGAATAACTGTGCTGGTCAATGTAATATAGTAGATTAAATTCAACTTCTGTGGAAAAACCACTGTAAAACAGCATGATAAGAAGGCTATAAAAAATTTAATTTTACTCCAAACTCCATCACAAAAAAAATGGTGTGAAAAGTAATTTTGCATAATCAGTACACGCCATCTGGAACAATTAACCGATTTCTATAGAACTATGAGGATCAGTCATATCTGCTTATTAAAGATCAGAAATTATACAAGTAATAAATCCTTGAAAAAACTAAGCGTACTCCCGCCTGTCAACGCTATTTTAACTTCAAATACTGAAGAACGCCTGATAAGGCTGAAAAGAAGAGATTAATATATGCAAATTACATCCAGCATTTAAAATCCCCACAACTGTCTCCGGTTTTCTGTCCCTTATTGCTGCCTTTATGTTTTATTCATACACCAACTCACCTGTCACTTCATAAGCTATAATATTATGGGGGTATTATTAAACAGCATAAAGCCGTGCTTTAATTGGAAAGCTTCATTGCATTTTCCAATTATTTGGAGTAAATTAAAAGCAGATGCACATAGTTTAATAAGGAGTCTAATATCAGTTCCGGGAAATCAAAATTCATTGTCATTACTATGCCGTGATAGTTTTGCAAACTGTACTCAATTTCAGAGGTTTTCAAAAGAAAATCTGTCTATGCAATCTGTTAATTGTCATTTGGTTAATAACTGTTTAAATATCCAAACTACACAGCAGCTTCCTATTAAAAAAAATTAAACTATGGGGTTTACGCAAGCAAACAAATGCGGCGTGCCACTCCTGGGCTGGACTTTTCAGACTTGCCTGTTCACCTTAAAACAATGGAGGCTGGGAGAAACCCACCCACACGGCAGCTTCGCCCAGAGGGGAGGACAAAGGATGGAGGGTCTGTACTTCCACGAGCGCCAGAGGCTGCAGCACCATCAGACAGCTCTAGCTGGAAAAGGGCAGGAGCCAGGTTATAAATTGCGTTTTCAGAGGTCTGTGCTGCTCAGCAAAAAATTAGCTTCCGAAGTTTTAATTGGTCCACCTAAAATAAATCCTTTTAATGAGTGAATTAACTGATTCAGGACACAAACATGGAAAAATCAAAGAAAGCAAATGTCACGAGCAATTTGTTTTGAAAAAATTGACCCCTTAAGGGCCATTCCCTGACTGGTTCGTGGCCCAGGAGCGGAGCGTTCCCGAGGCTCCGTGGGGGCTGGCCACAGTGCCTACAAGTGGGTTGCACTGCCAGACAAAGGGCTACATTCTAAGCCATTATAGATTTAAGGAACTGAATCTGAAAGGTTACTCCTCATAAGGAATCTTGCTCACAGATGTAGTTAGATTATAGCTCTGTCCCTACAAGTCGCATACATACAAATACGTGTAGCTAAAGCATTTACAAATGAAAACTCATACGTATACTCAAACTAGTAACGTAACCTTTTCATTTTCATACTAAGTGACAGACTTTTTCAAATCTTAGGTGTGTAAATTATAATAGGACAAGCAGTAATTGACTTTTAAACTCCACCCACTGTGAGGGCTACAATTAATCTGTTTTCAGGACAAGAACTGTTGCTCTGTAAAGTTCATAACTTGTAGGCTCTCTTCCCCAATCCAATTAAAACCCAAGAGTCTTTCTAAAAGGCAACAGCGCAGAATGTGCTCTTCATCTCCCGTTTCAAAGGGTGTAGCAGCCAACACCCCAATGATCCAAGGCCGAGCCCCGCCAGACCAGAGAGGACCCCAAATGCTGAACACGAGAGCCTTCTGGCAAAGCAATGAGAAACTGTGCTCAAAGATGAAGATAAAAGCAATTCTTGTGCAGTGATCCAAAAAATAGCATCTTTTTTTTTTCAGAATTACCTGTTTTAATAAAGTACACACACTGTGCCAACTGAACCATTTAATTATCTGCAAAAATGATGAATCAAAACAATAGTTTGCAAAAATAAATGACTAACCTCTGATTAAAATGTCTGTCCTCATTAAATGCAAATAAAAGGTACAATATCTTTTTAAAAAAATGTAGCCTGAAGAAAGGAACGGTTCCTCACCATCGATAGGTAGTCTGGCGTCCTCCCATAAGATGGGGACATCTAGGAAAGTCATTCAGTCCACTCTCAAACCCAGAGAAAGGATGCCTTGGTTGTGGCTGTGTCTTCAATACAGGCCTCAGAGCTTGGGGGCCCCTGGTCTGACAGGGAGCTTCGGAGCAGGAGACTTGGCGATGTGCTCCGTGGGTGGTAGGACTCTGATGTACCCTTAAGCCAAGTCCTGGCTCACAGATATGTAAGGATTCTGGGGCAAGGAAAGGGCTGGGTTTTGTGTGTGTGTGGTTTTTTTTTTTTCCCTTCTTTCCTTTTTTTTTCTCCCCCCTAAAGTGTCCTGAGATAGGAGGGGCAGGAAAGAAAGAGCCACAAACCAAAAGACAAAGACAAAGTCAAACCATTTCAAGGGTGGAACACAGCTATGATCCTTTCTCAATCACAGCTAATCTGATGAGAAGGAATAAATCAGAGGCCGATTTAAATGTTGAGGATTTGTTTTTAAAATTATTTGACCCAGTAGTAAACTAACATCTCAGGCAGTTACTGATTTCTGACCTGGGATGGAGGGTTTGCCTTATGTTATGCCAAAAAGTCCCCTGTACCGGGCAGGGTCCCTGCAGGTGTGAGTTCCCTTCTGGTTCTTCCTTAGTGAAGCAGCTGCTCCCTCCCCTGATTGCATTTTTAGGTGGGGTGGGGGATGGGGCAGGCTGGTAGCGTCAAACTGTAGGATGAATAAGACCAGTGCTTCCAGAATAATAAGCAGCACTTTATTGGAATAACAGTATTTATGACAGTCCTACCCGCTACAATTTCTGGGGTGCTCATTCAGTACTAGCTACTTCACAAACATTATCTCTGATCCTCAAAACTACAGTAGAGAAAATGCATTGAAATGTCACAGGAACTGTCCGAAGTCACACAGCTAGAAAGGGTGGGTCTCAAGAACCAATCGAACAACAGAGATCCTTGAGTGCCTCCTGCCCCCTAGGCCCTGGGTTGGGGTCAGGCACACACCAGTGCGTGAGAGGCATCCTTGTGCTAGCCGCCCAGAAGGGATCCTCCACTCCAGCAGAGAACCCGGCACTGAACAAGCTGGTCCCACCAAAGATGGATCCATTTTCTTAGAACTGGGAAACCAATCGGATGGCCAAAGTTTCACAGGAAGGCATCAACAGCCAAGAGGCCTATGGCCAAAGAAGACAGCACAACCGTCTCTGGCAGAATAAGGGTGAATGAGGACTCTGTCATTCATGAGCCCAAGGACCTTCTGACAGGAGTGACACGCGCGTTTTGTTAGCACAGGGCATACTCAAGGTAAACACGCAGGGCAATGGAACATAAAGATGGGTGTGTTCACTGCCTCTAGGTAGCAAGCGAGTAAGTACCTCTAAGTGTATCACCAGAAGCAATGCTCAGGGCCAACGAGGCAAGCTTTACTCTCTCATTCAAAATTATGGATGTTGTCACGCCAGTGGATCATGAGATCGTTCATGCTATAAAACAAGTCAGGCGTGAGAAACCGCTCTCTGACAAAGGATCTCAGCCTTGAATGAGAGTTGTGCATCGCTCATTGTCTTAGAGACAATCAAAAGACAAATCTGAGGAAGAAGGAGCCTCCTTCTCTGGGAAAAGTGATAAATATATTCCATCCAAATTCTAGGCTGGAGCACTGAGATTTTTTTTTTTTTTAAACATAAACAGGTGAGGACCATCCTTGGTTATTAATAAAAAGAGGGGGAAATGCACTGGGTATTCAGGGCGCAAACACCGAACTCACGACAATGGATGGATTCAAGTATTCTGTCCACAGGAAAGGTGGCTTCAGATCACAATTTCTTTTGTCCTAATGTTAGCAAATGAATGCATTTCTTCTACCACGAAAGTGAGGAGGCTTATATGGTGTGATGAAGGGTAACTTCTGATCTCATCCCCAAATCCTATGTGGCTGTCCAACTCCTCCCCAGGTTCTGCCAACGCCCCCATCTTCACTCATTAAGCCATCAGGAGCTTAAGTGCCTCCGACACTCATCTGGAATGTGACCCCATGCCTACCATTGTAAGTCAGCAATGCTGAAGCTGGGGTGCTCGGCGGCAGTGGCGATGGCAGAAGTTGGGGAGCTGGAACCAGGCAGGAGGGGAATGTGGGCTGGGTTCTGACAGGGAACGCACAGGGTCTGCAATGGCTCGGGAACCTCGGGCTTGGATGTATCCTAGGAGGCCCAACCCAGACAATGATGCTTCAAAGCAGGGGAGGCCCTAAGGGGACTGTCCGTTCAAACCAGTGACCCATCGTGGGCACAGCCGAGAACAGCTGGGTCAGGAGGAGAACAGTTAAGGTTCAGTCCCGATAGGTGAAGTGGTGGGTTTGGGCCACCCACTGTCACCACAGGGCTAAGAGAAGACCATGGTAAGGGGATATCCAGATGCCCAGAGCTCCCCAGACAAAGGTCTCCAACAGCAAGAGCAGTGGCAGCCCCACCTACTGATGGGGAGGAGGTTCCTTGAGGATCCTGGAATATTCCCTTTCCTGGTCAGGAAAGCTCTGAGAAGTGGTGGGAGGAGGGGCTATGGAACAATTACAATCATAGCAACACACCTATGGCACTTTCCGCGTACCAGGCATGATTCCAAGCCTCACCAACAAACCACTGTCGTCCCCGTTTAACAGATAAGGAAACTAAGGCACAGACAGGGTAAGCCCCTCACCTAGGGCCACTCAGCTTAAGTGCGGGCGCTGCATGCTCATCCCTTCACTGTTCTGCCCAGCAACAGCCAACGGGAGCCACGCCCACTGTTCCAGATGCTCTGTGGACTCAGGAGTTGTCGTCAGCCAGTGTCCAGGGCCTCACGCTGATGGGGTGCCAGAGGATGGTCCAGGGAATCGTCTGAGTATTAAACAACGCTGAGACCTAATATCCCAAGTTAGTCCCAGTGTGACTCACTCTAGGTGTGGGTGCCATTCTCAACCTCAATTTGACGAGGGGAAGGAAATGGTCACATGCAACCTCAGCCGCATCTTTGGCTCGGGGATTTGGAGCTTAGCAGCTGGATCAGAGAGACCTGGGTTCAAACCTCAGCCCTTCTCCTTACTAGCAGTAGAACTGTGGAAAGACCAAAATCTCTCAAAACCTCATTTTTTTTCTATCTGTAAAATAAAAATATTTATAAAGATAAACATTTATATAAGAGAGATTCATTTTATAAGGCTTGAGCAGCTGTGCTATACCTATAAAGTAGAGATTATAGTAGTAATGATACAAACCCTAAAGGTTTTTTGTAAGGTTTTCTTGGTAAGGATTTATCTCGATTAAATGACAAAATGTATGCAGAGTGCTTACTACAGAGTCTTGTACATGCTAAGTGCTGGAAGAAGGTTAGGTACTATTAAAATAAATTAATATAATCCATTTTAATAAAAGCAAAAACAACTTCAGCTCCCTAAATGTGTTTAAATTAAAGAAGTTGCCTTAATTATAGCATTTCCCCCTCTCAGCCGCTAAGCCAGTCTATTATCGTGAGAGAGACAGAGCTAGAAAAAGAAACGGAAGACTGATCTGATGTCATCTGCCCTGAGGCAGGTCTGGCCAGCCAGGCTACTTCATTCAGCCCAGAGAAAGCCTCTGAAGAGAGGCTAAGAGCAGACGAAGAGCGGGGATTAAGTGTGCTCCCCCTGTTTTCAGTACTTCTCCGACCAGGCCTCCAGAAAGGACCCTGCTGCTGGCTCCCAGGCACGCAGCCTGCCAGGAAGAGAAGTAGGATGGGCAAATGCAGGCCTATTTCTGCTTGACAACTAGACAAGGACGATAAGCACACGGGGAGAAGGGTGTCAGAAAGCTGGTTTTTCTCGAGTTGTTCCCACGTTGAGGGTCTTCGCGGTCAAGGCGGTGTTTGGATGGGATGCCTGTGAAGTCTGGGCCGTAGCTGCACATTTGCTGGTGACACCCTGGGCACCCAATCCACACACCCTGCGAGGCTCCTTCCCACAGCACCTTCAACCCAGGGAGGTGGGTATGATTGCTGCCACTTTAGATACTAGACCATGTCTGGCACACAGGAAGCTTCCGGGAAATATTGTTCTGTTTAAATTACTGATGCTCTTGTGACCATTATGGACACTGGGAGATTCAGGCAGTTAGATCCAGTAAGCTGTTATGGGGCTAGTCAGTGGGAGAATGGGGCCTGAACCTGGCATTCCCGGCTCCTGCCCTGGGTCTTCCCACTGCCCCTCAGCTGCCTTGCTCTTGGGTTTGAGTGGGGGACATGGGCCATTAAACCAACGCTGCCTAATCTTGGCCTTGCCGAGAAACCAGAGAGAGAACGAAAGCACAGTGGGAGGGTGGCCACCCTTCAAGAGCACCGAAGTATCTGTCACCTAATAATTGTTTTTTTTTCTTTTACAATGACGAAACTGGAAAAAGTCTTAATGTTCTCCTACCCACGGAGCACAGGATGCAGAAATGAAAGCCTGGGGCAGAAAGCAGTCCCTCCGCCCCCTACCCAAGTACTTTTCCTCCAAAAAAACCAAAGGCACATTGGAAGATTTTATAGAAGTTGCCGGCTCACTCTGCCAAGCACTCCTCTCCTTCCTGCCCCAAGCCATCATTCTGTCACCCTCCTGAGAGAGGGCTTGTGGGCTGCCAGCCACAGAAAATAGCCCACTTCTAAGTGACGATGCGTGACAGAGTATCTCAGTTTGCAGAGGGTGCCGAGCTGAGCCAGGCCAGAGAGCCTTTATTGCAAGTTTGTTTGGACTGAGGCAGAGATTTTCTCCAAGCACGCTGATGACAGAGAAGTAATCTTATCTATAAAACTATAGAAGAGAGGGCTAAGAAGGTGAAGGCCATGCTGGGCAGGAGCCAGTGTGTCCTGAGCGATCATTCTCCACAAATCTTTGGGCTCCTGCTCTGATCACAGCCCTGCAGGGGAGGTGAGTGTGGAGAGAAGGGGGCCATTCCTACGCTGCTTCCCGACTTACAAAATGTTCTCATACACCCCAGATCCAGATACACCCCCCTGTGCTGGGAAGGTGGCAGTCATTAGCCAATCATTTCACAGCTATGAATAACTAGCTTCGAGTGACTTGCCCAAGGCAACGTCACGCGGGACCGTGGCAAGGCCCTGGCGGGGGGCCGTTCACGTGTGTTGTGTGGTGCGCAACCCGTGTGGTCATTCACAGAGGCTCTGGTGGGATGGCCACGCGTGCTTCGGACTCCAAATGCCCCATCGGTCAGCTGCTGACCCTTCTTCCATCGGCTTCCTGTGGTCCTCGGGAGGGAACATGGGGCTAGACGCATGGAAGCTCTCAGGGTCTGCTAAACGAATGGAGGAGTGATTCAAAAAGGACTGAAGGCAGCCTCCTTCCTCAAAGTGCTCACACAGCATGAAGCAGTGTGGGAGCTCACCAGGAAGGGAGCAGCCCCACACAGAAGGGACTCAGAAAAGCTTCCTGGAAGAGGCAGTTTGGGGACAGGCCCTCAAAGATGGATCCACAGAGAAATTAGTTCAATCTGGGCCATTTGACTGGCAGGGGAAAAGGCACAAAGAGAGAAAGGTGAGGACCCAGGAGTGACAGAGGTGGTGGGGAGCACAGGCGAAGAGAAATGGAGAGAAGGCACTGGAAAAGTAGAGCCTGGCCACCAGACAGCCTCCCTGCCAGGCAAGTGAGGTGTGGATAACGCCACTGGCCGTGGACTGGGGCAGGCTGGTGAAGGTTTGCTCTGCGGAGTTCTACTTTGGGGAGATGAGTCTGCCACCTGGGCAACTGGACTGAGCATAGATGAGCCATGTCAAGGAAGACGGACAAGTGCGAGGCACCAATGCCTGGTACTGCCAGGCCTCAGCCCAGCCAGCCCCGAAAACAGGGATGCAGGAAAGCCAAGAGAGGACCACCCTTGACGCTCGGCTCCAGGAGACTCGCTGGGGCCACTAGCCATGGCTGTGCATCCATACTTGATCCGAAGTAAGATGATCCAGAGCACAGCGGAGGGGGCTCGGGGTGTCTCTCCCTCTGGGAGCTCCTACAGGAGGCCCCTGCAGAGCGGAACACCTCCAGGAGGCGAGCGTTCCCCGAGCGCCCTGTGTGTTTGCCCGCACACGCTGTTCATTAACTTCAGTGACAAAGCCATCACGGCGGATGTATAAAAGCACATCCAATTAGCCAGGCCTACATGAATATTTGCACTCTTAAATCTTTTGCATTTCGAAAGGGTTAAAGCTTATTATTAGCATATAATTTATAGTCCTTTCTCCCAGGAAAGGAATAATGCACAGTAAATGCCACATTCATTTTAATAATACATGTTACAGTCTGTGCCCAACATCTGCACAAAGGTAAAGGAGGCAGATTTTTTTGACATGTCCCACTCTGCCATCTAAACACAGGCTTTTTGTTTCTTAAGTGACGGAAGGTTTAATCAAGAAAGCAGGCAATTCATCAATCGAAACAAGGCAGCGTGCGTGCGCCTGACAGCACACACATGGTTGTGTACAGAGCGAAGCTGGCCACCTGTCAACTGCACCTTTTACATCAGGATCTACAAATACACGATGCGATCAATTCCCCATCCGCTCCCATTCATTTCTTCTTTTTCTTATTATATTTTTCTTTGCACTCGATTTTGTTGTCAGTCAGGGCAAGAATAGATGGATAGACAAGGGACGCGTGGCTGTTGGAGGTGATGATAAAAATTTATATGCCTCTAAAATGACTTATTTCCTCCCTGATCTGAGCGCCATTATTATAAATATTTTTTCGCTTCATTCAGGAATTTCCCCCATCTGCTATTATCTGTGGCTGTGTCAAACGGATGCTTCTCTCCCCCCTGGATTCTTGCCACCCTCCCCCACGCTCCCCCACCAAGTCTCCGACCAGTCCTTGGTGGCTCTGAAAATCCTCGGCGGAGGGCAAAGGGAGGCAGGGGTCTGGATGCAAGGCCATGTAAGCCACATGAACACGTTCATGAAGGACAAAGGCCACGGGGGTGGGGAGGTGCCTGCGAATGCAGAGGTTGCCTGGCAGTTTTACTTATGGGGGCTTCCGCTGGAAGACATTGGGGTTCCCTCATTTGCGGTTATCAGTAACATCGTCACTCAACCCACGCACGGCTGACACTCACCCGAACGCAGGGGAAAAGGAGAACCACAGCCACGCGCATGGAAAACACAGACACAGATTCTGCCAGAATACCGTCAACGCTGTGCGTGGAGCAGCTGTGGGTTAGAACACCTTACGCAGAAAAAAAAGCCAGTCTTTCTCAAGCACCCTATTGTTTCAGTCTTTTAGCCTTCATTTTCCAGCCTGGCCATGCTTTACGATCACGAAAGTATTAAGTTTACTTCCAATTTTCCAGGTGAGATTTTTTTTCCCCCCCCTAATTAAAAGATAGAAATAATGTAACCACTACAAATGAAAGGAAAATATGTTTATAATTGTTTGGTGTATTGCAGAGGAGTTTTTCAATGATCACACCGTAATATATACAGATTTCTTTCTTTTTTTTTTTTTGGTAATAAGATGAAGAGCTGGTGGCAGAAATTTTATCCAATTGGATGAAATATATAAATCATGAATTTCATAATACTGATAATTAAATGTCCATCTTCCAATTTAAATGAGGACTAGATTAAAACTGCATGCAGAAGGCTGATATTCAGAAATCATTAATTATTTTTAATTGCTTTGTGCTTTCCTGGTCTGATGTCAGAGTTACACACGGCTCGTACACGGTTCTGTTTCAGAGGAAATCCTCCTCCTCTCTGCACAAGTTGTTGTGAGCCAAAGCAACGAGCCCATGGACTCAGGCTTGCCCATGCTCACGGGCGTCCTGGCCCAACATCTTGAAAAGGGACTGGTTTTTAAGAGGGAACAGCTGTAGAGGGCAATAAAAGGGCTTTTCCAGCCATCAGAAGGAACACTGGAAAAAATGAAAAGATTGAGAAAGCTAAAGGCAGGATGACCACACCCCACCCCACCCTGTCTGCTGGGACAGTTCCAGGTTACAGCTTTTGTCCGGGTACAAGTGGGAGCCCCTTTGACTCTCAGAAGGGACGGTGTGGGCAATCAATTCCATGGTCAGCCTAACGCTGGTGGATAAATGAAGATGTCAACAAGGCAATCTGCCGACGGACGAAAGGGAAGGGAAGCCGGACCCCTCAGCTTCCTGCACTGTGTTTTTACATTGTGGCTCAACCTGAATTCATGGGCTGTTTGAGATTTTTGGTTTTATTACATGCCAGTTCCAATGTGCATTTGCTTAATTCTACTATTTTACACTACTATGCCAATTTTTTCAAAAGGGAGAAAAATAAGTTCTTTGGGAAAAAAAAAATCTTCACTTGGAGATATAAATCAGTTGATAACAACAAAACAAAAGAATGGCACAGCATGGTTTTCCATACCTATTGCATCCTGTTTCTTTAAGTAAAACCGCCCTAAAGACAGATAGCGACACTCCTTGCTCAGGAAAAGCGATCCTGGGCACCTCAGGGCTAAGCTGCTCCATACGGGGAGCCTCCGACATGGGTGCGTCCTCCAGGTTGGACCGGAGGCCAGGGAGCCCCTCATTCCTGACATCCCCCATGTCTCCAGTCCCTAAGACACGTGACACCCAACACAAGAACATTTAAGAAACCTCTCACTCAACCGCCAAGCATGTTAGGGGTTCAAACACGAGCAGATCCCCTGATACATGGGCACCCAGGCCGTCCTCAAACTCACTGAAAAGTGGCTGTTCTGTTGTCCACAGCCTTGTACAGGGCCCTCTTTATGAGGAAGAATTCCATAAAAGGAATAGTTAGGTTCTTCCCAAGCAACCAGCTTGGTTTTAATCTCATCCATAGAGAGACTGTCCTGATTCAAATCCAGAATCCGCTTTGTCCAAAACCACACCCACAGTCTCACCCTCCTTTTCTATCCTATATTTTTGTTCGCTCTTATTTTTTCACTTCCATTTTCATTTGGTTACATGTATTTTTGGAACTGCCTTGTATCTTTCTGGAATAGTTGGACTAGAAATAAATGGTCAGACATCTAGACATCTAAAATAATTCTAAGGGGAACAAAAAGTGTAGGAGGCTGTCATTCAGGACTAGAGCAGAAGACTTTCCAGGACAGAGAATATATATATATATATTAAGGTTTATTTATTTAAGAGAGAGAGAGAAAGAGAGGTGGAGGGAGAGCAAGCATGCCAGGGGTGGGGGCGAGAGGCAGAGGGAGAGAATCTCAAGCAGAATCCGCACTGAGTGTGGAGCCCAACACGGGGCTAAATCTCATGGCCCTGAGATGATGACCTGAGCTGAAATCAAGAGTTGGCTGCTTAACCGAGTCACCCAGGCGTCCCCAGAACAGAGATGATATTCTTAAGAAGAAAACTAACAGCCCCCGAAAAGCCTGACAAGGACTCTCAGGAGTAGGGCTTTGGGGTAGAATCTAGAAAATCAACATGGCCCAAGAAGACACCTCCCAGGAGGTAAGGTCTTAAGTGGGACACGCCCATTAGAATGTTGCCGGGGGAGCGTGAGCCCATGAGCTGCCATTTATCAAACATTAAAAAAAAAAAAAAAAAAAGTGGTTTGCCAACTCTAACATACGTGGATAACAGAATGAGCCAAACCAGGCACATACCCTTTGATTTCGATCGCCTCTTTCAAGGAAAATCATCCTCAGGCCCTAACAAGAAGAGTGACATGGTAATGTGGGGTGTGAGGAACAAGACAGGTGAGGAGATGGCCCAAGCAGCGGGGCTCTCACACCCAGCCCACATCTGTTCCACCGCAGCGTTAGACTGGTGGTCAGTGGTCTTGGGGGTACATCAGTGGACAGGAGGTTCCAGTAACTGGACAATAAGGAAAAAAAACCCCGTATTTTCTAAAAGGACCATAGGAAAGTTATTGATCTGTGGCCTGGAAGTGACTTCCAGTAGAATTCGGAAGCCTGTTGGGAGTGAGGAGGCTTGGGAGCACTGAGAAAAGGCAAGGTGATCACAGGGCCCAGCACGGCTTACTAAGAGCATGCCAAATGAGCTTAGGGTCTAAACTTTTTCTTTTCTAAGATTTATTTGTTTGAGAGAGAGCAGGGGGAGGGGGGCAGAGAATCCTGGAGCAGACTCTGCTGAGTGTGGAGCCTGACGTGGGGCTCAATCCCAGGACCCCGAGGATCATGACCTGAGCTGAAACCAAGAGTTGGGCACCTAACTGACTGAGCCACACAGGTGCCCCCAAACTTTTTATTATAAAAGTAACACTTGCCAACATACAGAAATGAGATACTGCAAAGAAGGAAAAAAGAAGAAAAGAGCAGGAAAGTCTGGTGAAAACCTTGGTGGGTACCTTTCCAGACCTTTGGATTTTTTATTTACGGTGGTGGGGGAGAAAGAGAGAGAGAGCATGTGTGCAAGCAGGGGGAAGAGCAGAGGGACAGGGAGAATCTTAAGCAGACTCTACATTGAGCACAGATCCTGACATGGGGCTTCATCCCACAACCCTCGGATCACGACCTAAGTGGAAATCAAGAGTCGGACGCTTAATCGACTGAGCCGCCCAGGTGTTCCTGGATATTTTTTTAAATGCGAACACATTGCACATTCTGGTTGTCACTTAACAACATTCACCCACACCTTTTTATCCAAATCATTATTTTTTGATGCCTAAAGAGTTAAGGCATCAAATGTAAGAATGTTTCATAATTTAACCCTTTGCTTTTGTTTTGGGCATTTAGGAGACCCACCCCCAAACCCCTTCTCTGAGTATTATTTTTAAGCAGCAGCAGTGCTCATCCCTGAGGGTAAATCCTTCTGTACACCTCTAAGTATTTTTCAGAAGAAATTCTTACTGGCGGACGCGTGAGGATCAAAGGTGGGCTTTGTGGCGGTGTGATGAGGGTACAAGATGGCACAGCAAGGGACATGAGCTTCTCAGGATTTCAGCACTGAGTTAGCAGAAGCCCCTCACCCCACTTCTGTGGGCAAGAGAGAACTGTTGGCTGAACAGTTGGCACGTTTTGGCCGATGGAACGCATCTGTACCCCAATGGCTGGATGGGTATGAACATGAGCTCAGCTGGACAAGGAAGGACCTCGCAGAGATGGAACGGGCCAGTCGGAGGTGGTGGTCCCAGACACCGGAGGTACTAGGAGCAGCACCTCAGGATGATCACCTGCCCCAGAGGTCACAGAGGGTATTCCTGGGCAGCGCAGACCCTGGGCTAAAGGCTCTCCTTCCTCCTTCCCATAAACAGCTCACGAGCACCTCTGCGTCTCCTCCCCTTACTTCAGCAGCTCTGAGCACTGTCTCTCCCTCTGGAGGCCTCTGTGAGAGGGACAGGAGAGGGGCTAGACTAACGGGTATGCCTCTGAGAAAACATCGAAAAGTAAATATTACTTTAATAACCACACATACAAGTTAAACGTGGGCTGCTCGCTTTTCAAACTGCATAGTTTGGAAATCTACTTCTCTTCGGAAGGGCCTGCCCGTGAAGGGAGCCGTCATTAAGTGTTTCCAGGAACGAACCAGAGCATACCAGGAGTCTGCACCAAAGGCTCAGCCCCGAAGCCTGCGGCGGACGGAGCCAGAGCTGGTTCACAACAGTCTGAAGCTTCGTTCCATTAGCAGCAGAGTTCCAGCTACCGTGCATCGGGCACTGGGCAAGGGCGAGGGCCTGGGGCACACTTCTGCCTTGACTGTTTTTGGAATAAACCACTGAAACCTTAACTCTGCAATCCCAAATTGAGACGTGCCACTCTGTGCCAAACGCTGTTCATGGGGGGCGGGGGGGAAGAGGTGGTCTCTGTTCCCTTCTACCAGAACGGCTTGCAGGCAGGCAGCCGGTGGGGGGGGCGGGGGGGCGGGCAGGCTTCCCAGCCGCACCATGGTTGCCCAGTGCTGAGCTTGCAGGCCTTATGGAGCCAGCGGGCCCTGCGGGCTCTTTCTGGCAGCCTTCCCACAAAGCAGTCTTGGACCCTGGTGGAGCAATTTGGCGCCTGCAGCCGCTGAGGAGCTGGAGGCTGCCTGCTGCCGGGGGGGGGGGGGGGGGGGGGGGCAGCCTCCACTACCTCTGTTTGGAAGATAAAATCCGACCGACTGCCACTTACATAAATGTAACAGGAAGTTTCTGAATGGCTTCCCCTGTGTCTTGAGGCTGTTACCTTGGTGTTGCTAAACTCACAGCTGAAATGAACCCAGACAACACCTCATCAAAGCTGCGGGGCGAGGAAGCAGTGGTCCACAGGCAGACAGGAACATTCCTGCCAAACCAGAGGAGATTTCGCTCTGTGGGCCCTTTTCTGCAGAAATGTCAACAGCTGGGAAAGGCATCAGAGAATCCAGGTAAGGCGGGGGGAGCTGAACACCATGGCCGGAAAAAGGTTTGCAAGCTGGAGGGAAAAAGGCATCTGCTTTGACTGAGCTTTCCTCCTGCGCATTCGGAACGGGGCCACCCTGCTGGGTTTCGCAGACCTGTTCTGTGCCACTATGCCACGCGGCATCTGGGGAAATAGTCAGCTTTTGTACAAAATAGGTCATCTTTCCACGCTTGTTATGCTCCTTGTCCACTTTGCTGAAATAGCCACAGCACAAAAGAAATTCTCCCTGGAGGTGCTTTTCTGAGACAACGCGCTCCCTCTGCCCCTTCGGGAGCCAGGCTCCTGGAGGGGGGCCGGGGGCCAGGGCTTTAAGACGTCCTGGGTCTTCCCTTTCCCCCACCCAGAAATGGAAAAACTGGCTTTTGCTTACACTTCCAAACCTATTAGGGAGTGATCATAACAAGAGAAACTGATCCTGACATGAATTATACCGTTGTTCTATTTCATCTATTTAGTAACCCCAAGTTGCAATTTTTAGAAAAAAGATTACCTTTTAAATAACGGATTCATTATGGTACATGAATGAGTGCCATGTTCCCGTGTTCAAAACGTCACTCACCATTAAGGGTGTGCGCTGGTAAGGGCACCGATTTGCCACTTCCCTCTTAGCTACAAACACCCCCGACCGGAGGCTGAGGATAATCGGAGGTGAGCTTGTGGGTTTCCCCGGCTCTTAGCGGGTCACCTGCGCTGCCAGGCACCTAATGAATCTCCACTCTGCAATCAGGCCTGTAAGCGCTCCCCTCCCTGGGTGAAGGTGGAAAGGCAAACTCGCACTGCTGAGGTCCCTGCCAAGGTACCACCATCCATTTCAAGGCCGAATTCAGAAATCACAGACCCTTATGATGGGGGCGGGAGGGGAGACCGCCCGCGTCCCTCCTGGCCACAAACCTGGCTTTGGGAAATGAGAGGTGAGGACAGACCTGGACACAGTCTGGTAAGCGGGCTGGGCCTCAGCTCTGGGCTGCTCCCGAGACCCCATGGGAAACGCGCCCTGGCTCTGGCAGGTGAACAATGCAGTGACTATTCTCTGGAAACCTCCCTTCAAGCTCGTGAAATCCACACATTGTTTTTCATCATTAGTTTCAAAATGCGCTGAGTATCTGGCCCTTCTTTAAGTGCTGAGGTGACACAAAGGAAGGAAAGGGCTGATCTCTGCAGGGGACAGGCCCCTCGCAGGGTGAAAAAGAGACGTAAGACAGATGCCACTCGAAGCCAGGAGACACGCCGAGGGAGGTGGTGCCCGGGACACAGACGCGGTAGCTGGCCATGAGCAGAGGCCCCACGTACCTGATATGGCATACAGATTGGAGTGCTGGTACTCATAGTCAGCCCGAGTGCTGTTCCTGCCTCGGAAGGTAGCAGGGAGCGTTAGTGAGATGTGCCTAAGAGAGAGACAGAGGAGAAAGGAGGTTACAGGGCACACAGAGCACTCCCCAAGGCTCCGAAAGCACCCGCACCACCAACAGCCACCGCAGCACAGAGCAGGGGCGCCCTGGTGAGCAGGGGGGCCCCCAACAGCTCGAATCCCCCCAAGGAATTCAGTTCAATTCCAAGAGGAACATTCAAGTGGAGGAAAGGGGTTCCCCAAGCCTTATGGCATGTGCGAGGTGCTTCAAGGAGGTCGGCAACTTAGTCTAGATCTCTGCCCACTGGGCAAAATACACCAACAGGAGCAGAACATGTGGGCCCTGAACAGGAGCCCTGGTGTGTTCCGCCGTCTTGCTTCCATTTTCCATCCGATGGCTTTCATTCCTGTCTCGCAGGGCCGCTGAGAACAGCGCAAGAAGCACTTTGTGAATGAAGGTGTTGAGTATCATTACTCCCACATGAGTCCAGGAAAACGAACAACCACTGAGAATCAGAATGGCATGCTCTTCTGAATTGCTATGTCTGCATGTTCGCCCTCTGCCAAGAGCACACAGTAGGTGCTCAGGAAATCACCTTTGATCCATCCAGCACGGTCTTTTTATAGCACAGGTGCTGGCCATTAAAGCTCACGGTGCCCACAGAGCCTAAGTGAGTATTCAATCCAAGTAAAAAATCCATTTGGTGTGGTCATCAGCTGCCTTTAGCAAATGCAAAAAAGATTAAAATGATAGGAAATATATTTCAAACCCAACAAGTCTGGGGGATAAAACAACAATAAAGCCTCTTACTGGTAGGACTGGTGATTGGCTTGAACTAGCTCGGTAGCCTGAGTTTTGGCCGCACTCAGTCATTTCCAAAAGGGAAAAGACCGAGGAAGGGAGCACTTGTTCCAAGTTTTATGTTGTACATGCTGCCTTTTTTACACAACAAGTGCATGACCTCTAGGAATGACTCTTGTACATACAAGGCTCCCGGGAGGGAAGGTTCTCTAGGCAAGACCTGTTCCCACAGAGTCTCTCGGCGACAAGATGAGCACCAAAGGCTATAAAGGCATTTGGTTTGCTGGGCTGCAGTGTGAGCACTGAGGCAAACGCCTGTGCGACGGAACAGCCTGGCTCAACCGGGTGGCCCGTGGGGGGCGGCTTGCCAAGCACTGGCTGGACTCAGGGCTGGGGGGAGGGGGCACCAGCAGACCCAAGCACAGGGAGACTCTGACATGTGTGGAGTGAATCTGAGTGTCTGCTCATTACTGATGCTAACGAAGGATGCAGAGATGAGCTCCCTGAAGGAGCTCCCAGGCTACAGGGGATCGAGGTGTAGAAATAAACCACCAGATGCAACAGGACATGCGCCTGGGTGCTGGGTGAGCACAAGAGTTCCGATAAGGGGGCCAGGGTTCTAGGGACACCTTCTCAGAGGAGGACACAGGTACCGATGGAGTAAAAGGGACTCACTGGGTGGTCAGGGAAAGCCAACACTCTGGCGTAGGGTCAGGGTATGAGTGGCAGCGAGGCTGGAAAGGCAGGCTGAGGCCAGGTTGGAACGGACAACCACCACTGCCAAGCTGCAAGACTTGATCCCCTAGGACGAGGGTTCCTAACTCTGTCCCGCCCACATCACAGTGCAAACGAGGGCACAGCGCAATACGGAGTCAGAGCCACGACCCTGGGGAGTCCGGGTCAGTGGGCCTGGGGTGCAGCCAGAAATCTGTCTTTAACAAGCTCCAGCGGTGACTCTGAAGGCTGGCCAGGTTTGGGACCCTGAGAGGATAAGGAGCAGCTGCAGAAGGGTTTTACACAGTTGATCAACGCCTCTGACCACGGCACTTAGTCAATGAAGCTGAGCAAACAGAAGAATGAATTATTGACCGTGGTTGTGGTTGAGCAGAGCTAAAATGATGACAGGTAACCCCGCAGAGGGTGCCCGCCGTGTGCCAGGCCTCGGGGGAGGCAGAGCTCACACAGGCTCTTCTGGCTCCTGGCGCTGCCCCTACAAGACAAGTGCAGGGCCCAGTGCAAACTGAGAACGCGAGGCCCTGGTTCAGTCAGGATTTCGAGATGCTGACACAGAGCAGGATGCCGGACGTGGGGCCTTCGGCGCCTGGGGCCTAGAGGGCCGGCGCTGGCTGCACATCCATGAAGCTGGCTGAGGGGGGCGCTGTTATTGCACCCACCATTCCACAGTGAGGGAATTTCCAGAAGCCAGGGAAGAACTACACTGCAGGGCTGCCATACCTTGAGATTTCTAAGTCTTGAAAGCACTTTCAAAAGGTGCATCCAACCAAACTAAGGGCATCACACATCTGAGCAGAGTGGTGGCCCCTCCAGGGGCTGGAGGCATTCAGGAAGGCTCGTGGACAAGGTGGGTGTTAGCGGAACTTTGGAAGACAGGCAGACCTGGGTGGCAGCAAAGACGCCAAGCAGAAGGCAGAAGAGAAAACAGGGTCGGCCCAGCCGTGCAGTGGTTAAAGAGGGGCTGAGAGTCTGGCAGGAGAAAATGCAGATGGGGTCTCAGGGTGGCAGGACAGCAGGGCCCCTATGTGCACCGAGCTCGCCCTGCAGCCGGGCAGCGGGGCGGGGAGGGGGGCATGAAAATACCCACAAAGTTACAAGAACACCTGCTTACAAATGGGAAAGCAGGAAGTGCTGTGTGTGGGGGAAGTGAGGACCGCCGGGCAGGGAGGACGGGGAGCAGGGCTCCAGACTCTGTAGCGAGCCTCCTACATGGCAGGAAGTGTGGTGGAGGGAGGACCTGGAAGGAGGCTGGAGTGGCCGGAGCCTGAAGGCTAGGAGAGGGTGTGGGACCAGGCAGAAGAGGGATGCAAGGCCACACCACAGCGGGGCCCTGCATGAGCTCAGACTTGATCCAGAAGGATTAAGCAGAGATGTGAAAAGATCCAATTTGCAATTTTAAGAGACTGCCTGCGTGTGGGAAAGTGAGGAAATAAAACAGCGATGCCATGGTAGACCGAAATGGAGCAGCAAATTACAGTGGGGATTCTCGTGAAACTGCAATTATTGAGCACTTACTGTGTGTAGACCCTTCAGAGTTCCTGCCAAAGTGTCCTGCTGCAAGCCTCTGAACAGTTTGGGGGAAATTCTATGGTACACAGGACTTAAAAACGAAGGATATACCAGAGGAACGAAGGTGCCCGGCTCCTTAGCTGCCTGCCCAACGTGGACACCCTGGTCTCAACTTTTCCTGCTTCTCTGGGACATCCGATT
The DNA here is from genome assembly GCF_964656455.1 of Halichoerus grypus. Taxonomy (NCBI): domain Eukaryota; kingdom Metazoa; phylum Chordata; class Mammalia; order Carnivora; family Phocidae; genus Halichoerus; species Halichoerus grypus. The sequence goes on along the minus strand of NC_135725.1, from coordinate 85,257,119 downwards.
GTGCCTGGCAGACGCGATCCAAAACCCTCCCTCCCTTGACCAGCCTCTCTTCTTTGCAGATGGTCCTTTCTGGCCCCTCCTCCAAGTTTTTAAAAGTTGTTGTTTGTACGGGTTCTGCTTGAGCTCTCTCCTCATTCCACATGCCTTCCCGAGGCAACCTCATCCCCAGCCATTCCCTGACATTAGCTGTCCTCACACACCAGCCCACCTTTCTTGACTCTGTCTCTTGCACTGCTTACTTCTCTCTCTACCCAGAAGAGGGAAAGTCCTGTAAATCTCTGAATATGCCGTGTATTGTTCATGCCTTAGCCTGACTCTTTATCCAGGCTGCTCCCCTTCCTAGAATCTCCATTTCTTCCTTACCTACACTCCAAACTCCTATTCATCCCTCAAGAACCCACCTAAGCATACCTTCTTTGGTGGAACCTTCCCTGGGCTTGTTCCAGGCTCACTGGATGCCTGCATGTCCCCTCTCTCTCCGGTTTGCACAAAATACTTGAAGCATTTCATACAAGCTTGTCTTCCTAACATGACTGTGACCTCCTCAAGAACAGGGCCAAAGCTCATCAATTTTGGACCCCATTTTCTAGGACAATTTTTGACCTGGAGTAGACGACAACTGGACACGTGTTGACCAAATCAGGTGTTGTACCTACTCCATCAAGACCTCTGGATCTTTTTGATATAAACTGCCAGAGCATCTATGACTCCATTTCTGCCCATGTGTGTTTTTGCCAATCAGACTCAAGTGGTCTCTGTATTATACCAGGCATCCCACTCCTCTCTGCTCTGGAAGAAAACGGGTATGATGTAAGAAGGAATCAGTGGTGGTAACTGGGAATTTATGGGAGGTGGTGGGGGTGGGTGGGAGAGAGAAAAAGAAAGTTTCTCATCTCCTCCTACAGACAATGTGTGGTTGATAAGAGCACATGTGAAATTAACAGCATTCGAGTCGCAGACCTGACTGTATCTTAGACAGAGTCATTGCTCAACAGGAATGGGGTGAGCTGAAATGAAGTCACCCTGAACTCCAGCTCTAGCCGCTGCTGTAGGAGGGTATGAGGCAGCATCCAGAGAGAAGAGAGGCCCCCGACCAGGGACAGCTTTAGGGAGAAAAGTTCGCTACGCTGCAAAGAGCTGCTTTTCACTTCATTGTTCGGACACAGGAAGGAGGGGATGTGGGGATGGGAGGACGAAAAGGCACAGCAAAGCCTCCCATAATGAGAATGGACAGTTGGGGCCGAGGGGACAGATAACCTGTGGTTAAAGAGGAAGAGCAAGTCACCTGCTGAAGGAGAAGCGGCCCAGGGGCACTGCAGCGTCAGATTAGCCTGAAAATGACAGACGGAACCAGGGAGGCTCTGCAATGAGCAGAGCCTCAGAGTAAAGGCGATTCTAGTTCCCCGGGCGGGGGCAGGGGTGGACGCCGTGCCTGGCACTGGTCTGGGTTCCTTCATGTACAGCCCTCACCTCATCCTCTCGGCAACCTTTTCCGATAGGAATAGTTAACTCCATTTGATAGAACAGGGAACAGGGGCCTTCAGAAGTAAAGCTGACAAACAGAAAGCTGCGTCCACGCGTCCTCCGGGGGTTATTACTATTATCCAGAAGTTACCGTGTTGTATCATCTTGACTCTCAGGTATACAGAGTGAGGACTGCATGGTCCATCCCGAGACCCTTTTGAAAGCGATGATGCCAAGGACTCAGCATCTCGGTCACTTACTAGCTTGATGACCCCGGCAGGCAGGCCACAGTCCCTCTGGTATCACGTCACGAAGGGAAAAGCAACAGAATGGGACAACCCACGGCCCAACCACATGCCCAGGAAGGCAGAGCAGTGGTGGCAGTTAACAGCACCGACCCTAGAGTCAGCCTGACATAGGTTCAAGTCCCAGCACCACCCCCCGGGAGCTGGGTGCCCTTCAGGGACGGCGTGTTGCCTCCTCACGCACACCTCGCTACCAGGCCGAGCAGACAGCACAGAACCCGGCATGTGGTGGGCATGCACAAGTAGAATGTCTGTTATAATTTCACATACAGCTCCTATTCTGATTCTTCCCACTCCTGCCATTATTTTAGCGTCCCACTTGTGAGGGCCTCAGTCCAGGCCCATGACAGAACCTGCTGGTGCCCTCCCTCTGCATTAGAATGAAATCCAACTGCCCTGTGGTTGGGAGGTCCTGCGAGCTCCAGCCCGTCCCTTCTCTCCGAGCTTGTCTTGTTCATGGTCCCTGCACTCACATCCTCCAACCTTGCCAGCTCCCCGCACTCTCATTCCTGCCTCAGGGCCTCTGTACTTGTTGTTCCCTCTGCCTTAAACGCTCTTCCTCCAGCTATCCAGAAGCTGGGTCCTCCCACAGGCAGGCCACCCCCCAGATGCCTGCTGGGGCACCCTGCCTCCAGTCACTCTTACGACACCCCACTTTCCTCTCTGCAGATCCTGCCCCCTCTATTGATTGGTTCACAGTCACCAGCGCATGATCTCTATACACTTTCCACCATATCCCCAGAGCCTAGAACAGTGCCCTGCACACGGTGGGCACTTAAAATATGAGAGCCCTGGAAGATCACCTAATACCTGAATGAATGAGTGAATCTGATTCTGACTTGTACTTTGAGATAATTTGGGGAAACTTACATGAAAACTTCCCACTTGTCTCTTTCTCATCCCCAGGACAGGGCTGGTTAACTGGAAAATGCAGCTATTTCTGACTCATGAATATTTTTACATAAACAGTAAATACATTCATCATGGCATTGCTTATAATGCCAAAAACTGGAATCAGATCTCAAACAATAGGGGACTGGTTAAAAAATTATGGAACAACTGTCTGAAGAAATATTTTACAGTCATTTGAAATACTTTAGAAGACTAACAGCTAGAGCCCATACCTGTTACTGTAGCATCTAGCGAGAAGAGATACAAAATCCTCATTTTCACACTTGGAGTTGTGATGGGTTAACCCAACACCTTGGCTCCTTTCCCACAGCCTAATCGTCTAAAGGGATTAAAGGAACATGCCATTCATAATGCTGGGTGTTGCCGGCAGAGGAAAGAAGAAAGAAGCCAGGCACTTGGGCAGACCGTGGACCCTAGATGCCAGCCCTTCTGAAGCACCCAGTCCAGAGGTTTCTAAGAACGAGCAGAGGGGCGCCTGGGTGGCTCAGCCGTTAAGCGTCTGCCTTCGGCTCAGGTCATGATCCCAGGGTCCTGGGATCGAGCCCCGCATCGGGCTCCCTGCTCGCAGGAAGCCTGCTTCTCCCTCTCCCACTCCCCTTGCTTGTGTTCCCTCTCTCGCTGTGTCTTTGTCAAATAAATAAAATCTTTAAAAAAAAAAAAAAAAAGAACGAGCAGGTACTCTATGGCTTCCAGCCACACTGAGCAGTCTAAGAGTGTGACGGCTGCTGGGGCCCTGTGGACAGCAAGTTTGGCGAGGTCATTTCAATGGGCCCCAAAGTTGTTGATTACTCCGTAAGCCCTGTGTTTTAGATTTTAAGAAAGCCTGTGTTTTAGATTTTAAGAAAGTTCATAAAGATCACTAGCAGGCCAAGAGATAGACCTAAGGACTCAGGAAACCATCTTGACCTAGGGAGGCACCTAGAGATGAAGACTTTCTTTTTTTTTTTTTTTTTTTTTTTTATAAGATTTTATTTATTTATTTGACAGAGAGAGACACAGCGAGAGCAGGAACACAAGCAGGGGGAGTGGGAGAGGGAGAAGCAGGCTCCCCGCAGAGCAGGGAGCCCGATGCGGGGCTCGATCCCAGGACCCTGGGATCAGGACCTGAGCTGAAGGCAGACGCTTAACGACTGAGCCACCCAGGCGCCCCCGAGATGAAGACTTTCTAGTACCATCCCCAGCAGGCCTCGGACCATTGCAACAAACTGACCATCAGAGGCCAACAATTTCTGCCACTTGACTCAAATGATGGCTTATTATTCCAAAATCTGTCTGGTCACTGGAAAATTCCAGCGAGAAGAGCCCCTAAATCTTAGGGGGGGCTGTACCAAGCTCTCCTCCCCATTCCCTACACAGGGGACAGCCCAGAGGACACAGACATGCCCTGCTGAGCGATCACCGCTCTCCGCAGGAGGGACTGGCCATTGTGTAACAAATAGGTCAGCATCACACAGGCTGCTGACAATGGCTCTGGCTAAATAGATGCTGAGGGAAATTTCATTTTTTCCCCCCCAAGTCAGTTTTAGGCACCTTATTCAATTAACATGGCCACTAAGCTGCAGACAGCTCCATATAAAAGCCCTTCAGTTATAGAAGACATTTTATTAGGTGACAATAGTTGCCAGCACGATTTATTTCCTTTGATGGGGTTCTGCTTTTTCCTTGTTAATTTAAATCTGTATTTTCTAGTGCTGATTCCAGGTCTGTGTGAATTTTTAAAATGTTACCATTAATCTTCTGGACCCAGTGGCCACATATAATGAAGATGGCTCTGCCCAGGCAGTGGTGATGCCTGATGTCCCCTCCAACTGTCACAGGGCAGCATGGAGGGAATGGGGGCTGGTAAGGCAGAGGCAGACTCATGGTTAGAGATGGACGTCGCTTTCATCTCTCACCTCTTTTTTTTTTTTTTTGAAGATTTTATTTATTTGACAGAGAGAGAGACAGCCAGAGAGGGAACACAAGCAGGGGGAGTGGGAGAGGGAGAAGCAGGCTTCCCGCGGAGCAGGGAGCCCGATGTGGGGCTCGATCCCAGGACCCCGGGATCATGACCTGAGCCGAAGGCAGACGCTTAACTACCTGAGCCACCCAGGCGCCCCTATCTCTCACCTCTTATACACACACATGTGAACACACATGCATGCACGTTTGCAAAGGCAGCTTTGTAGTGTGAAACTACAACTCCCATTCTGTTTTTCAGGAGCTGACAGTTGTATTAAAGCCACCTTTAGGGGCAGCAGTTTTCAGTGTGTCCTCCAGGGACCTCAGGGGTGGGTTCCCAAGACACTTTCAGGGAGTCCATTGGTCATAACCGTTTTCATAATAAAACCTAAGACAACACTCGTGTTTTTCACTCTCCTCTCACAAGCAGAATTTTTTTTTAAAGATTTATTTATTTTAGAGAGAGAGAGAGAGAGAGAGCATGAGCAGGGGGAGGGGTAGAGGGAGAGAATCTCAAGCAGACTCCCTGCTGAACGGGGAGCCTGATGCCAGGCTTGATCCCACAACCCTGAGACCATGACCTGAGTTGAAACCAAGAGTCAGACCCTTAACTGACTGAGCCACCCAGGCGCCCCAGAAAGAATTTTTTAGAAGCTGCGTGACTTATGGGGTCATCGCTCTGAGGTCTCCTTGCATACTTGTATGTTCATGCTTCTCAATTTTAACTTCTAATAAGGTAATTATAGGTAAACACAAGCCATGTAAACAAAAGCTCTTTGGAATCCTCAATTTTTAAAGATATAGAAGTCCTAGACCAAAAAGTTTGCAAACCACTATTGTAGGGCAACGTGCTGAACCTAACTCTACAAAAGCCTGAGGTCTGAAGTTGGTGGGGTTGGGCTAAGAAGAGTAGTAAGAACAAGAACGAAAGCTTGGTTTTGATGGTATGCTTCAATAAAGAAAAAGGTGCTCATGGAAAAAAGGTAATCAACTTTCAAAAAGGCAGAATGACAAGACTTACTTGCTATGGCCAGGCAAGTAACTATTTTCAAGAATTTAGTTCGAGTGCGCCTGGGTGGCTCAGTCGGTTATGCATCTGCCTTTGGCTCAGGTCATGATCCTGGGGTCCTGGCATCGAGCCCCGCATCGGGCTCCCTGCTCAGTGGGGAGCCTACTTCTCCGACTCTGCCCCTCCCCCCACTCGTTCTCTCTCTCTTTCTCTCAAATAAAATCTTTAAAGGAAGAGAATTTAGTTTGAGGATAAAGTAGTCTAAGATAATTGAAGATTTTGCTTTCCCCTATTATCCATTTGCTGGAACCCTGTGAGGGCGAATGGCAGAGCTATCAAGTGTTTGTCAATACATATAAAGGAAAAAAGGAGCAGAGCAGGAATAAAAATAGGAAATGACCCAAAAGAGTCATAGAACTATCCCAGACAAGATGAAAGGAAGAGACAAAATTATTAAGTCCAGAAGGCCTAGGGTTGCACGTTGATTTAACAGGCACAGCATGGCGGGAAGGTGACAGTGCGTGGGCAGCCAGGCAGGAAGGAGGAGCCAGGCGTCTGGCTATCCGAACTGGATCGTGATGCTCCTCACACGAAAGCCACCTCACAGTTCCCCGACAAGCCTGTGAGTCCCTTTTCTGAATTGGCAGTGACCGAACCCTTAGAGAACATAAACTTGGGTTTGGGGGATAGAGCAGGCACACGTGGCAGGCCCTCTAGATAGAAACAGTATATCCCCAAAATAATGAGGAATGACACTTGTTTATTCACTCTCACTGGTACAAAAAATCAGTAGTTGAAAAAAAAAATCAAATCAGGAGGATGAAGTGATACATGCCCTAGAAAAACCAAGACTGGATGATTTGTTGGGCCGGTGAAACCAGCCTCCCATCACTGAGGCTCTACAAAAATTAATGAGAACAGAGAAAGGTAATGAAGAATCAGAAGATTATGTACCAAATAATGAGCACCTAAATGAGACGAGGGGATAATTCACACACCCTGATGCCTTTTGGCCAACACCCAGGCTAGATATATCCTCATGCACGTCTATAAAATAATGTCAAACAACAAGATAAGAACATTAGCTTTAAAAAAGAATTTACTGTAGGTTATAAAGTTATCTGCATTAGAAATAATACAGATATAAAATTCCAAAAAAACCCTAAATCAGTAATATTGTGGAAAAGCCCCCCAAGATTTCAGAATGTAAAGAACGAACACAGAGATGAGGAGGAAAATTATGATAAACACAGAGAACCAACCTGAATATTCTAGGTGTTGGAAAGAAATCACAACAATTAAAAGAGAACAACCAAAAAAAAAAGTTTAAAGCTTGTCTAATTAAAAAACAATAACAACAACTAAATATAGAAGTCAATAGGGCTTCCAACATTCTAAGCAAAATCAACAAAGAGACTCATGGCTAAATAAATCCTGATTTCCAGACTCCAATTTCAAGACTTAGTGTAAGGCTACAATAATCAATACGGTGTGGTATCAGGGCATAAAGACAGACCATAGAGATCAATGCAACAGAATGGAGAGTCCAGACATAGATCCACACATATATGATCAATCAGTTTTCAACAAAAGGTGCCAAGACAATTCAAGGGAGAAAGGGTAATGTTTTCAACAAATGGTGTTGGAACAACTGGATAGCCACATGCAAATAAATGAACTTTGATGCTTACCTCACACCACATATAAAAAGACCCAAGAGGTTCACAGAACTATTTTTAGAAAAGAGGAAAGAGAAAGGGTAAATTATTAAGTCTGGAAGTCCTAGGATTTCATACTTTTTATTTCCACACATCCTGACTTCACAGGCAGCATGGCCTCTTCTAGAAGAAAACAAAGAGGAAAATCTTTGTGACCTTAGGCTTGGCAAAAGTTTCTTAAATAAGACACAAAAAAAGCACAAACTATACAAGAAAAAAAAATTAATCAACTGGACTCCACCACCACTTAAAACTCTTGTTCTTTAAAAGATTTGTTACATAATTGAAAAGATAACCCACAGACCTGAAGAAGCTATAAACACATATCCAATTTATAGCCAGCATTTCTACAGAACTCTTAGAACTTAAGAGAAGACAAACAGTCCAATTTAAAAAAAATGGCCAAAAGATCAGAACAGACACTTCACTAAAGAAAATGTATGAATGGTAAATCAGCACACGAAAAGACATCCAACATCCCCGGTCATTAGGGAGGTGCTCACTGAAGCCACAGTACAATGCTAACACGTATCTTCTAGAATGGCAAAAATCAGGTAGGGAGCAGCTGGAACTCTTATGCATTGTTGGTGGGAATGTAAAATGGTACAACCACTGCAGGAAACAATTAGCAGTTTCTTCGAAAGTTCAACACATCCTATCATTAGAGCCAGCCATTACACCACTTGGTTTTTACCCAAGAGGAATGAAAGCATAGGTCTGTAGGAAGATCTGGACACAAATGCACTAAGCAGCTTTGTTTGTAATAAAAAAACAACCCAGACGTCCAGCAATAGGTGATTTGATAAATATACTGAAGAACATCCACACGATGGATACTACTCAACAATAAAATGGAAACAAACTATTGATGCACCCGAGGTAGATAAATCTCAAGATACTAATGCCAAGTAAAATACATTAGGTAAAAAGTACACGTGGTATTATTCCATTATATTATGGAACATTCTAGGAAATACGAACTAACCCATAGGGAAAGAAAGCAGATCAGTGGTTGGCCTGAGGAGGGAGGGTGGACTACGAAGGAACACAAGGAAGTTTTGGGGGTGGTAGATACATGCACGACCTTGATTTTGGTGATGGTATTGTAAGTGTGCATATACATCAAAGCTCATCAAATTCTATTTCAATATGTGCAGTTTATCGTATACTGAGTATACTATAGTAAAGCTGAAAATACTTCCTGATCTAAAAAACATTAAAAAAGAAAAAAAAGGCCTAAAGAAGGAAGCCAATCGGGCTGACAGGACTCGAGAATGGCAATGAAGAGAGAACCACCACTAGATGAATCCTGGCAGAGCCTGATGGTGATTTCAGACTTTTCCTCTATCATACTATGTGCCTGAAGACAATGGAGCCACAGAAGTTTAAGGGAGAGACAGCGGCTTTTCAGAAACTTCTTATTCCTTCAAGTTGTCTTTTATATGTGAAGACACTGACAAAGAAAGATCATTCACATCCCTTTCTCTGAAAGAGATACATTCAAACATGCTCCAGAGGATTTGAAATTAAGACTTTAAGAACTGCAAAGGAAGCAGACAAAAGGACCGGCATTTTTGCTTTCCCTCTAGAAATGAGGAAATAACCGGAAATGTGGGAAAGGACTTATTTTAGATAAAAACTGGCAAACAACATTAGCTGCCATTTTCACAGGGCTTCCCCTTCACACTTACCACGTAACCCCCACCCGGATCCTACGACTAGGCACTGAGATCATCTCTATTTGACAGATGGTCTCAGAAAGGCTCCGCAGCTTGCCTGAAGGGATACAGCTTGGGTTTGAACCCTGATGGGGAAAAAAGAAAAAAAAAAACACCAAATGCAGCTCGGAATCACGATGCTCAACTCAAAAACCGGAACACTATAAAATGTTATAAATGTGATATAATTTATAGGACATTATAAAGTGTCAGATTCAGAATACCGTATGGACATGAAATAATGTTTACAGGTTTTCTAGGTGGGACGGAGGAGGGTGTGGACCATGTGGCGCTGGGAGAGAGAACTCAGCTGCAGGAGAGCGGGGAGCCGGGTCCTTTCAGGCAGCGTTGGTAAGAGCAGTGAACTGGGAAAATGTTCATGTGATACTAAACTAGGACAGAACAAGAAGGAATGAGCCAGACATTTTTTTATATCACCACAGCCAAATCTCCAAGACTCAGCTGTTTGGTCAAAACAAAACAAAACGAAATAAAACCTGAGTACAGAAATAACCCTACAAACACTGTTATGGATACGGGGACACACGGAAGAATCAAAGGGGCCCCGGGAGGAGGGTGGGGCTACGCCAGCTCCCAGCAGATGGCCTGGGGCTGGTGGCAGGACTGGGGTCACACTGTGGACCATGGAAGTCTGAGGCCACGGAGAGTGCAGTTTTCCCCTCCCCGTCTCCTTTCATATATTTTATGTGTTAATTTTTTCCAATGAGAAGTTTTCTTTTTATCAGTAAGAAGAAGATGGCAGAAAACAGGAGAAGTTGCTGGGAGTGTTAGCCTCGCTTTCAAACGTGTATGAAAGCAAACAGCACAGCACTTGGTGCTAAAGAAACATCTTGTTTTCTAGAGAACCTGTCTGCTGGTGGACAAGGACCAGAGGTAACGTGCAAAAGAAAGTAACGGAAATGGCGGGGGGGGGGGGGGGAGTGGTGGCGGCAGAGGAATATAATATGCAAAAGCCACGATAATTGAGTGAAGGTGGTCAGGTGGGGGAAAGAACACAGCAAACGGCTATGTGAAATTCCACTTTATTCCTGCAAAACACCATTGGGAAGAAGTCATCTGTGACATGCAGCTTCTGTGCCAGGTGTAAGGACGTGCTTAATGAATGCCATTTAATGAAGAAAAAGGCTCTTATAAAACACCTGGCACAAGCAGGGTGAGGCAGTCACAGGGAAGGGGACCCTCGCTGCACCTGCTGGCATTTTAATAAGCACCTTCTAGAGCGTCCGCTCTCCAAGGCTGGTCAACGATGTCAGAATGAGGTCCCTGACCATTGCCCACACTCGCTGACAGTTTGGGCAAGCTTATTTCTTAAGGACCATATGCTCAGGTATCAGATTGCCCTGGACAGTAATTAAAACGAATCATTTTCAGCTAGAAGGCCTGACCAGCACCAGCATCGTCCTCAAAGACTTCACAGAAATGATTCCAGCTCCAGGTCCCCTGTGCTTCCAAACTGAGTTCTGAGTTAGGATTCAGATCTGTGAAGACCCAGAGATAATGTGAGATAATGCTGGACATTTTTCTTGTCACTTTATTCTACTAAAACCGAGAGTCAGTTATTTTAATGACTCTAGGCCCTCAAATAATTTTCGGATTGGGGATTTTTCTTTTCTCATTGATTTTGGAGCCGACCTCAGAAAGAAATCACCACGTGTAAACTTTACTACCATTTTTCAAGGTCCGATGAGACATCTTTGTTTTGTTAGGTGATTGACATCAGCGAAGTCAAGTGAGGTTTTGTAAAATCTAAAACAGACCCACTTCCTTTACAGTGATATCCGCTATCTCATAAACTTTCTATGCTCAGACTTAAAACTTAATTCCAAATATACCCAGTGAATTGACGCTATCCAAGGGCAGACGGACTGTGTTATCAGCAGGCACACAAGGCTGCTGTAATCTTGTCTTGTGACTGATTCGGTCCACCAGTTTTTAACCGAGCTCCTACTATAGGTCAAGTACAGGATTTGGCACTGAGATCTTTAAAAACCCAAATGATAAATGCATATTACTAAGTGAAAGACGCCAATCTGAAGAGGCTCTATACTGTAGGATTCCAATTCTAGGACATTCTGGAAAAGGCAAACTATGGAAACAGTAAAAAGACCAGTGGTTGCCAGGGGCTTGGGGGAGAGGTGAATGCGCAGGACACAGAGGATTTTTAGGGCAGTGAAAATATTCTGTATGATTTTATAGTGATGGACATATGTCATCATACATTTGTCCAAACCCACAGAATGTACAACACCAAGAGTGAACCCTGAGGTAAACTATGGACTTGGGGTGATTACGATGTGTCAATGTAGTTTCATCCCTGGTTACAAAAAAAAAGAAAAAAAAAAGTACCACTCTAGTGAGTCATGTTGATAACAGGGAGGCTACGCATATGTGAGGACAGGGGATATATGGAAAATCTCTGTACTTTCCTCTCAATTTTATAGTGAACTTAAAACTGCTCTAAGAGAATAAAGTTTCTTTAAAAATGAAAAAACAAACAAAGAGCCAAATGAGACTTCTATCTTTCCTCTTTAGGAATTTATCTATAAGTAAATTAAAACACATAAATCGCCTAGATCATAAAGTAAAAAGCTCTAAATATAAGATATGCAAATAAGGTTATATGTTTCCATTTTAAAGCAGTGGCAAAGAAAAAGCAAAAGAAAACAACAAACATCTGTTGAGTGCCTACCATGGACCAGGCGCTCCACCAAACCCTAGGAAGTGCCCAGTCCAGGGTGGTGGAAGCTGTGGTCTCATCTGCCAAGAGAAAAGACTGTGGCGGGGCGGGGCGGGGGGGGGGGGAGGCGCGCAGAAAAGGCTCAAGCCATGAAATAGTAATTCACGAGTCAAGACAATGAGCTAGGAGAGGTCACAGAGGAAGAAACAGCAATGGAGGCTCCTGGAGTCAGAGAAGTGGGAGATCATTTCCGAGTGCGATGTCAGGAGGTGGGGGCCGGGGGGGACAACATTGAAGGTTTCCGTAATCATCTATTACTATGACAGTTACCACTTACTGAGCACCTGAACTATTCTTTATGATTCACACTCATCCCTAAGTGGCCCAGCCCAACAAGGTAAGTATTATTCTACTGATCAGGGGAAAGGAGGTTCAGAGAGGTTAGGGGACTTGCCCAGGAACACAGAGTGAAAGAAACTGGCTGGGCTAGGATTTGAGTTGATGCTTTTTCCACTAGAAACATGTTGCTTTGCCGAGACAATGCAAAGCACAAGCTAAATGTAAATGCAGACTTGTTCATTTTCCATTCAAGCAGCCCATTTGCCATGATCAATACAACCTCAGCCTACCAACTTGACTATATAATGAGTTTTCCTCCTGGGCAACACAGACACCAGCCCCTCCCCACCAAATCACTCTGCACTGGACAAGAAAACTGCCACTGGAAGACTAAGGAAATCAAAATTCCAAACTCCCTAAGTTCCTAAACGCACAGCTTTAAAGTATGTGCAGCTCGACAGCATATGGCAAATCAATTACTAGTTTAAATCTTAAAACAAAAACATGGCAAGTGCGGTGCAGAAATAATCAAGAACAACGGTTCAGTTTAGATTACAGTGGGCCACTAGAGTTTTGAATACAATTAATCATCATTCCAGGCAATGGGAAGCCATATTGACACTTATTCCTAATTTGAATATTTAATTAGGGTGAAGTTCTTCATCAAATTATCGCAGAACTGGGAGAAAGCCTGGAAGACTTACACAATTACTATCTTAACCCCTCACCAGCTGCTCACCTGTGAGCACAGCGATCCCTGCCCCAGCTCCGCGGGGCCCCTGAGCCCACAGTCTGGCTCTGTGAGAACCGGCGGGGGGGGGGGGGGGTAGGGGCGTGACTGAAGCTACAGCGGGGGCAGAAAGGAGCCAAATGAGGGCAACAGAGAGGTCTCGGGCTCAGACTGGACAAAGACAGAAGGCCACACGCACGAGTGCCCGCTGTGGGCCTGGTGTGGTACTTTCATGTGTCCCCCGTTTATTTCTCAGAACCATCTGCAAGGGAGATATTCTTATCCCCACTTTACAGAAGAGGAAACTGAAGCTCGGAGTAGCGATAGAACGCACTCAAGAGAACACTGCTTGTGAGTCGTATAAAGAAGGCCAAGTTACATACCCTCCTGTATGCACCAGAAATAAGGACAAAGAGAACAATCAAAGGTCAAAAAAACATATTCAAAGCTGTATTTTGGATATCCTGCATTGTGTATATAAATTGGGGGGGGTAAGGAGTGGCACCCAAAGCCCAGGTACATTCAACAAGCGTTCTAAAATTTCACTCTTGGATTCAAAATGTACCACTGAGCTCCTCCAACCGGCGAGTCACAAGGATGCTGTGACTAGCTGCTCAGGAGAATGGCCGTGGTGAGGGGCAGCAAAGCTCAAGGGAGCAGCCTTGTACGGTGGCCCCGAGACCCGCTCTAGCTGTCTACACCCTGGACGGGGGGGCCTCGCAGAGATGGGCACTGCAGAGCCCTACTGGGTTCAAGGGGGAGGGAAGTCAGTAACAGCATAAGAAAATGTGGATTTCCCTTCTTTCAAAATGGCAACAGCTCAAGAATAGTAGTTTTTAAAAAGATTTTATTTATTTTAGAGAGAGTGTGAGAGTGCACGCGAGTGGGGAGGAGGATGGGGAGAGGAAGGGGGAGGGAGGGGAAAGAATCTCAAGCAGACTCCATGCCCAGAGCGGAGCCCAACTGGGGCCTCCATCTCATGACCCTGAGATCATGACCTCAGCCAAAACCAAGAGTTGGACGCTTAATGGACTGAGCCACCCAGGCGCCCCTCAACAATAGCATTTGTACTACCTATTTGTAACTACCTAATCTTTCTACCTATTAGGCGTCTGCCTTCGGCTCCGGTCATGATCTCCAGGTCCTGGGATCGAGTCCCGCATCGGGCTCCCTGCTCAGCGGGCAGCCTGCTTCTCCCTCTCCCTTTGCCTCTCCCCCCTGCTTTTGCTCTCTCTCTCTCACTCTCAAATGAATAAATAAAATCTTAAAAAAAAAGGACTTTTGACATTTCACAGAGGCCATGTGATCCTGTAGGACTCAAAGTAAGTTTTCCCATGAAATCTCCCCCGAGGCCCCTAGGACAGGACCAAAGGCTGGCTTTACACATTGGCCATGGTAGGTCTTAAGAGCTTTCTGCTTCCAGACTTCACAGGTGCTGTGGGTGAGGGACATCCCCATAGTTTCAGATGAGCAGTTTTCTGTTAAAGGCTTGAGATGGGTTCATTTACCCTCTTGTGGCAATCGTCAAAGCTCCATTTGTAATGGCCACTTTAGCAGGAGGGGTGAGCTGCTCCATGCAGCACCAGCACGGCCCCCTCTGGCCACAGCCCCCCGGCTCCGCCCCCCTGTCCCCATCCCCTGCCTCTGCCAGGCCCGGCCGGTGGCAGCAGTAGACCCAGGATCCACCAGCCCTGCTCCGAGCCTGCTCGTTGCGGGAGCAAACGGCGTCGGGAACTTTGAAACTTTCTTTTGTATATTACATTAATCCGTATAAGAAAATCTCTTTTAATGAGGAGTGATGTAGTTACAAACTCTCCAGAGCCATAATTAGAGCAAACTAATTGAAGTTGTATTTTGACACACTTTCCGAATTCACGGGTGCCGGATGACATATTCACAACACTGCTGCCGTACCACCATGGCGACGGCAAAATCATTAGGCTAATAACACTTATTTGCATTCTTAGCACGCCGGCAGCTCTCCCTTAAATACTGTTTCTACTATTGCTCCTTTACTGTAAGTTTCCACTGAAAGATATTAACAGTAATTATTACTACTTTGGTGGAATTTTAATGTTAAAGAATAACAATGTGCATTAACATACATTGAATGCCAATTCTTTTTAACCACCTTCAGCAGGTTTGGGGGGTTCTTCCCGGGCCCCCACCCCACAGCCTGAGGGTGGCTGAGATGCTATTTCAGTTTCTTTTAGGACAACCCCTCAGCCCACACCCGGTGAGATCTGAAGTCAGGGTTTCTGAACTATTTTGTTTCAAATGTTTGATGAGAAAAATCTTTCTTCCTTTTTTTTTTTTTAAAGCACATTAAAATGAAATAGTTAAGGAGAAATTTTTTCCAAGCAGTTAAAAAAAAAAAAATCAACAATTTACAACACGGTCTTTGGTAATAATACTAATGAATTCCAGGAGGACGTGCTTTAACCACTCGGCCGCCACCCTCTCAGTGATTAAAGACAGACTTGGAATAACTAGAACGTGAGAAAGGCTAGTGGGGGTGGGGCAGCCTCGGATCTGTCAATACGGAGGCCCTGTTTGCCACCAACAAGGCCAATTTTTTGGATGCTTAACTCAGACACTCACACACTGAGAGGAAGCCTCGACAGTTCTAAATAATGGTTATTAATGACTCCCTCCTCTAAAGTGACAAATTACTCCTGAAATTTAGAATCGAAGAGGTATGAAGAGTGAATGAACATGACAGGAAATGCCAGCGAGTGCACAGAGTTCCCGCTTCTCTACGTGGAGAAGGGTGCGGGGCCCGGAAAACAAGTAAGGTCCAAGTCCCTCCTGTCTGGGTAGTCTGGTGACCACAGCCCTCCCTCATACAGGTGTCTCCCAGGACCTGATGTGGAGCAACCAAGGGCAGGAAAATGCTGTCTGTCCCACCTCATGGCAGGAAGTATAAAATGCTAGGTGCGCCGTAACTGGAGGCGAGACCTGGTCCTAGCCCCACCTCTCTCCACATGTGTGGCATCAAGTCACCTCCAAGGCCACCTTGTTGGAAACTTGGGGTTGGGCTAGGCAGTTGCTCAGATTCCCGGCTTCTGCAAATATCTTGGGATCCAGACAAACCAGCACCACGTCATATTTACCAATCCTAATCCAAGAGAAAATAAGAGCAAAAGTCGGCGTGGTTTCAACAAAATGCACAATTGTGTGCAATTTCAAAGTACTCGAACAGACACGTCAGGATGGATGCTTAATCTCAACCCGTGAAGATTTAACTGGGTGAAGAAAATGCTTCTGTAGAAAAATGCCAAAGACTGTACTCCTTTAAAGCTTTGGAGTTTGCGGTTAAGTTACACCATCCTTGTACCAATTGGCTATTTTCCAAGTCCCTGATTACTTTAAAAAAAGAAAGAAAAGAAGGGAGGGAGGGAGGAAAGAAGAAAGAAAGAAAGAGAGAGAGAGAGAGAAAGAAACAAAGAAAAAGGAAGAAAGGAGAAAGAAAGAAACTAAGTTTACAGTTGCAGCAACACTCCAAATCATGGTATTTATTCACTACATTTAAGTTTTATTACACTTGAACCCTGCAATGCCAAAACACCTACCTCCCATATAAAAGAAATGAAGAAAAAAGCGAAGTCTGGGACCCAGGGCACCGCACTTCCATTCCAGATGATCTAGTCTAATCTTATAAACTGAAATATTTAAAGAGTCTCTAAACCTCACTGACCCTACTTTTAAAAACAAGGAACATATGGGCACTTCTAGCTTTTCATCTTCTTCCAGCTTACTAAAATATCCGCTTTTCCAAAATTCAAGAGCAGGGAGACTGCCAAACTCAGATCCATAAAAGGCTACGTGCGTGAGAGTGAAGGGTGGGCAGGGAACAGTCCGAGCCGAAAACAACAAACCCTAACAAAGAATCAAAGACGCATTCTTCTCCTTCTTGCTCAATCAATCTCGGAAGCTGTGGAAAACAATTTGTTTAGCAAAATAAAGCAATGACTAATAAGGAGGTGCAATGTGGACCATGGTCTGGAATGGCTTGTGGCTAATGTTTGGTCCCCGGTGAGGCCGTAGGAGACAGTGAGGTGAAGTCCTAAAACTCAGGCAGGGATGGTGGGACCAGGCTCCTGTCCTGACTCCTGAGTCCTGATGCCCTGCCCTTGGTTCAGCTGCCACCTCTCCCCACTGCATCTTGCTCATTTCTTAAAGGCTTTGCTCATCCCCATTATGCACCTCACTGCATGGTTATAAAGATTAAAACGATATCTATGAAGTGTTTGCACAATGCCTGGCACAAGATGTTCAAAAGATTGTAGCTGAAATAATGATGATGATAATTTTATTTATTCTAATAATTATTATTATTATTCAACTGGAAACAAAACATCTGCTCAAGAAAAGATATTCAAGTTGAATGCTACCCTACCCACGGGCAAAAACCTGACCCAAATAAAATTCAAGGGGCCTTTTAAAAGTTACTGCAAGCCCAGGATTTTGTTAAATATCCAAATTAATAATTGAAACCCTGCCTTGAAATAGAACAGCACTGGGGCGGGGGCTGGGTGCTGGGTATAAAATAGTGAGAAATTTCACTTAACGCCCATTTTTACTTTGTTTGGCAGCTAGATTTACACTGAGAGATCCAGGTGAAATATTCCGTAGAGCTACCTGCAAATAGATTGTCAGCTTCCGCTCTGATAAAAGGTAAAATATCCTTCTCTAAATGGTCTGGTTCACAAAACCGACCCCAAAGTGAACTGATAAATCTGTTCTGACACACGGAAAACTATTTTCATAATCCTGAAAAAGGCCTTTCTCCAAACCCTGGAGCTTAAACCAAGCGCACAAAGAGCCCGCGCGCACCCATGAAGCAGGCACGGGAGGAAATTATTTCACATTTACAGCCCTGCTTCCGGGACAACGCCAAGCAGCGCGCATAACCGTCATGACCACCAAGAAAAATTAGACACTCACAGAGTCACAAAAATTACAAAGATAGCACATTTACAAGCGGCAACTACCTTGTCAAAACCTGATGTGTAAAGAGTGAAAGCAGAGACGGCCAGCTCAGAGATGGAAGCCGTATTGACTAATAGTCAATTCTTCATTAAATAGAAGCTCTGACTTCCCAAGAAGCCATATTAAAAATTAATATCAAAAAGTGTATTGCTCAGCCTCAACTCATCATTCATATCCAGCAAAACCAAACTGCATTCTAATGAAATCTCCCCTTCAACATCGCTCTGACACCACAACGAAGTTGGATACTGTTGCAAAAGCAAAAGCTCTGTGACACAAGCCTTTCCAAGATATTCCGAGAACCCTCCCCTGTAGGTCTCTCGCACACCGCTTGTAACCCCGCTTCATCGTGGGCTCAGAGACCGCTGGAGGGAGCGCGCCGCCCGGACCCCTCGTGTATGGCCTCCACATGTTCTCAGCCGCCACCTCTGGCTCCGGTGGACTGGGCCCCACCAACATTCACGGGTCTCCTACAAGGGTGTGGATGCAGACCTCGTGGGAGCTCCCGACCAGAGGAGCCTGGGGAAGACAACGGGCTCCCCGCACCCACACGTGCACACTCTGCCAAGTCCGTGGCTCCCAGCTGCTGGTCAGGAGCCTGCAGAGGCCACACATGGAGACGGCTGGGACACCTGGGTGGCTGCTTCATAGCCGGCGACCCTGTGGCTGGGAGCCTCGGGGCATAGACAGTCTGTAAGCCACAGGCCGCTCCCCTGCTTGGGTTCAAATCCTAGCTCTGCCGCTCAGTAGCTGTGTGACCTTGGGAAAGGGATTTCACCTCCTTGGTCTTGGTGTCCTCATCTTAAAGTGGATGTGATGACAGTACCCTACTCACAGAGCTGTTAGGAGGTTTAAAGGAGTTCTTATTTGTAAACCACTTGGAAAGTGCCAGACACGTAGCAGATACAATGTAAGTCTCTGCTGGCTGGCAGAACAGATGGAAGAGGGATGGATCAGTAGATTAATACCTTGTGCTATGTATCTAAACCAGCTCACTTTATACATTCAACAGATACGCCAGGAACCTGGCGTTCAAAGGTCCCTGCCATTTTGGGACCACGTGCTTTTCACTGAACACTTGCTGAATTAAGTGAGAGGACACAGTTCAAAGTACTTGCTAAGTTTCCATACACGGGAGTACAATGTTATCATCTGTATTTCTGTGTGACTAGCCTTTTCTAAAGCATTAAAGGACAGAACGGAAACAGGAGAATCCCTGTCATCAATAAGCCAGCAAATCTAGTCATAAGACCAAACATAAATACACGTAGCAATGACAGGAAAAGGTGAAATGCCGAATCGTCTGGTGCGAGCAACTGGAGGAGGGGAAGGGGGAAAACAGACTGGGCCGGGCTTTCTAGAAGGGGCAAAGGCTATCCCAGGCTGGAAGGTGGACGGGACTAAGGCTCTGCATTCTGGAGTCTGGTCTGCCCCTTCCTGGAGGGCAGGGGCAGGACGGGCCGAGATACACAGCAATGGCCAGAGCAGAGACGGTTCTGGAAGGAGAGGGATGTGCTCAGGAGTCAAGAAGAGACTCATCTGATTAATGCAAGATGATGTGGGAGGTATGTCAGATAATAGGAAGCCAGTGAAGGTTTCAGAAAAGAAGAAGAACATGTGGAAATCTGGAAACCCCAACAGGACAGCAGGCAACCTAGGGCTTTAAAGGTCCAGGCAAAGAATGTCAAGATGAGCTACTGAAATAATACCTCAGCCCCAGGAAGCTCAACCTCGAATCTAACTTTGATTTAAATCAGTGTTCAGGTCCCACCCCACGGACGGCCCTTCTCGGAAGCACCCCTGGCTGTTGGTACTTTCGAAAGCAGTGGGTGGAAGGTACCAGGGGCAGAGTGAGGGGAACTCAAGTCTACAGTGTTGGTGCTTGTGCTCTGTTTGAAAAACATCTGCAGTAAGTCTTCAAAGGG
The DNA here is from genome assembly GCF_964656455.1 of Halichoerus grypus. Classification (NCBI taxonomy): domain Eukaryota; kingdom Metazoa; phylum Chordata; class Mammalia; order Carnivora; family Phocidae; genus Halichoerus; species Halichoerus grypus. The sequence goes on along the minus strand of NC_135725.1, from coordinate 85,237,368 downwards.
GTGACACAGCCAGGAAGGATATGAAAATGTGTATCCCATCTTCAAAGTTAAAAAACAAAAACGTGTGTGGTTTTCGTGTGAAGGAAAAGGAAGTCTAATTATCCCAAGTGAAGCCAGACCCACAGTCCTGCCTGGGCACGCCCCGCGGAGGTGCAAGGCTCCGAAGGCCCCCCGCTGGAACGGCCAGCCCTAAACCCTCCTTCAGTGGGACCAAGAGAGCTCCCCCGGGGCTCACGTACCCCCAAGCTGTCTCTTGTCCCTATGGATGTGAGCTTGGAATCCAGGACATACAACGTTTACTGTTATGGGGGAAGAAAAGAATCACTGGAATCGGCGGCCCTTGGCTTCTAATCTCACCTTGAGACAACCCTTCTCGTAAATGAGGGACCTTAAAGAAGAGCTTTCCACTCTGGAATTCCCTCCACTCCCCTAGGCTGAGCCTTCTCCATTAAACCTACACAACAGGAAAACCTGCTGGGGCTCCTCCCCTGAGAGGCAACGTCTCTGGTGCCAAGGCTTCCGCCCCTCGGGACGGCGGCAAACACCTCGTTGGGGAAACTTGGCCTCCCTGATGGGTGCTGTTCAAGTCCTGCCACAACAGGGCAGGGGACACACGTCCTCTGCAGCATAAAGACCACCTTGTAACTGAACAGTGACAGGCTTAGACGACAGGACGCCACCCAGTGTGCTGAGGCTCCCTCCGCTTGCTGGCTTACTCCGCGAGTTGACCCCACGTCCCCAGGAAGGTGGGGTCCAGGGGTCCGGGGTGGGGGACAGAGCGCAGCGGCTCACGGGCTTCTGACAACGGCTGTGATGGGGGGCGCGCCTGGGCGTGCACGGCCTGAATTCCAGATCCTCGCAGTGTGGTTGTCTCTCTCCTTTAGGAAGAGCCATTAACCTTTCAGATGACAGCCCTGGGATCGGAGTGACGGAACGATTTTTGAGGTCAGCAAGGATCTATGTTCTCAAAACCTGACATCGACATGCAAAAGTTGTGACTGAATCCTGGTGTCCCTGAGAGAAAGACTAAATGCATGTGACAGATCTTCTGCAATCAAAATGCCCCATTTCCCAGAGTATCTGTCACAGATTGATAACATCCACGCAAAAAGTTAAGTACAATTATGTCTGTCACTAAGAAACATACTTTGGAACCTGTGACTGACAACTCACTGGGAGCTGACAAATCACCGGAAGATTACTGGAACAACTCAGGGCAGCGCCATGCGCCTTATAAGGGAAGCTCAGCCCCGCCTGGCACCTGGGAGAAGCTCCCCAGAGGCTGCACTTCGCAGGCTGGGACTGCGGGGCAGGACTCAACAGCTGGTGAAGGAGTGTGTGCTCTGGGGCTCTGGGGCTCTGGGGTGGGGGTGGGGGGTGGAGAAGACACTTTCTCCCAGGGGAGGGCCAATGTCCGCGCAGGATCACACGTGCCCCCAGCCTGAGGGAGCAGCTTCTCCTTCAGAAGCACAATGTGCAAGACTCAGGCCAAGGGGAAGGGCACAGTGGAGCTACTAGAACCACACGTCCCATCTTTCCTAGGACAGCCCGAGCCCGGGGTCCACATAAGGTGGAAATGCCAGCACTCTGGAGTCCAGACTGCCTATTGCAGGGTCAGCACCGCCGGGGGCCCTCTGTGCCCTCCATCCCAGGGAGGGGGGCCCCACAGCCCTCCTCAGCTCAGGGACACATCCAGACACCAGCACTGGGGAGCGGAAGGGGACAATGGCCACAAGTCAGATGGCGAGGAAGCACTGAAAGCCACACGGGCAGACCCCGGTGACAAGCACCCCCTGCTCTGCGCCCTCCCTACCCAGTGGAGCTGCCCGGAGGCACCCTCGGCAAGGTGTCTGCAAGACCTACTGTGCAGGTCTGGGAGTCTGATTTTTTTTTTTTTTAAGTAGGCTCCACACCCAGTGCGGAACCCACTGCGGGGCTTGAACCCACGACCCTGACATCAATACCTGAGTTGAGATCAAGCGTTGGACGCTTAACTAACTGAGCCATCCAGGTGCCGTGGGAGTCTGAAGTTTTGAGGATGGGGACAAGATACACTTCTTAAATAAGGCTTATGAAGAACCCCTGCAGGTCTGAAAAATCCAAATGCTGTGTGAACACTGCCCATGGCTGGGAGCATACAACCTCTTGCGTGGGCTTCTTCAACGCCATGGCATTTTTGCCTTTGGGGAGTTCTTTAATTTTTTTTGAATATGATAAGCCTAAATCTACCACCTTAAAACTTCAGTCCACGTGATCTAATTTTTTGTCTTCTGGGGCTGCCAACAACCCATCCCCACTTGGAAACACTTCTCTTGGCTACATATTGACCATTGAAATAGCTGAGGCCAGCTGCCCTGTCTCTACTCAGGGCAAAACAACGGTTCGTCGTACCCAAATTCAGTGCTCAGTTTGGGTAACTTTTACAAGGTGGTGTGTGGCAGTGGACGTGACCCTCCCAATGAACCTGACAGGTGTAGGACACTACCTCCCGGGACACGCCCCACTGGGCACACCACACAAATCACTAAGCCAGGTGTCCTCAGTTTGGTTCTTGTGCAGCTGATTTTTTTTTTAACCTGGGGGTGGGGTATGCTGTTTTGACCCAACACCTTTCATCTCCTGGTGCCAGTAGGGTGTTCGAGATGCAGAGTATTGATTCTGTCATTCAGCACATCAGCTCTCCCTAATGACTCTGTGTCATCTGCAAATTTGATAAGCGTGCCTCTGATGTCTTTATCAAGCCCATGGTTCTACTGCTCAGCAAGCCAGGGGGCAGCAGTCCACCAGGGGCCCCCTCCCGGGACGACATGGAGCCATTCATTTATCCACACTCTGTGGCAACCGGTGCTCCATCAATTGTGAATCCACCTGCCTCCCAGAGCCCTTCCAAACCTTGGAACTGGCAGCAGCAGAACCATATGTGAGACCTGGTACGAGAGGAGGAGCGGGACCTGCTGTGGTTGAAGTGGGAAGGTGCTTCCTCTACCTGCCCTCTGCCCCAAGGCAGCTGCATGGAAGAGCACCAGAAAAGCCTGGATCCACACACCAACTGTCTGCTTCTATGGACCAGGCTGACTTGCAAAGCTGAGGCCAGTCCGTCAGACATCTGGGGAGAGGGGACGGTGCCTCAGCCCCAAGGCCAGCCTATGCTGAGCAAGGTGCACGGAGCAGAAAGGCAGAGGGTAGAGCAGCCCGGATGCCCAGAGAGAAAACGGGGGCTCCACACTCCTCGAAGAGGTGGCATACCTTTCTCAATTGGAAATGGTCAGGAAACGTGTGCAGAGATGTATGCGTGTGAGATGAAGAGTCACTGAACAAGGAAGAGGTCTGCCAAGACACACTGTCATCCTGTCTTTTGCCATGAACTTTACCAAACACTGCATCCGATTCACTGGATACAGCCAAGGGGCTCCCTCTTCTCTCCAGGGGCCCAACCATTCTGAAAGGACAACCGAGATCTGGCCTCCCGACTAGCATTCCCTGCAACAACAGGAAGGAAACAGGCAGGAAGCACTTGTTCCTAGGGCTGGCACCTGCCTCTGGAGAACGCAGTTCTGCTAGGACCCTGAGGTCCTCAGGTGATGACTCATCAACTCTGGAGAAAGTCCACCAACCGCTCCTTTTGCCTGAAATAAGCTGGGGACAACAGCTCTCCAAAAAATGGCACAGAATTCTTTGAAATATGAGTAACAACATAAGAAATGGAAGCAGAGCACACGTTTTTAGCTTTTTTTTAGCTAAAATTGTCTTTTTCTTTTTTTATTAGGTTATGTTAGTCACCATACAATACATCATAAAAGCTCGAGCTCAAGCAGGCAACAAGGTCTGCTACTGGCCCTCCTTTGGTCCCTTGCAGTCCCCCTGGGGATTTGCTGGGAAAAGGGCCTGCTATCCCTTGCTTGGAACCAGCATGCTAGTCCTCCTGGCCACCTCCAAATCTGGTCAGTAGAGGGCGCTGCATCACCGCACACGCTCTCTCTCTCTAGCCCCGCTGTGCCATCTGATCCCTGCGTCCACACAAAAGACCACACTTGGAAGTATTTCTTATGCTTACACTCTAGTCAGAAAAGGACCGAAGGAGTGCTCAGAGACTCAGGAGTCGTCAGGGGCAGGGGGGAGCTGCAGCACAGGGTCCTAGGCTGTTGGAGAAGCATTTGCTGCAAAACTGAGTATGTGCCTGGATCTGGGCGGAGCGCTAGGAGGTAACAGGCACTGGACATGGTTCCTGCCCTCAAGGAGTTCACAACCTGACCACAACCCAAGGTGAAGGCCTGATGGCTGAAAAGAAGCATTCAGAGAGGAAAGCCCAGCCCAGGCCCAGGCCCAGCCCCAGGGTGTTCAGGGAAGGCTTCCTGGGAGAGGAGGCATTTGAGCCAACATCTAAGCCAGGGGATTTTAGACACATCGTTGTATAGCTGTCCACATGAGCAAAGGCACAGAAACACGAAAAAGGAAGGGAAGAAGAGACTACCAGTTTAGCTTAAATTCTGAAGCTTAGGGATGGGGGAGAGCAGAGGTCACAGGAGCTGGATTTGGAAGCCTTCACCCTACAGGCCCACTGCAGACCCCCACACCAGGAAAACAAGCGTCTCCCACAGGCCACCACTGGAGAGAAAGCTATCGGATTCCTCTGCTGGGGAGATCACAGACCTGAAGCCTCAAGGAAATAAGATGCTCATCATTTCACAAACCTTCAGTGGAAATTTTGAGTGAAACATCAGCATTTCATTTTTTTAAAGTCAAAGGTACTGAATAGGAAAATACAAAAAGCAAAGACACCCCCCCCCCCCCCGTCGCAATTCATTAGGAGGGTCACAGAGATGTGCATACCACCTGGAAAGGACTGCCCAGCGAAAGAGGAAAGCTGGGGACAGACAAGTGGCGTTTACCCGGAAGCATTAATGTAACATTTGATTATCCTTCGGCATACCGGTGGGCTTAACCCAGCCACATGGGAATACGTTTTATTTTTATTTATTTTTAAAGATTCATTTGAGGGAGAGACAGAGATAGCAACAGAGAACAGGGAGGAGAAGGAGAAGCAGGCTCCCACCTGAGCAGGGAGCCCGACATGGGGCTTGATCCCAGGACCCCAGGATCATGACCTGAGTCGAAGACAGACGCTTAACCGATTGAACCATCCAGGCGCCCCGGGAATACACTTTATATGGACTATTCTGACATCTATTTCATCTGGCAAGTAAAACAAAACTGATCCAATTTCCTTGTCGCCCTTGTAATCACAAACTGTACAAGAGTTTTACATAAAATACATAAACCTTATAAACCTTTTGTTCTAACGCACTACCTTCAATTCCGCCTGGCTTCCCGTGGCCTGCGTTCTCGGGCCCTCTCGCTTCAGCTGCTAGTGACCGTGTTCTCTCGCTGCCTGGCAAGCTTCTGGGGAGGTCGCTCTTCCTGCTTTAACCAGGAGAAGCAGTACCCTTGATCCAACAGAAAGTTATAGCCTGCCTGGAGGTGGGGCCCAAGTCTAGGCCCTTCCAGACCATGTGATGTCAATAGGCAGCCGCTGTAACCATTCCAGAACTATGGGTTTGAGCTGACCTGAGCGCAGGTGATGGGCCTGAGCTGACCCCGGGCACAGGCGACAGCACGCAGCTGTGTCCGTGCTCTGGGTATTGAGAAAGGACCGTGAAAATGCTGACCTGAGCTGTGTTAGCCCGGTACCCCTAAACTGGAGACACTCCACTGCTCACCCTGCGACTCTGGGAAGCTCGCTGGCTCTTCCTGTCTCTTCATGCCAATTTGAGACTAAAAACTACTTGTCAAGTTTCAGGCCATTCCGAGTAGTCAAGCTGAAGTATCACTCTGGGTTTGCGGAACTGTCACAAGAAAGACCAGACCCAAAGGACAGAGTCCTCTCGTTTATGCTACATCCATCCCCAAACAGCACTGCCTCACCGATTCTTGTTTTATTTACTTTTGTAATCACTTTCTCAAATTTAATCCCTCATTGCTGTTTGTGCCTTGCCCTCAAATAATTCACTACTAGTAAGGCACAGGGTGTTTTTTTTATTATTGAACTAGAGTTGACATACATTGTTATATTAGCTTCAGGTGTACAACATAGGAAATCGACAATTCTCAACATTAGGCAATGCTCACCACGATAAGTCAGTGCTGAGAGGTGAGATTTTTTTTTTATTTGACAGGATTCTTTTTACCACCTGCTTTTTGCAGAGACCATGACTACCTCTATTAAACTGAAATCAGGTGCAGAGTGACCCGTTTGCTCACCTAAGTTTCTTTGTGGAATTACTGAAACCAGCTCCCCCAAAAACCTTCTCGCTATTCTCTCGTACCCAAACTACCCATTTCTTAGTTTGTAGCTCACTGGGAAAAGAAACAACATGAAAACGAGCAAAATTACTTACCAACCCTCAAATGAGTTGTTGACCAAGGCAGAGAAGGAATTCTGCCGTCTTATGGCCAGCGATCCCACCCACATGGCTACAAATCATGTGTCTATGTGCAGCTATGAGCTCTTTAGAATAGCAAGCCAATTTAAAGTTGCATATTCTGCTATCCTAGGAGCCTGCAGAATACGTACAAGATAGAATACAGAATGGCCTTTACATTCGTGTAATGTAAACATTTCTAATTGGATTTTTAAAAATCTCCTCTAGCGGTATATTGCTTCTGCAGTTTTCAGCAGATACTAAGTGGAGGTGTTCTAAAATGCCACGCAGTGAGGCCCAAGACCACATCACTGTAACATGCATAACAGCACAAGACACCACTGACGAGGCCTCACCTGGGGAGGTTGGGGGCTGGCGTGGAAGCAGCTGATGACTGGGAAGGTGTTGTGGGCTGAGATGAATCATGATTCCTCGGTACTTTGCCCATTCGATACCAGATCCCCATGCTGTTCAGTTCCCTTTAGGAGAAAACAGAAATCTTCATAGCGCAGTTCAGCACAAAGCATTTACCTGAGCAACGAAGCAAACCAACTCATTTAAAAGAATCACAGTCTCCAATACCAGGGAGTCCACTCTTGCCCACAAAGATCAGTTCCATGACTGCCCTTTGTGCTCTGGGTGTCAGAGTTCAGAGCCTGATGTGAAGTCAATTGTCCCAACAAGGCAGGCTCTCTGATTTGCCATCTTTTTTACCTGCCCTGGAGCCTGCCTTCTTACTACACTATTGATGTTTTCCTTGGTTCTCAGTCTTCAAAATTCTTTATTTTGCCACTTCATTATAGGTAATTATGTAATAATCCACTTCAAGTTCTTTGTATGGTTAGGGTGAGACAGATGGGGCAACAATGGGCGAATGGATGCATGTGCCTGTTTGGGTTTTTTTTTTTTTAAAGATTTCATTTGGGGGGGGCCTGAGTGGGGGCAGGGAGAAGCAGAGGCAGAGGGAGAAGCAGAGGCAGAGGGAGAAGCAGGCTCCCCGCTGAGCAGGGAGCCCGACACAGGGCTTGATCCCAGGACCCCGGGATCATGACCTGAGCTGAAGGCAGATGCTTAACCAACTGAGCCACCCAGGCACCCGCATGTGCCTGGTTTTTTCCCTATGAGGGGAATTAGCCCCACCCTGCTCAAGGACATGTACCAACTTCTGCATAAAGCTCCCAATGCCTGGATATCACCTGCAGTTGGCCTCATTCTCAGGGGCAGCTGGTAAGACCTCTTCAAACCACAAAGCCTGAGGCATGTGCCCCGTGGACCACTGCAACCAAGAGTGATCACAAAGGGGCTTGACAGATGCCACATCAGGTCTCCTGTTCCCTGATGTGTGCCCCTACCCCACCCCATTATGAGTGTTTACAAGACAGGTTTGGTCTTAGAAACTGGAACAGGATTATTTTAGCCACATCCAACTTAAAACTTCTCAACTCCCCCATCGAACTGCATCTCGTCAAACGATGAGGACAGATTTATTCAGTGGAGACTCCCGGCAGCTTCTCAGTACACTACAGGAACTACTCTAAACCACGATCACATCTTACCAGGTGGCTGATTCCCATAGGCCACCCTGATTCCATCACACCTTGGCGATGGCCCCACGGTCCTGGCCTTGGAGGGGCTGTTCTCAGCCTGAGGTTTGTCTCCCCCAGCCGACAACCCTGAACTCTTACAGAGTAATGTATGTCCTCATTTTTAAGAAAAAGGTGACTCCGAGTTCTGGACACTGTTCTTTTTCCTTCCTTAAAAATAATACTGGAATTTTCTTCTTCTGAAAAGGAGTTTTTGCTCTAAGATGATACAAAATATGCTTTATTTAGCGATCTTTCCAAAATGATATAAAAGAAAGAAGGCTCTAATTTTGATTATCAAGATATATATGGTAACAATCTATTCTTTAGAATTGTTTAAATTGGTTAAAAATTGAGTCTTTTAAAGTACTATCACTTGTAATTAAAAATACACATAGTAACTGAAATTAGACTTTAAAAATTCATTATTAAATTGTTGCTTTCTACTATTTATATGTAAATGGCTGCTTCTAGGTACCTGAAGTACAGTCATTCTCTTAACTATTTCCTCCTCCCATAATCCTGTTCATATAATTAGTTTAAACCATGTTGCAAAACAGGACTTTGGAGTGTGTAGGAAGGGGATGATCACAGAATTCTGAGACAGAGCATTCAGATTCCACAGCCGAAGAGTCTAAATGAACTTTCATGCACCAGGATGAAAATCAGCTCAGTTCTGGTTTCTCAATGACACCTGTCCAGTAGCAGTCATGGGTTCAGGGCACAGGACTTCAGTGAGATCAATTAAGACCAGTTAGACTGAATTCTAGAACCCGCTTGAATTATCAAGAACGTAGATTTGCTCTTTGCCTCAGAAACTGAACCCAAAGGAAAAGTAGGTAGAGCTCCCACACCACCATTAGTCCACTAACTAGGGGAGAAGATGTGGTCTTCCCTTTGGAATCAGAGCAAGGAGGTAAACGGGGAAACTAGACCCTAGTGATGTCCTCTGAGCACCTACTTCAAGCCACACCTGAAGCCATCCGGCGCCCTGAACTCCGCTGTTATGCCAGACCACAAATTCTTCCTTTTGCTTGAGCCAGCCTGGGTTGGGTTTCCTGTCACTTACAAGCAAGAGTCCGGAATGAAATCCTGAGATTCCCTGTACTTCATATTTACAAAACAGCTACAGAGCTGGGCCTGTGCCTAGTACTGAGGCTACCGGGACAAGACACAGAGGCCTAGCCCTCAGCTGTCCTCTGCCTCTCAGGGAAGATGAACATCAGACCAAAGAAGTACACGAGGAATTATCTTGTACTCATATGATACTCAGGTTTCTTCCTGACTCAGACCTCCCAGTGGCTCTCCAGCATGCTTGGGATAAAACCCAAACTGCCGCCATGTTGTATGAGGTCCTGCTAACCGCTCATCCCAAAGCCCGACTCATCCTCACTCACCCACATCAGCTACACCGGGCTGCTTTCTGCTCCTGAACATGCCACACCCATTCCCACCTTTACACTTGCTCTTCTCCTGAGCCTAGAAGGCTCGGCCTTCAAATCTCTGCATGGCTGACTTCTTGACATTTACATCTCTGTCCCACGTCACCACCCCCCACCCCACCTCCGACACGCTCGCTGAAGTAGCCTCCATTCATTGCTGTGTTTTATTTTTGCCACTAACGAAATGGTCTCACTCATTTATTTCTTGTTTGTTGCTTGTCTCCCCTTTTAGAATACCAACTCCACGAGAGCCGGGCTTTGCTTGCTCATTCACCACCATATCCAGGGTCTTTGGCCCAGAGGTACAAATGGGTGCTCCTCAAACTCTAGTGGGGTGAATAAACAATGCAGAGAGCTGAGGCCGAGTGGTCAAAAAGGAGAGGACACCTGGGCTTTCAGCTATGTGGAAAGGTCCCCGAGGATCCTGAAGGACGAACACACAGAAGGACAAGGGAAGGAAAGGCCCTTAGATGGAGCAAGCAGCATGGACAAAGGCACAGAGAGGTCAAGAGCTCGGCATCTGGACTGGCAGCAGCATTAGCAAGAAGGGCAGCAATGAGAGCTCAGGCCGGAGAGGCAGGTGGCCGAGAGCCCCGTGGGTCCCACAGTCTCAGGACTTTATCCCCAGGAGTGACCTGAGCTCTCTGGGCAGAGAGAAGACAGCCCATCCGTGTTACTAAGACTTACCCAATAAACGTGTACTGAGGAGGGGCCTGCTTGGTCCGGCCCATGATCCGAATGTCACAAATTGCAGCTTCAGTTGAATCCCGTGGGATAAATTTAATGCACAGCCTCTTTTTTCTAAAAGCCAATTCCTCTGAAGAAAAGGACAACAAGAAAAGGTATGAGTCTTCCAGAGATGCCAGCATCTCTATTCTGAATGCCGTGTCTCCTGTCCCGTTCCCTTCCTGGTGGCAGGAGCGACTAGCCATCCAGGTTGCCGGGCTGCGCCCCACCTGCCCTCCGCAGGGTGCAGAGGCTGTGACTGCGGAACGGGCACCAGTCGCCCTGCCCTGCACCTGGGACCTGACCCCAGGCACCCCTGCCGGGAAGGGCGCCCAGGGGCATGCAGAGCTGGAATAAACCCGTGGGGCTGGCTTCTAAAGGCCACAACCACCATCTGCTCACTGCTCAAGCCATCAGGGACATACACACAGACACCCTGAATATTAACACTTTTGCCACGTGGACTTTTCTTCTTTTTTACTCTTTATTATGGGAATTTTCAAACATTTCCCAAAGTGGGGAGAACAACAGACTGAATCCACCTGGTCCCCTCATCCAGTTTCAACACTGTCAACAACGGACAAGCTGCTTTCGCCTCTCCCCCCCGGTTCCCTGGCGGTTTTGCCAGAGGATTTAAGATGAATCCCCACATCGTGTCATGTCACCCATCAATATCTCAGTGGGCATCTATGGCAACAATTTGTTTTGTTATGACCAGCAGGCTATTTTCATACCTAACAAAACGGACAATGATTCCTTAGTATCACCCAGTAGATAGTCTATATTCAAGTTTTCTCCATTGTCTCAAAAATACCATTTAACTATTGCTTTGCCTGGATCGAGATCCAAACGATGTCTATGCACCGAATCTGGTTGTTAGGCCTCTTAGGTTCCTTTTATTCTGTAAGGACCTCTCTACCCTCTCCTTTCCTTCAGGCCACTGGTAAGTTGGGGAAATTGGGTCATTCTCAGGTATTTCCTGTGAACTGGCAGTTAGAGCACAAAAGGCTTGATTAGATGCCGGTTAGATTATTTTTTTTAGGTAGGAACGCTTCACAAGTGGTGCAGAGATGTCCGATGGCGTCCTGTCACAAGGCACGGAGTCCAGCTCTGCCACCCTGTGTGGGTTCCGGTGGGGTCGGCCTGCGACCTGGGTTATAACAAGTCCCCAACAACTGTTCTTTGGGCAGCATTTTCATCCCCTGATGACTGTTGCCTAGATCCGTAATTTCACTAAAGTTTTCAAAATGGTGGTTTTCTAATTCTGTGATTCCTTCTGTATTTATTAGGTGGAATTCTTCTACATAAAAAGTAACTTTTCTTCTTCAACTACTTGGTCTCCCTGAAAAAGCTTCGGTACAGGAAAGGAAAGATAAACACGTGATTCTTTGCTCTTATTTACTAAATCTTAAAGCAATGAGCTGGCGATCTAGCAACCTCCAATGGTGACTAACCGGGTGTTTTTTGTTTGTTCATTTGTGGTTTTTAAATATGAATTCCAATCAATTGCAGACACTGGATACAGGAGTCAGGTGTACCTGGGTTGAAATCCCAACTCCGCCATCAGCTCTATGATCTTAGGCAAGTGACTTAATTTCTCTGAGCCTAGGTTTCATTATCTGTAAAACAGAGTTAATGAAACCCCACCCCAAAGGGACGTTGGGTGGATGAAATGTGATAACACTTCCTATGCTTCGCTTGCCCAGCGCCTGGCACGCAGTAAGTGCTCAATAAAGCATAGCCATGAATGTTCTTATAGTCATTACTACCAGTAAGCCTCCAGGGCACAATTTATGTCAGCGTTTGGCATTGACTTTCAAGACCTTTCACTTCTGGGGCAGGAAGTAAGCACACTCAAATCAGACACCGAGTGGGGAGGGAAGGACAGTCATGCCACCGGTCCTGACTTGACCAAGGGGAGATTACCGTCAGTCGTGTTGTCTTATTGTTGACTGGGGGGAGGGTGTCTTTTAAAGAGCCAGGTAGAAACTCAGAAACTTGGTGGATTCTTTTCCCAGGCAAGGAAACTGAGGGCTAGATCAGATCTATGAGCTATGAGTAATAATGTCCTGAATCCAGACCCCAGACATTGTACCCTACAAGACAGGGATGGCATCCTGGAGGAAAACACCCAGACCAACATCGCACCTTCGAAAACTATTAGATGGTAAGATCAGACCTGGGAAAGTGTGAAGAAGGTGAGAACTTCCCTCAAATAGGCGAAAATGCAGGTCTATTACTTGCTTTTGCCACGCGGCTCTTTGCTCTATTCCTCCATCTACAGCAACTCGGGGTAAGAGATGAAGCCGCTAATTACACATGCTTAAACAGGCCTAATTTTAAGTAAACATATTATACAGAGTCAATAGAAATGTGTTCAGTCATGCTAATGAACACACGGAAAGGATACAGCACTTTACTAAAACAAACAGTCTTCCAGTTTTTAAGTACTGTGTGGATAGCAACAAACTATTTTAAATTCATTACAGAAGTCTCATCTTTTTGGCTGACTTTATAAAATCGGGGCCTTAAATGCACTGAGACTTCACAGAGCTGACCACAGGTTCATGCGGTCAGCCTGGGCTCACCCTGCCCCCTGGGGACAGGCTCCAGGAAATGACCACACTACCCAAAATGAACAGGCTGCCCTATACCCACCCTCCTTGTGTGATAAGACGCTTGTTGGTGATGCCAGGACCTGCCCTCAGAATGCCCACGGGCAGCAACTGTCAGGGGAAAGAGGCCTCCCACCCAGGATCCCCGGGGTCCCACCACAGCTGGACCACAGGCCCAGGCAGGACGCAGCCCTGGGCCTCCTCACTTAACTGGTTCAACAAATTAAGAGGAAAATGCAGAATGGGAAATCCCCTTGTGGCTCTAGAGTCTATCAATATAAAGACATTATAAGTCAATTAGTTGTCAAAAATGAACACCAATGCAAATTTTGAAACTAAGAAAAGCACGAGGGAGAAGTAGGAAATTAATACAAGTCTACAAGGCAATTTTAGCTCCTAGGCAGACAAGTCATGTAAGAGTAAGCAAAAGCAGCAAGCAAACACTTGTGAAAATGTTCAGCCTTGCTAATAAATGATGACATGAAAATTAAATAAAATTAGAATAGTAAAACTGAGTAAAAATTTAAAACCTATGCTGGCAAGCGTGTGGAATACAGGCACAAGCCTGTATCATGAGTGGTACTGTGAACTGGTATTTCTGGAAGTTAATTTGGCAACAGAGAATAATAAAGCTTATCTTTATGGAGCCCATCCTCTGAGCAAGACACCGTGTATGGCAGGTGTCTCAGGTGATTCACAAGTGAATTAAACATGGATCTCGCCCTCAAAGAAAGAGGTAAGTAGTGCAGACGTGCAGAAAACATGTCAGCAGCTAAAACGCAAGCTTTACATTATGAGGTAGATACTAATCCCCCCATTTTACAGATAAGGAAACCGAGGCCTAGAAAGGTGAAGTCATTTGCTTGGGGCACTAAAGCTGTAAGTGGCAAAGCCAGACAGTCTCAGGTGAGTCTGACTCCAGAGTCCAAGTGCTGCCCGCCCTAGGCCAAGCCACAGTGTGTCCTGACAGAGTTGAGGTGGGAAGTGAGAGACAGAACCTATTCTTCCTTTGGCTTCTGGCCACTGTAACCTGTGGTGCTTCCCTCCCTCCCTCCATCCGCTGAATGTGTGCTGAGCTGGGTGTGATGAAAAGCAGCAGAGAAGGCAGATGGTCCCTGATCTCTCTGACGAGAGAGAGCTCTCTCTGATTATGTTGTAATGCAACTCCATGTTTTCAGGGCCAGGTCACCCACCAGACTAAGCTCCCGGAGAGAAAGGCCAGCATCTCAGTCAGTTGCCTTCTCTCACAAAGCCTGCGGTGCCTACACAAGGCATTCATCAATCTCCACTGACTGTGGAAGAGAGAGAGCTTGCTTGAAACTGGTATCTGGGGGTCAGAGACGGTTTCATGCAGGGGGCAGAATTAAAGCTCACCCTTGAAAGATACGGGGTGTGGATACTCAGAGTTGAGGGAAAGGGCTTTTCAGACAGGGAAAAAAATACCAAAGAGTTAAAAAATAAGTAGAGTCAGGAAAGAAACAAGGGTGAAGAGCGCACAGTGAGTGCCTCAGTTTGGGTAAAGTATAGGGTGCTTGAAGATGAGGAAGACGTTTGTAGAAGGCTGGAGCAGACCATAGAGGACCTAAGACCCAGTAGCTTCCAGTACTTGGAAACTCATCACAAGAAAATCCTTCAAAATCGATGCATACCCAAACTGGTTTATAGATTCAACACCACTCGTATCAAAATACCAGCTAGCTTCTTTGCAGAAATGCACTAAGCCTAACATTCATATAGAAATTCAAAGGACCCAGACTAGCCTAAATAATCTTGAAAAAGAAGAATGAGGGTGGAAGACTCATACTTCCTGCTTTCAAAACTTGCCACAAAGCTACAGTCATCAAGACTGTGTGGTACTGGCATGAGGAAAGACATACAGATCAATGGAAGAGAACTCAGGGTCCAGAAAAAAACTCACATTTATGGTCAACTGATTTTCATCAAGGATGCTGAGACAATTCCATGGGGGAAAGAATAGTCTTTTCAAGACATGATGCTGAAACAACATGACATTCACATGCAAAAGAATAAAGGAGGACCCCTATCTCACACCATACACAGAAGTTAACTTAGAATGGATCAAAGACATAAGTGTAAGAGCGAACACTACAAAACCCTCAGAAAAAAAGAAAAACAGGCGGTAACCTTGAATTAAGCAATGCTTTCTTAGGTATGACACCAAAAACATAAGCAACAAAGGAAAAAAGTAAACAAACGGAACTCCATCAAAATAAAAAGCTTGTGTATTTCAAAGGACATCAAGAAAGTGAAAAGAAAACCCAAAGAAAGAAAATTTTGCGAACCATATAATTGATAAAGGGCTCATATCTAGAATATGTTCAAATATTTATAACTCAATAATAAAAAAGACAACCCAATTTAAAATGCCAGAGGATCAGAACAGACATTTCTCCAGAGAAGATATACAAATGGCCAGCAAGCACACAAAACTATGCTCAACACCGTTAACCATCAGGAAATGCAAATCGAAACCACGAGAGACCACTTCGTGTCCAGTAAGACGGCCAGAATGATAAGAACAAGTGTTGGCGGAGATGCGGCAACACTGGAGCCCTCATGTGCTGTTGGTGGGGATGCAAAATGGCACTGCTCCTTTGAAAAACAGTCTGGCAGCTCCTCTAGAAGTTAAACATAGAGTTACCATATGACTCCGGCAGTTCCACTCCTAGGTACGGCCCCACAAGCAACGAAAACGTGTCTCCACAAAAACCTGTACGTGAATGTCCACAGCAGCACTAGTCTTAACAGTCTAAAGTGGAAACAACCCGAATATCTGCCAACTGAACGGATAAGCAAAATGCAGAAGTCCACAGAACGGAATATGATTTGGCAATAGAAAGGCATAAAGTACTGACACATGTTACAACACGGACCTACCTTGAAAACGTTACACTTAGTGAAAGAACCCCATCACAAGATTCCACTTTCATGCAATGTCCAGAATAGCCAAGTCTGTACAGAAAGTAGATCATTGGTTGCCCAGGGCCAGGAAGGGGTGAAAAGAGGCAGGTTGGAGAGGAATGGGGAGTGACTGCTAATGGGTACAGGGGTTTTGGGGGTGTGTGTGATGAAATGTTCTAAAATTAATTGTGGTAAGAGTCACACAACTCTGTGAATACCCTAAAGACCACTGAATTGTATACTCCAAATGGGTAAATTAATGGTATGTGAATTATATCTCAATAGAACTGTCACCAACAACACCTGATGCATGAATGTATCAAATCCATCTGTAAAAGGCACTTAACCACATGCTGCGACAGGGTCGCACCGTGGTTATAACAGCAGGGCTGGAGTCAGACTCCTGTGTGTCTTCTCGTGACTCCCCTGCTTCCAGATGTGTGATCATGGGTACGTTCTGCAAACCCTCAGTAGTTACTGTGTCCCACTGTCCTCACGTGGGATGGGTATAACAATACCCATCTCCGAACAGGACTCCTCTGGAGATCCAGTGACGTCAGGTACGTAAAGCATTCACCACGGGGCTTAGCATCTGGTAAGTCACATACCACATATCAGCTAGCATGATTATTAGCTAATACATATAATAACAAGAAAAGCAAAATGTCCAAAAGTGAGAGGACTATTAAGAAAACAAAAATATGCAATACAACGGACTTGACTTGTTTCGAGAAAATGACAGCTGAGTGGCAGCTGAGTAGATACGCAAAGTCTGGCCGGTACGAAACGCTAGCAAGAAAACAGCGAAAGATTATGGGTCCAAAATGGGGCTAACTATGGAAAGATAAAGTATGCATGACAAAGAATGAGATAAAGGATTTCATAAATGAATCATGGGTAATAAAGAAAGGATTCTTTGTTTTTCATTTACTGCTTCACTGCTGGAGACATCCTAAAGTTGGTGACAGTAATTAAAAATAAAACAAGTTAAGTTAAATCAAAATGAGGAAGCTCAAAAACCAGAGGTTTTCCAGCATTATTTAATAACCAACAGGCATGACAAGAACCGCAAAGCCCTCCCAGATCCTGAAGAAGCTTCGGTTGGTCAGTGATTCGCTTTTGCTCGCTGTGGCTCAGGGGTCAGAGTATTCATTCAGATTCGATCCTGTGTCCGCTAACGTGCAGTCTTTCTGGTTCTGGCTTTTCTTGTGTGCTCCAAGAGCCAAAAATAAGGACATTATTGCACTTATATTCCTTGGGCGTCTCTGATTTTTTTTTTTCCTTTTGCTTCTGGGTCTCGAGCCAAGCTTGGCTTCCACGACACCAGAGGATGTGGACTAAGGAGGGACTATAACCAGTTTCACCGCTCCATTCCTGAGTGAGCCGATTCAGCAGGGAGCCCATTCTAAGAGAAAGGGACATTCTGCTCATTTATATGCTCCTACCCAGAACGCCACAAACTCCTTGGAGAACCAAGTCAGATACGCGGCAAAAGCAGCAGGGTTTATTCACGGGCATGCAGCAAGGCCTCCTAAAATGTTCCCAAAGAAAAATGCACATACAAAACATCTAAAAATATACCTGGTGGAAGAAAAGTCCCATTGTGATGAGTGGTACTAAAGGGAGACTCACGTGTGTCCACCGTCTCCTGAATTGGGATGAAGCCTACAGGCAGAGTGTCCTTGATGTCAATGAGCTTCATATCCACTAACACGTTCCCTAAATGACTCTTGGGAAGAAAGAAAAGAGATACAGACTATTAATCTGAACACCCCTGTGGTGGGTTTGCCATTCTGGCTTCGAGATGCATATTTAACACAATGACTCATGCAGCTTTACTACAGCAGGTTAATTAGAGGAGGTGCCACTTAATGTTCCCCAGCGGCTACACGGGGACTCGGGTGGCCCCCGGGAAGGAGCTTCACCTGCAGCACCTCAAAGCCACTCACTCCCACACGGCTTTGGTTAGCTAGACAGCAACCCAAGAGACGCGGGAGACTTAACCCAGCAGAGGGCAGCTGTGCACGCGTGTCCTGGGACCAGGCTGCCACTCAGCCTGGAGCATGGGCTCTCGGGGGCCAGCAGGTTTTAGAGAGAGCGCATTCCTAGGGCAGTCACCGCAGCAGGGGAGAGCTGCGTCAAAGCCTACCAGAGAACCAGTCACACTCCTAAGTGATCGCCAGTCTGCATACTGACACACATTTCGGTTGCTGGATACGTTCTGTAAAATCCCAGGAATCACAACCTAATACAGGCTGAAGAGCCCTGCTGCCTCAATATTACACATCTACTAAAATGACATGCACAAGGGCCTCTTAAAGTTTCTATTTAGTGGTAGCGTAGGGGGTCCACAGTGCGCGGTTTCTGTAACCAGTGCAAAAATACCATCTGAAGACAGCACACAGCATTCTGTAACTGCAGGAGAGCATCCTCTGCAAACACACTGGCATTTGCTGCCCACACTTCCGGCTGAAACGCTCCATGCCAACACTAGCTCGGAGAGCCAATCAGGGAATTCTTACCATCTGAACGCTGCGCTATCGTCTCTCTTGGCCACTTTCTATTTTCCTTCCTACCCATTTATAATGGCACATTTGTGAGGTTCTTTCTTCAGTATCTGTCTCACCACGAGAGTTCAAGGGCCACGAGGACCAAAACTGTCTGTTACTACTATACATCCAAGCGTAGCACACTTCTTGGCACATAGTAGGTGTGCAATTATTATCTACTGAATAATGTAATGTTTTGGGGTACATTTTCAACTGGGTGGGCCAGAGTCGGAAATCAAATTGGATTTGCTCAGATGACAAATCTAAACTGTATCAATAAAAACAAAAGTATACTTAATAAATACATTATAAACCGAAAGCTCACAAATGAAATGAATTCTTCAAACTTCACTATGACAGTCAATGTGTCAAGTGTCAACTGTGACCAGGGCTTTTAGGGCACTGTTGTCACAAAACTGTTTCTTTCTCTCACAATTACTGCGTTTGGTGACTATTTTCTACTATTACATTTCAGGTAGCCGGGTCTTGGGGAAACAATGCACAGTGCAGTGCAGCCCGTGGAAAGTGGAACCTTACTAATGCAGAATAAATCTCTGACCGTGTAGAAAAGGTTTGAACCGTTAACCTAACTCGAAAACATTGGCTGCTTTCAGAATTGCCTGATCTAATCTATCATAATTTTTTCTTTTCCTGGCAGTTGCTTTTCTGTGTCATCACTGCTTTCTGCATTGAGAAATTAACAACTGGGTCTGTTTTCCTGCCCCGCAGATGGATGGGCATTCATCAATATCCTTCTCCAATGTCTTCGACTTGACAAGTTGGGTTTTACACAAGTCAACTGCAAACCACTTAGCGACCTCACCCTCCACACTCTACAAATGTCCCTGATCATAAAACCAGAACGTCAGTGGTGTGGCCATTAAAAAAAAAAAAAAAAAAGCATCAAGAACCCTCCCGTGCATGCAAAATGGGAGGCCGCACCGCCAAGGCTTCCCACAGCCCAAGTGGGGTCCCTCCGCGCACGGGGCTGCTGTTGCACTGGGTTTAATACGGTAGGTCTGCGACACCGCTCCCCTCCCCCATCCCACGCTCTCTTTCATTTCCTCCTCATAAATATGAAGAACGTATTCCCAATCCTTGTTGAGCAAATGATTCATGCCAAAAGCCCAACATGCACTGACTCAGGGTATTTATACTGTCTCTGGTAGCCAGTATTTGCCAGTATACTGTAATTATTTTTGACAACCTTGCATTTAAGGTAGCCACAGATAACCAACTTAATATTCAAATGTTCATAAATCCTTCTGTTTAATATCCTCCCTACCTAATCTATGTACATTATTATTACAGGTAATGCAGAAAGTACAGGGCATGAAAAGTGCAATTAATCTCGATCCTTCCCCAGGAAGCAATGTCACTCCAAAGCCAGGTTTCCGTATTAATAGCATTATTGGGGGAAAGGAACTTAGGTTCCAAAGGAGTGTCCCCAAACTCCTACACTGGGAGTCTCGAGCTGCCTAATTAAGAATCTGTCCAGTCTTGAGATCCCACATCCCTCCTGTACAGTTGTAAAAATACACACTACGCAATGTCCTGGTTGTGACAGCAGGGCCAGGACAGACTGGCTGTAGTGGATTAAAACACACCCATTCCTACTGTGCTCCTGGGCTGGCAAGTGGGTACCTGCCACCCCCCTGAGTGGATCCCTCTGGATCTCACTAAAGGACTCAGTCGTTCTTCTTCTGAAAACAAAATGCACTGACTTCCCACCCTCCTTCAGAGGGGAGGCAGAGACTTCTCCCACCGCCCTCACCCTCCTCTCCCAGCCCTTCCTCACACCCTGCCCCATCACACCCAGCCCGCACAGGGTAAGGCTTACAAAGTGAGCAGTCAATAACAACTCTTTCACATTCAACAAATGCTGATGAACTCGATACATTTTCTATCATACATTTACGCAGGACACTCCAAATTAGCAAGTACTGGTGACTTCTCTCTGTCATTTTTAGACTTGTCACTGTCACCAACTCCAAGGGATCCAGGACTCTTTTGGCCTAGACTACCAATACCCCACAGCCTTCAGGGGAAATGCAAAACCAACCCCCAAAAGACAAAAAACCAAAAAACAACCAGAACTCAAAAACAATCAAAGCGATCGTGGCTGTCCTCTGGGGCCACAGTTGGGAACTGCAGCTTCAGTCAGGAAAGGTGGGGGCTGAGCAGAGATCAGTAAAGAACATCGTGAGACCACTGGGCACCGTGAGCTGTGCAAATCCTCAGGAGTCTGTCCTTGCTGCCTGAGCAGCAGTGAATGCACTGACCTGCACACAGCGGCAGCCAGCAGACAGAACAGAGGTGACAAAAGCTAAAAATATAAACAGTTTCAAAAACAGGCTTAGGTCAACTCCAGGGACAAAGGGGCGTGAGAGTACACTGCATGTGGATATGGATGCAGGGATGGAGGAATGGAGCAATGCGGGGGCGGGGGGGGGGCGGGTAACTACCCTTATCTGCTCGAGCCCACAGCTGGAAAGGCAACCTGGCCTCCAGACTGTTCCTCAATGTCTCCTCGGGCTGCACGATGAGCCCCAGGGACCTGCTCAGACTCATTATAGGCTCAGCTGCCACCTTCTCACCTGTACGTGAAGGATTTCTAGTGTTTAGCACCAGGACTGTCCCTGCCCCATTAGAAACTCTGGACTTTACAGCAAGCATATATTACTCTCATAATTAGGGGGAAAAAATTAAAGCGCTGTCTTCTCCCCCAGTCCTGAATACATTAGGAATAATACTCCTAACAAAGACTTATCAATAAATAACAGGAACGGATGGAAGAGAGTGCAAGCCAGAGGATCACGTGACTGTCTACAAGCAGACAACACTGAAGGGGCACACAAGGACGCTGGGATAGGACCACAGCTGTGTCGTATATGATGGGGAGAAGACTTATCGTTCCCCTTTCACACTTCTGGATGAGGATGTTTGAAATATTTTTTTCTTTTTAAACCATGAGCATATATTACTGTCATAATAAAATTTATAAAAATAAATTAGTAAAAACACTCCTTCCCCATTTTTTTTTTTGCATTAGAAAGAGACAATAACATTTAGGCCAAAAATAAAATGTCACCCCTGAAAATGAAAATCTGACTGCACCCTGTTTGGGGCTAGGGAACACAGGTGACCTTGGGCAAGCACAAAAGCTCTCTGATCTCAGGAAAGGAGCTAATACTTCAAGAGATTGTCTGAGGATGGAAGAGGTTTATTTGCAGAGTGCCTAGGACAGGCCTCCCTCAGAGCTGATCTGTGTAAATCCTCACAAAAGCTACTTCCTTTTTTTTCTAAGCCACTCATTAAAACATTCTGTTGGAAAAGGCTTAATAGATAGCTTTAAAACATCCTAATTTATGGGCCCAAGAGTTCAGAGCAGCATACTAAAAGAAACCTGCACACGGGGTAGATACCTACCTGCAGAAACAATGAAATGTCAAACGTCACAGAGACTCATGGAGAAAGTCAGTCATTTTGGAGACAAGGCCGGGTCTGAGGCAAGAAGTGGTCGTGGAGCTTCTGCCTCTGCGTGCTGGCCAGCTTTAAATCCAGCTGCGCCGGCAAATACTCACGTCCACACCACCCTGTGATTTGTGACTTACAGGAAAGCTAGGAAAATGAGGGCTGGGAGAGAAATTTCCTGGTTCCCTTTTGAGAACACATTTTAATGGAATTCACTGCACACTTGGGTACATGGTTAATAATACTGGTAATAAATGAAACATAGCGCTAGCTCCTGATTCTACCCAGTTCACTAAAACCACTGATTAATATGGCAATGAAAATAAACCACCACAACAACAACAGAAAAAAAAAAGAAAGAAAGAAAGAAAGAAAAGAAAAGAGGAAATTTCAACCAGGCACGCAAACGCCTTGTGCTCACTCAGCAAACGGACACCACTACTAGACTTACATTTTCTTTGGAAAATGATCTCGTGAAACACAGGTATCTGGTAACCTTGGATTTAAACAAGCCGTCTTTCCAGAGGTCAGCGTCCACGCCATCTGCTGTCTGTGCAACCTGCACCAGAGACAGAAGAGGAGTGCAGGTGAGGCAGGCTGGAACCGAAGGTGTACCTGAGCAGCTTCTTCGTACCTGCGCCAGTTAACACCGGCCCGGACTCTCATAGCATCTCATCAGTTCATTTCACCAGGCGTCGGGAAGAGACTTTCCAAAAGGGGAAAAGGGAGAGTGTGAAAAATACAGCTTCTAAAAATATTGTCCCCAGGGAAGCCACTGATTAAAGACACCCTGACAAAAATGGTTCTAGTGAGAAAAGAGCAACTTTTGTTGCAATGGACCAAGGAGGGACTGGAGAAGTCAGCACATTAAGTTGCTCATTACCCCTTACTCACGGGATGGCAGAGGGTGCAGAAAAAAGTCCAATGGGGTGTGAGATGCCACCTGAGACGGGCACCGCCTGTGAGGAGACGGCCGCGGCAGCCTGCTCCAGGACCCTGGGGCCAGCCGGGGTGCTCCGTCATCGGGACCCTAGTGGAGGACTGGGGGCAGGGTGCCAGGGAAACTCGCTCCTCGCTGGGTCTTCTCCCTACAAGCTCTGCAAGGGGTACTCAAGGTCGGAAACTGTCTCATGATAGAAAAATAAAAAAGATTCAGCTCCTTGTTTATAGTCTCGCTAAGAAGCCATTTTCCCGTGCGCAGCAATAGCGGTGATCCTCTCAGACGCATCCAAGCGTGAAGCCAGCCTTGAGTTGAGTCTTAAAGGACCTGTGTACTGGGCTGGGGGCTGGGGGGCCTCGTGTGAAGACTCCTGCTTCGGGGCAAAGAGTGGACAAGGAGATCGGAGAGCGGGAGAGA
Organism: Halichoerus grypus; assembly: GCF_964656455.1. Taxonomy (NCBI): domain Eukaryota; kingdom Metazoa; phylum Chordata; class Mammalia; order Carnivora; family Phocidae; genus Halichoerus; species Halichoerus grypus. The sequence goes on along the minus strand of NC_135725.1, from coordinate 85,214,281 downwards.
AATGGCTGGACGAGGGCAGCACGGCCCCCATCTCCTTCCAGACGGCTCTATCCCGGCCTGGCAGGGCGTGCTCTGCTTTCTCGCCCGGCAGCCCGGCAGGACGGCACTACCGGCCCAGGGTCTGTGGCTGGCACCCCCAGGGGACACGGCCGGGAAGACGGAGGGAGCGGCACCCCATTTTGGGATGAGCTCCAAAGCCGTCTGCTCTCTGTCGTCTCCCCGGTTGTCCTGTTGAGGTTTAGACTTTGGGACGCGGTCCTTGATCTGACAAACTGCTGAAAGCACCTCCATGCTTTGCACAAAAACTGCCCTGATTCAGCCCCATCCCGAGTACACGCTACACAGCGCGCCAGCGGCCTGGGGCTGTCACACGCGCAGGGCGGGGGCGTGCTGGGCTGCGCTGCCAGGACATCCCCAGGGCCCCCCACAGCCATGTTCTCCGAGGCTGCCTCAGAGAGGCCCAAAGGCCAACTGGCAAAAGAAAAATGCCTTTTTTCCCCCTCCAAACAGAACAATTGTAAATTAGCCAATGCAACACAGGGAAAGAAAGGTCCTTATGCTACATTTGCAAATATGTTTGGCCTGAAACCTGGAGGAGGAATGGTATGGGGATAATTTCAGGAACCGCTGGCTCGAAGTATGTCACCCCCATAGAAAGACATGAAATAGAACGGCATCAGGCCTCCTCAGCACTTTTCCCCATAATGGTCTTCCATCAAGTTTCTTGGAAAACATGAGATTTCAGGCAGTGGCACTAGCTCTCTGCCACCAAGGATCCCCTTGGTCGATTTTCTCCTGTGGATTCCATGTTTTGAAAGATTTTTGTTTCCCCAACTGTCCTTTTACTGTACTTCCTCAATTCTAGGATGTAGTCATTTAAACCCACGGATTTAAAGAATAACCCTTCAGGAAAAAAAGAATAGAATGTCAAAAGGTACAGATCTATTTTAAGATGCATTCCAATTTCAGAACCATTAAGATGTGGAAAAAAAGATGCTATAGGAATAAAGAAATAAGGGAACCTATATGGTTTCTCTATAAAAAATACATTATCTTTAATAAATTTTAAAAAAAAGAGTCTGCAGAACACTGGAAGGCTGTGGAACCCCACGCTGGGACCTCAGAAGACAGAGCTGTTTTTAACCTCCCACTAGAAAAGGAATGGAGTTCAGAAGGGCTCTCCTGGATATCTGGGAATTGCACTGGGGGGTGGGTGTACCCTAAATCAAGACTATTGTTTCCAGGGCTTGGAAATGATGGTTCCCTCTGCTTGCCCCACTGCCTGAATTTTCCTTTTTCTGGGTGAGAAGCCACCTCACTGTGATAAAGAGGCCGGGGCAAGTGTGTAGAGAGAAAAAGCTCGCAGCAGGCCTGCCCTTTCTTCAGAGGCCCAGACAGTGGCGGTCCTCCAACCCGCACTGGAGAAGCATTAAAAATGGACCACCAAAGGCCTGGCTTTGCCCTGAGGCCACAACTCATTTGCAATGAAGTAAAAATGTGTAATGCCCTTCAACCTCAACCAAGGGGAGGTGAGGAAGGTGGTGAGAAAGCGCGTGAGCAAGCACAAGCACGTGTGTGTGTGTGTGTGTGTGTGTCTGGGCAAAGTGCAAAGCTGCCCAAAGCCTGGACCTATGCAAGGGATGGATTGAAGTGAGGAGTGAGAAGACCCGGGGTCCCAGCTCATCAGGAGCACTAGGGAAGTGGGCCTAGTGTAACAAAGCCGGGCATTCCCAGCCTTGCCTTCCCTGTAACAATAAGATGTACCCAGAAGCTGCTTTCCAACCCAGTCACATAAAGGTGTTTACTAATCTTAATTCTTCCCATCCCAAATTAGATGAGCTAACAACCTACAAGATACATTATGTATGAGGCAGGTAGCTGCATGAAATTCACATCTCAACTCTGACCATGAGACCCCAGCAGCCAGCCTCTGAATCCCGGGACGGGAAAGGCCGTGGGGAGGTGGGCCGAGGGCTGCAGGAAGACGTGCTCTAGGTGCAGCACAGCCCATGAAATTAAGAGGCAGACCTGAACTTGACACAGGATAGCTGAAGCAAGCCCCCTCCTCCTGGGGGCACTGTGGTTAGAGATGATGTATGTGCAAAGCGTGTGGCTTAGTGCACACCAGGGAGCACCCACAAAGCTAGCGCTAACATGCCTAAACGAAAAATGGAGACATCTAGTCTAACATTGAACCAAACCTTTAAAGTGATGTCATGCTACATCAAGATGCAAAAAGTCCTAAACCGTCACGCTGGGGTTCAGCTGGTCCTCTGGGATTCCTTCCCCATCTCTGGGACTAGATGTAGTTTTCAAACACAAATTATACACATGTGCAATTAATGTTTACCTGCCCCCCGCTATCCTGCCACTGGACTATAAGCTTCACAAGGAAAACGGCGATCCTCATCTCTCCCTTGCAGTAAGCATAGTGTCTGGTACGTATAGGCTCAATCAAAACTTGTTGAAGGAATGAAAGAATCAGCCATTCAATCGGGAGCAAAATGTGAAAAGCTATACACCTTGCTAGCTCCCCAAGCAAGGGAATCTCAAAAAAATTTTTTTAAGATTTTATTTATTTATTTATTTGAGAGAGAGGGGCAGGGAAGGAAGGAGCAGAGGGTGAGGGACAAGCAGATGCCACACTGAGCACAGAGCCCAATGTGGGGCTCGATCCCACGACCCTGAGATTAGGACCTGAGCCCAAATCAAGAGTCAGACGCTTAACTGACTGAGCCACCCAGCACCCTGGTAACCAAACATTTTAAAATGAAGTTTCCAGGATATAATCCCTTCAGCTGAGTGTATCCCCTTCAGAATCCCCACTCTGTGAGGCCATATACCCATTTCAACAATGAGGTCCCTTATTCTTCTGGTCATCTTATTGCTCTCCTGCCCTGTTCCCCAAATCATTGGAGTATGTCCAATGCTGTCACTATGCCTCAAGTATCTGTTTACGGGGCTCCACACATGCACACCCACACACATACACTCTCACACACACTCTTATTACACACACACACACGCGCACACACCCACACAATAACTCTCACACATATACTCTTTTATTACACACACACACTCATTCTGCTCTCTTATACACACTCACTCTTGCATGCCCTCCCTGTCTTTCCAGAGTCCCCCTGGGTACAGGAGCTGCCTCTTGGGAGGAGTCGGTGGGCAGTGACAGACTGAACACATGGCTTTGTCTCCCTTCGCTGCCAATATTCTTCTCAAATGACAACCATGTGGAGAAGGTATGAACCCACTAAAATAAAGAGCAAGAGCAGAGTATGATGCAAGAGAGATGCCAACAACTGTTTGGAGATGTGGAGTGAAAGGCTGGGCTTTAGCAAAGTGGAGTGGTGGTGACATCTAAGGACCTGGAGGGACTAATGATCTGCCCCCAGACCCTGGGCCCCAGAGCTACCAGATTCCATTGGGGTGAGGGTGGGGGCTGTGGGGGTGGGTGCGTGTAAGTTTCCAGCTGAACTAGGAAGATCCGAACAAGGTCTATAAACATAGCAGTTATACTCCCAGATCCCCGCCCCCATTTCAGATGTATTTTCTGCAGAAATGGAACCAGTAAGGCTCAGGGCTCCAGAACACCAAGAGGAAGTAGACTCCAGACTGAAAACAGGGGGGTAACTATGCACACTGAATGGTGGGCCCTCCCCTGCACCACCCCCACCCCGCTCCCACCAGGCTCATCCTCCTTCCTGCTGCTGGCACCTCAGCAGCCAGGGGTATCCCCTAAATGCTGGATATCGAAGGATTCATCTCTGGAGACACTAAAGAATGCCAGAGAGCGGATCGGCACACCCAGACTCTGGGGTCTCCTGCTCCAAAAGCTACTTCCCGGCTACATCACCTTGTGAGCCGCCCACCAGCCAACAGTCCCCACGCCCACCCCTGGCACTCCAACCTCGTTCTTAAATATAAACTGACAACAAAGGATCACCAGGTGCTGGGGGTAAGTCTCAAATATGAAAGACAGGGTCCAAACTAGAAAAACGGGCATTTGAAGGTAGCACAAATTGTATGAGGAAACAAAGGAACAAACAACCAAACCTATAATTCATATAATTGCAACCACCAAACAAGAATGGAATATTGTGAAAAAAAATTCTAAAGGATCAATTTAAGAATAATATAAAGAGCCTAGAAATAAAAATGTTATAGATGAAATGAAAATTTTAAAAAAATACTGGAACAGAAAATTGAGGAACTCTTTCAGAAAGTAAAATACAAAGATGAGATAAGCTATAGGAAAGAAAAAAACGAAGAAAGCTGAAGGATCAGGACAACATCCAACTAATGAAATCTCCAGAAAGAGAAAGAAAAAATGGAAGAGAAGGTGAGTGGACATATTAAAGAGGGCTTGAGTACTCTAGCACAGGGAATGAAAAAGTCCCAAAGCAAAACAGAAGAGAATCCCACCAAATTTCAGGGAAATAAACCATCTTTAAAACTTCCAGAGAGAAGTAACAGGTCACATACAAAGGAATGCAGATCAGAATGCATCAGACTTCTGGATAGCAACACTGAATGCGATATAAGACAAGAGAAAAACATTTTTAAAATTCTAGGGAAGGGGCACCTGGGTGGCTCAGTTGGTTGAGCACCCGCCTTTGGCTCTGGTCCTGATCCTGGAGTCCCAGGATTGAGCCCCACACAGGGCTTCCTGCTCAGTGTGGGGTCTGCTTCTGCTCCTCCCCTGGCTTGTGCTTGCTAGCTTGCTCGCTCTCTCTCTCTCTGAATAAATAAATAAAATCTTAAAAAAAATAAAATTCTGGGGAATTCTGGAATTCTCTACCTAAACCAATTAATTGTGAGGGCAGAATAAAGACCTTTGCAGATGCGCAAGGAGTTAAGAAGTTAATCTCCCATCAGGACTCTCTTGGGAACCTACTGGAAGATGCATCAGCAAAACTGGGGATGAAATCAATGAAGAGGAAACCACGAATCCCAGGAAACAGATCCTGCACAGGACGGTGATGAGAGGGGCAGCAGTGTGCCTGGGACTAGACACAACACGAGGAAAAGAAGAGAAGGCCATGGCGGGCCATCTGCAGGAGGAAGGGATACGACAATTTTTAGAATTGTACTTAAGCCCTGGGATGAAATATAGATGGGTGTGTGACAGATGTACTAGAGCGTTTAGAAAACTAAAAACACAGGCATAAAGTTGTTTGAAAACATAATTTACTAACTTAAAATTTTTAAAAAAATTTTAAAAATGTAAATGTAAAAATCAATAGGTGCTTAGTATGGAGGTTCCTCAAGAAGTTAGAACTAGAACTACCCTATGATCCAGTAATCACACTACCGGGTATTTACCCCAAAAATACAAAAACACGAATTCAAAAGGATACATGCACCCCAATGTCTATAGCAGCATTATCTACAACGGCCAAGATACGGAAGCAGCCCAAGTGTCCATTGACTGACGAATGGATAAAGAAGATATATGAATATTATTCAGCCATAAAAAAGAATGAAATCTTGCCATTTGCAATGACATGGATGATGCTAGAGAGTATTATGCTAAGCAAAATATGTCAGAGGAAGACAAATACCATATGATTTCACTCATATGTGGAATTTAAGAAACAAAACAAACGAGCAAAGGAAAAAAGAGAGAGAGGCAAACCAAGAAACAGATTCTTAAGTATAGAGAACAAACTGATGGTTCCCAGAGGGGAGGTGGACGGGGGTGAAACAGGTGATGGGGATTAAGGAGGGCACTTGTGGTGAGCACCTGGTGATATATGGAAGTGTTGAATCACATATACGTTATACACCTGAAACTAATATAACACTGTATGTTAACTACACTGGAAATAAAATGAAATGAAATAAAATAAAGATAGCTGGGAAAAAATTAAAAAGAAAATTTAAAAATTCAAATATAAAAATCAACAGACACCTAGACAATTAAACAAATGAAAGCAACAAGTCAATGACTAATTCCAAGAAAATGAAAAGGTTGTACGAGAAAGAAAAGCTACCCCCAGTACATGACCTGATAGAGTGGTCCTCTGTGTTTGCCTTGTCATATGCAAACACTGACAACCAATTTACCAAAAATTGTGATGCTGCCTGATGGGGGAGATTGTAAGAAAACTGAATGTGTAGGATAGGTAAATCAAGAAATAAGCAGTATACTCAAATTATTTACAAACATGGAGATAAAGTACCAGAAGTGAAGAAATCTAAGAGTTGAAAGTGACTACCTCCGGGGAGTGAAAAAGGAAGAGATGGGCTGGGGGCTGCACATGGTCTTACAAGCCTTTCGATACTCTTTGATTTTTTTTTCTTAAGTAGGCGCCACACCCAGCGTGGAGCCCAACATGGGGCTTGAACTCGCCACCCTGAGATCAAGACCTGAGCTGAGATCAAGAGTTGGACGCTTAACCAACTGAGCCACCCAGGTGCCCCAGTACTCTTTGATTTTTTTTTTAACTGTAAATGTATCACTTTGTTAAAAGAAAAGTGAATTTATTTTTTTAAGATTTTATTTATTTATTAGACAGAGAGAGACACAGCCAGAGGGGGAACACAAGCAGGGGGAGTGGGGGAGGGAGAAGCAGGTTTCCCGCTGAGCAGGGAGCCCGATGTGGGGCTCGATCCCAGGACCCTGGGATCATGATCTGAGTCGAAGGCAGACGCTTAATGACTGAGCCACCCAGGCGCCCCAAGAAAAATGAATTTAAAAAAAAGTGGAAAGCTGGGAAAATATATCATGGAAGACCATATGGGAATGTACTTTTCCTTTTAGGGAAACCCCCACCATCAGGAACATTCCTACAGGTGCAACATGACCCAATGCCAGTTACCTCCTCAGTGTGTTGCAATGTCCACAGCTGTGTGCACGGTGGATGCCAGCTTTCTCTACTGCTAGAGCCCACGAAGAGTTACTCCCTGGGGGAGTCCTGTGAGTGGTAGCCCCCAGCCCTGCAGAACCAACCACAGGACCTTATACCACTTTACACTCCTCTGTATTCAGGCAGGCCCCGTGTTTTCACCGCATTCTTCTGCTTGCGAGACACAGAAGTACTAGAGCTCACCCACGTGAGAGTGAGGGTGGGGAAATGGAGCGAGAACCAGGACACAAGCCCACAGAAACCAAGAAGAGTCAGAGCAAGCAGACCTCAGCGAGAGACAGAGCTTCTGGTTCACCGGAGGGCCAGCGCCAGGCTCAGGCTCCCCAGGGGGTTGGGGGCAGTGCGGAAACCCTATGCCACGGCACTCTCGCAGACAACCCTCCTCAGTCTGCTCCAGCGCGGCACGTACTGCGGCTAACGGCGGCTGACACTCACTGTGTGCATCCTGCGTGCCGGGAGCCTCCCTAAGTCAGTAGTGTAAGTAATGCATTTACACAACACTAGGAGTTATGGTGAATCATAATCAGTTACTCTCTGATTTTATAGGTGAGGAAACTGAGGAACAGAGGGTCTTGGCTCAATCAATTATGGTATGCCTACGCAACAGAATATTTATTCAGTTCTTAAAAAGGATGAAGTATATTTACAATTATGCCCATGATATAATGGGTGGGGGGAAAATCTTCCTACCAAGAAGCATATAAGAGGACATACATATGCAGCTCTTCCAAAGCAGCAGGGGAAAGATGAACACTCCAGTCAAGGAATGGACTATGGCCGTGAACCAGCAGTTCACAGAAGCAAGACGAACGGCCAGTGAACATGAAAACATGTTCCACCTGGGTAATTATTAAATTCAAGTGCCAACAACAAGATGCCACTTCCTTTATCAAACTAACAAAGACACACTTTAAAGCGGAAAGAGGCTATGGGGGAAACAGGTGCCCTGACTGCGGCTGGAGTATCAAGTGGTAAACCTTAGATTAGATTCATTTGGTGCTGCATACCACATGCCTTAAAAACAGACGTGCCTTGGGCGCCTGGGTGGCTCAGCTGGTAAAGCGTCTGCCTTTGGCTCAGGTCATGATCTCAGGGTCCTGGGATCGAGCCCCATGACAGGCTCCGTGCTCATCAGGGAGTCTGCTTCAGATTCTCTCTCTCTCCCTCTACCCTCCCCCTCCGTGCTCACTCTCTCTTTCTCTCTCTCTTTCTCTCTCAAATAAATAAATAAATCTTAAAAAAAATAGACATGGCTGTGACCCAGGAATTCCACTCCTGGACCAAGAGCCTAAGGCAATGATGGGATGTGGGCACGAGAGGACGGCCACCATGTGGTCATTCGTATTGAGCGTCTGGGGCCCGGTTCTGATCACAGTGCAGAGGACAGACAGTCGAACAAGACAGACCCAGGCACCGACCCCAAAGGGTCATAGTCTCGGTGGCGGAAGACACACAGTAAACACAAACAAACAAATATGTAAGATAACTTTAGAGAGGAGCAAGTGCCTTGTATAAAATAAAATAGGGTAACGGGAACAGAGACTGAAGGAAGAGGCTGCTTCAGGTGGGGTGACCAGGGAAGCCCCCTCTGAGGAGGTGCCTCAGAGGGGGACAAGAAGAAATCATCTCATGAGATCTGGAGACACAGCCTTGCAAGGCGAGGGAACAGCTACTGAGAGGACAGGTGGAAACCAGGCCAATGGGTTAAGGGGACAGAAAGAGGGGCTCCGTCACCAGAGCCTGGTCACATGGGAGGACTGTAATCTATACGTCCCTTGGGGCACAGTGTTTACAGAAGTGGGGAATGATAAATTTCTAATCATTAGAGAACATCCTTACAGTGGAAGACTCAGCAGCAGGAAACAATTTTGAGGACATGTATCTAGGAACATGGAAAGTTCCGGGGGAAAGACTAAGTCACAAAATAGTTTACATAGTACAATCTCCTATTTTGTTTCTTAAAAATAATCTACATAGAAACAGATCTAGACAAATGTAAAGCAAAGCATTAACCACTGTTTGGTTCTGACCAGTTGAGATTATGGGTATTTTTTGGTGTTCTCTTTCTTAAATGAGGTATAATCGACATACGTTGTATTAGTTTCAGGTATATAACACAGCGATTCGATATTTGTCTATACTGTGAAATGATCACCACGGTTAAGTGTAGTTAACATCCGTCATCACACAGAGTTACAGAAATTATTTTCTTTTGAGGTTTAGACTCTCAAATGTGCAACACAGTATTATTAACTCTAGTTGCCACTCCCCATGACTGCTGTATTTTATAACTGCAAGTCTGTTCCTTTTGACTCTACATAGCTTTTATAATAAGAAAAACAACAATCTAGAAGACTTCATTTGCTGGGGTGAGAAATAATGATCTATGGGATTTAAACCCGAGAAACACTTTGTAAATCAGCTCCCCATCTGAGCTGCCCGGAGAGGGGCTGTGTGGTAAGTCCTTAAAACTGTCAGCAGTTCTTCCATGTCAGCATTGGGTACTCCTTGCCCAAGGAGAGGTTCTCGAAAGACACCACAGCTAACCACGAGGCTGACTACCAGACGGGTTACCCCGTTCACACCCTGGTGTTTTAAGGGAGCCCACCCACAATTCAAAGATGTATCTGGCAGACACAAAGTGATCAAAGGGGCGAGGAAACTCTGCAGACATTCCAAAGGAAATATCTGGCTGACACTGTGAATAAGAATGAAGTTCAAAGGGCTCTTGATGTGTTAGATCATCCACTGTGGAAACACAGACACTTGGCCCAGGTCAAACAGTAGCCAACCATGAAGCCATTTCAACTCTTAATCAGAGCAGTTTGGGCACCACATGGAGACAAGGAGCCTCAGTAGCCTCTCTTCTGAATCCCTAACAGGAGGTGTGCCCAAAATGCTTGCTTAAACCCTAAAGTGAAAAGAGCCATCTGACTGACAACGAGTCCAGAAATCCTTGGTTATTGTTTGATTTATGATTTCATTTGCATTATTTTATCATTTTGTATCCTGAATGAACAGCTCAAGTCTACCCCAGATTTTCACCTGAAATGTCGAATGTTTCTTAGCAAAAGAAATGGATGCATGCCCCTGTCCCTGAGACTGCTCCATCTCCCTCAGTCTCTGCGATTTCCTGCCTCCCTGGCTTTGCTCTTGGGGTTCCCTCTGGAACCTCGTTGTGTGGAACACTCTCATCACTTTGGGCCTGGCTGAAGGAACCCTATCCCCGCAAAGCCTCTCTGATGATACCAGCCAGAAGCACACGCTCTTCTTCCAGGATCTTCCCTTTCCTCTGGCTTCTTGCATGAAATCTCTAAGACAGAGAAAACCACAGACAAAGGAAAGAACTCGGATTTTTGGAGTCAGGTAGATTGGAGTTCAAGTCCCGGCTTTGCCACTTATATACCGGAGTTTCCCAGAAGTCTTATTTTTCCTTTCTGAACCTCATCAAAAAATGAAAATCATAATAATACCTAACTCATGGGATTCTTTGTGATGACTAAAGGAGAGAAACCACAAAAAGTACTCAGCCGTAACGAGATACCATTTCATACCTGCTGGGATGACTCTACTCAAGAAGACAGACAACAGCACATGCGGACAAGGATGTGGAATCTGAGCCCTTGTCCGCTGCTGGTGGGTCGGTAACGGGGGCAGCCATTTCAGAAAGAGCCTGGCAATTCCTCAGAATGTTAACACAGAGTTATCAGAGGATGCCACAATTCCAATCCTAGGTATAACCCCAAGAGAACCGAAAAACAGACATCCGCACAAAAACTTGTTCACAATGGGGCAGCAGCATTCATCATAATCGCCCCAAGGTGGCAACAACCCAAACGTCCACCAACTGATGAATGCACAGAATGTGGTACATCCATACGGTGGGATCTTTTTCAGCTGTGAGAAGGGGCTGAAGTACGAACAGCTGCTATAACACGGAGGTACCCTGACCAGCACTGCGCTAAGTGAAAGAGGACAGTCGCAAGAGGCACATACTGTGTCACACCCTTTTACATGGAATGTCCAGAAAAGGCAAATCCCCAGAGTCAGAAAGCACACTGGTGGTTGCCAGGGGCTGGTGGGAGGGGGGGAAATGGGGAGTGACTGCTAATGGGTTTAAGGTTTTTTGGGGGGTGATGAAAATATTCTGGAACTAGACAGTGGGGAAGGCTGCACAACTCTGTGAATACACTGAAAACCACTGAATTGTTCACTTGGAAAGGGTGAGTTTTATGGTATGGGAATGATATTTCCATAAAGCTATTCTCTTTTAAGCTCTTTGCATAAGACCTGGCAACGTGGTGTATGCTCAAAAAATGTTAGCTCCTTATTATTTCTGCACCTTGAAAAAGGATCCTATTTTATTCAGTAGGGTCTTTTTCAGAGTACCCAGCCCAAGGCCCTGCTGGTGGTACACAATCAGGTACTCTCCAACTGGCTGAATGAATAAGGAAAAGAGTATACGGTAAGAAAATGCACAAAGACTAAAGCGGGCACATGCGGGGCTGCACAGCACCCTTCTTCATTCTACCTGCCGCACAGCTGTGGCCCAGCCGCTCCAGCAGGCACGGAGAGGACCGGTTCCAGAGGGTGGGCAGGGTGGAAGAAAGCAAAGGCCCCTGGAGATACCCCCAGAAATCAGGAGGCCCGCTTCTGCACCTGCTGATGGGAAAAGGCAGACACAAAGGGAAATCAGTTCCTGGAGACCCGTGAGGCCAGGAGCCGGAAAATGGGATGCAAACGCGGGCGGGGCACTTGGCTACATCAAATTGGGAATGTCCTGTCCATTCCTGGTCATCAGGAAGGATGGCCCAGGGACACAGCCCTGCATCCCCGCAGACCCTATGGGGAACCGCAGTAGGGTTCCTTGGGGCTGGCTGGCACCCATGCAGAGGCGGGCTCCTCTCCGCCACAGACAACCTGGGACAAAGCTGCGCGGATGACACAGCAGGGGTCAAGCATGAACTGTCCAGTCAATACTCAGACATCTGCATGTCACTGTGAAACAAAAAACTGAATTAGAGCTCCAGCTCCCATAAAAAACAAATTCCGGGTGGATCAAAGACCAGAAGTGAAAAGCAAAACTTTAAAACTTTTCAGAAAAATATGTAAAAAATCTTTATGATGTTAATAGAGGAAATTATTAAAGAAATAGACACGTGTAGAAAAAAAGTCCATAAAAGAGAAGACGGATGAATTTTACTACTCTAAAATCTAAAACTTCAGCTCTACAAAGGACACGAAAAACAGTAAAAAGACAAGCCTCAGACTGTGAGCAATGCACAACTGGCACTGGATTAATTGCCCAAATAAATAAAGAACTCCTACAAATCAATGAGAAAAAGAAGTAATCCAAAAGAAAAAATGACATATAATATGTAGAAGCCATGGGAGAAAATGTTCAACCTCTCTAGGAAACGCAAATTAAAAATGACAACCTTCTATTGTTCAGGTCAAATCACTGACTAAACTGTAAATATCTGACAAAAATGAGTGGGGCACAAACTGGCACAGCCACTTTGGAGAACACATTCACTAAATTTACTAAGGTGAAAATGACCTAGCAATTCTACTCTGAAACTGTCCCCTAGAGAAATTCTTAGCATAAAGATGTGAAGGTACTATTTGCAACACTGTTTGTAATAGTAAATTATTAGAAACAACCCAAATCCTTATCAACAGAAGGATGAATAAATACGTCATAGTCTATTCATGCAACAGATTTTGATACAGCCTTGAAAATACATGAACTAGAGCTCTATCAGCAAGGATAAATCTCAAAAATAATGCTTAGCAAAAAAGCAAGTTGAAAAATATGTAGAATATGATAATAGATTCCATATGAATGTCATCTATATAAAGTTTGAAAATAGGAAGAATGTACAGGAGTGATAAACACCAAACTCAGTAGTTACTCTGGGTAAAGGAGGATGCATGGCCTGGAGGGGGCACAGGCACCAATAATGTTTTCTCTCTCTTATTGAAAAGAAATTTCACATAAACTTAGTGAAACAGTAATATCTGAAAAAGCCGCATGGTAGTTACATGGGTATTTGTTACATTATTCTCTATACTTTTCTTATATACAGTTGACCCTTGAACAAGACGGGTTTGTGTGGGTCCACTTCCTTGCCAATTTTTTTTGCGATAAATATGGCATGGTACTGTAAATGTATTTTCTTTTTCTTATGTTTTCCTAATAACATTTTCTTTTCTCTAGCTTATCTTATTGCAAAAATACAGTATATAATACATATAATAAAAATAGGTGTTAATCGACTATGTTATCTGTAACAATAGGCTATTAGTAGTTAAATTTTTGTGGAGTCAACAGTTATATATGGATTTTCAATTGTGCCAGTGGGGGGGGCTGGCACCCCTATTCCCTTTGTTCAAGGAAAACTGTATATGAAATGCTTGATAATATAATTTTTATTTTATTTTTTTTAAAGATTTTATTTAGTGAGAGAGAGAGCAGGGGAGGGGCAGAGGGAGAAGGAAAGAGAGAGTCTCAAGTAGACCCCATGCTGAGCGTGGAGCCCGATGTGGGGCTTGATCTCACGACTGAGATCATGACCTGTGCTGAAATCAAGAATTGGACGCTTAACCAACTGAGCCACCCAGGTGCCCCTAGTAATACAATTTTTAATTTAAAAAATCAGGTCGTAGACCCCTTAAGAAACAAATGAGTGGGGCCTTCAAATACTTGCAGATGTTCACAAGGAGGAAGAGTTGCCAGAGAAAACACACTCAGTTAAAATTGAATTTCAGATGAACAGTGAATAATTTTTTCAAATTTCAAAAATTTTCAAGTTTTTCAGATTTAATTGAGCATCCTATTATTTTTATTTGCTAAATCTGGCAACCCAAACAAGGGGGGGTATGCTCTGTGGTTCTGTCCAGTGAAAAACTGGAAGAAAACCATACGCTGAGCATCAGGAGAATGCTGGTGTAGCATGTTCAGCCTGCCATGGAACATCACACACCAGGGAGTGAGAACATGTTAGTCCTATACACACGAGTCTAGAAAGATCTAGCCAGTATGTGCATCATTTGGGAAAAATAAAGCAAGAGCTTACTGCATGATCTAATTTGTATTAAAAAGTCGAGTTACAATGACATAGTTCTATAAGTCATTTAAACATGGAGGTGTTGAGGGAAAAGGAAGAAAAAGAGCAAACTGATGATAGTGGCTAATATGTATTAGGGGTGTGATAGTTACTTGAGCCTCGGCTGTATTATTTAATTTTTTAAAATAAGAAGATTTTCATATCCCTTATTTAATTAAAAATAAATACAATTTTTTGCAAAAAAAAAAAACAAGTCTAGAAGGATACTTCCAAACTGTTAATAATATGCATAGGATTAGAAGAAAGGAAAGGTAGTAATATTTTCACTCTTCAGTTCATGTAATTCTACATGATTTGGATTTTCTGAAATGGGCTTTTATAATTTTTTAAATGTCATGAAGATATTTTTAATTAAAAAAAAAAGGGCAGGGTTCACTAATCCTCTCTCTACCACAGGATGCGAAGAGTAAGAGAGAACTATTATGGAGGATGCATCTGCTGAACAATGGTTAGAAGAGAGAAGGAGAGAGGAGCTGCTCACAAGGCTATTCCTGAAGACCACCCTCTCTGTCTCTGCTAACCATGGCACAGTATTTCCAAGTCCTTTTCTCTCGGGACTCTGGGATAACAACCTGTGCCTCACACCACCCAACCCCTACTCTCCTGGGCCAGGAAAGCAAGAGAAGGCCGCAATTTAGAACATGGGCTTGGGTACTGGACAGAGAGAGATGTGAGCTCAAATCATGGCTTCACCACTTGGTAGCTGTGTGACCTTGGCTGAGTTCCTCAACCTCTCTGAGCCTCAGCTTGGGCCTCTGTAAATGGAAATGGTAGATCCGATCTCATACAGTTGTAGTAATAATTAAAAGAGTGCAAACAAAGTACTTTGCCCATCAGCTGGAACATAATAATCCCTTAATCAGTGGTAAATATTGGTGTTGATGTAGCAGAAACACTCCTTCCCACGCCCAGGTATGCAGGCTGACCTGGCTTGAAACACAGACCTCTACCTGCATGTGCAACTCATCTCTTCCGGCTGCAGGTCTTTACTCTCTTTCAGCAGATATTTAATAAGCACTTAGATACGCAAGGCACTGCAGCACGCTCTTCAGCATATACAAATATGAGTAAGATATGGTCCCTTCCTCGGAGGAGGACCAGCAGACAAGCTGAATCAGCAATGAGGGAACTGTGTGTGCTTGCAGGAGACCTGGGTTTGATCTCTGCTCATCCACACCTGTTGTGTGATCTCAAGAAGGGCCCTTGAGCTCTCTGAGGCTTTGTGTTCTTATTATAAAATAAGATTATAACAGTAACTTCCCAGAGTCATTGTGTGAAGGAAACACGGTCTATGGAAACCGCTAGCACAGGGACAGACCTAGCAGGGATATTCAGAGTTACTGGAAGGGCAAGGAGAGTTACCTTAGTACTATAATGGAGGTAAGTGTTCAGAAGAACAAGAAAGTACACCAGGGTGCAGGGAGGGGGTGGGGTGGAAAAAGGAAGAAGCAAAGCCACGGCAGCTTCAGGTGGGATGCCCCAAGGAGCAGAGGTAGGAGGAGCCAGAACCTGGGGGAGCACAGCAGGTGCAGGAGGTAGGACTCTGCCTGATGCTTCAAGGAGAAACGCCGGAGCTGAGAAGAGTGGGACCAGAGTCCCTTTGGAAGAGACCACCCAGGACATGAAGAGTGAGGGCTCACCTTGGCGACAGGACAAACAGAAATGGATGGCATGAAAGATGATGCGGGGGTCGAATCCAAGAACCTGCTTGCAGAGGCAGGGGGTTGCCCAGGAAGATTCTGGCCTCTCCCTGGTAGGAACTGTTGGGAGCAGGGGCGGTTGTGGGTTGGGGGGCTGGGTGGGCAGTGGTAAGGGAACAGAAGACCGTTCGGTTTGGGAGTACTCAGGTTGAGCATCACAGCTGTCGTACGTGGACTACTCTGGCAGGCAGATGGAAACGTGGGTCTGGCTAAGGACAACGGCCCGAGCACAGGGTGTCTGCGTGAGGATGCGGCTCAGCTCCGGGTGGCTGAGACACAGGCCTGAGGAGAACACACCATGAAGGAGGCTGGGACACAAGCTGGGGGTATCGTGATGTAGCAGAGACTACACAGGGAGGGGAAATCAAAGAACAAGGTAGAAAACAGGTGATATCACATTTCGGGGATAAGAGTGCTTCAAGAAAGAAGGGCTCTGGAAGAATATTTGATGACCTAAGAAAATAGTGCAATAATATAATAAAAACATATAATGCAATAATAAGAATATTATATAGTACAAACAACAGAAAAAGAATATACAACAGAATGCCATTATTGCTGAAACACCCACCACCCACCCACAAACACAAACTAAAGGATGCAGGTCAAAATGTTACTGAGTGGTAGAATTACGAGCCGCTTTTTTCTTCCCTGCATTTTCTATCTTCCAAATTGTCTGCAGGGAGCTTGTGTTAGTTCTGCATTCAGAAAATGGGTATGTTCAGGAAGGAAGGAACTGGCCAACAGTGTCCAAAGTTGAGATGAGATCAGGAAGAATAAAAATTAGGAAAAAGCCATCAAGTTAGACGATTCGGAAGCAAGCGGTGAGTGGAGATACTGAAGGAGAGAGGTGGGCAGAGGGGCGTCAGAAAGTACTGTTAAGGCAGCAGATGGAGGGGCAGGTAAGGTGAAGGGAGGCAATGTGTGGGGGGCGGCATCTGTTTCTAGGACATGAGAACTCCCTTGGGAGGATTACTCTTGGGAAGGAAGGCGGCTCCCCAAGGATGCGCACCTCTTCCCTTCTGCCCAGGTCTGTAAATTGCCTGCAGGCAGGGACCACATCTGACATTCATGATTCCCAGTGCCCAGCACAGGACCTACAGTGGGTGGGGGCTCAATAAATATCTACCAGTCAGTGAACGCCTCCCCTCCTCTTCTGCTCCATCTCTAAAGTTTCAGGAAACCTCCTCTGAATCCAGGAGGGTGGCCTTATATAAAGGAGCATGTCAGTCGATTTAGGGAGGCCACACGAATGCTCATTAACAAGCAACTGCACAGGTCTGAAAGATTCTGGAGACCCCCACCTTGAGACTCCAAGATATCCAAGTGCCTTCTTAAGAACAAGAAGGAAGTTCTTCTATCCACCCAACTGAACTGACCTTAAGGGAGGTCCAATGACAAGAAACAATTTCTGAATATAATTCAATAAAGCCACAAAAACCAAAATGGGTCTAAGATAAGGAGGCAATGTCGTTGATAAACAGCACTGTTTTTGCCTTAGCTAGGGCTCTACAGGATATGGTAGAGAAAACAGCAAAAGCTAGCAATCCTGGGATCAGCAGAAAATCCAGTGACTCCGCATGGCTTCCCCAGACCTGAGGAAGGAGGCTGGCCTGCACGCCGGCCCAGGCTCCCCGGCCCTGTGCCGCTGGCTCCACCTTGGCCCCGGCTCTCGGCAGAGACCACCGGCCGTGGACAGGACAGCCTCCTGTTGGAGCCAACCCCCTCGGACTGCGAGGCCTGGCCCTGGGCTTCTGGCCAGTTTTAACAAAGGGGCCCCGGGAAGAGACCCAACAAGACCTGGAGGACGGGAAGAGTTAAAGTGATGGGGTATGAGGGAGGACACTTGAACCCGTGCTGCTCATGCGTCACACTCAGTGACAGGAGGCAGGAAAGCAGAGATGAACTGGCCCTTGCGACTAAGTCACCCTTCTTATTTACTCTGTTACTCGGCTCTCAAACCACACTGTCAGCTGTAACTGCATTTCAGTTCATGTTTAACACAAACATAACTTAGCTAGATGTTGGCATCCAATATCTCAGGCACAGAAAGGCAGAACAAAGGAGCCAGCTAATTCAATTCAATAAATGTTCTTTGCATGCCTGGTGGGGTACGTATATACCCAGGCATTCTCTGGGGGTCCTGGGAGTACAGCCACATGAAAGACACCGTTCCACAGCCTCCAGGGGCCTCAGGACCCAGGGAGAGTGCACACTGGCGGCCCTCTGCCATTAGAGAGGTAGGAGCTGCAAGAGAGGAAAGTAAAGGTGCTACCAAAATACAAAAAGCTGGAACATAATTCCCCAGGGAGCGGCATGGCGTGCAGGCACAAGGGCACGCAGGCAAGAACGGGAACAGCCCACGTGAAGAACTACCCAGAGCTGAAGGGCAGGATGGGGGCTGGTAAGGTAGTGAATGGGCAAATCAAAAAAAGTCTTAGATTCCAGTGAAGTCCATCCGTTGGATGAACACCGACTCAGCGCTAGTTGCTGGGTATTTAAGTAAAACAATGAATTTGCCTCTGAATCTAGAAGCAGAGAGCTGGAGAACAATTCTGAGCTGGAGTGTAATCTGATGTTTTAGAAAGTTTCCATCGGCAATCACAAAGGGAAGGCTGGAAGTCAGAATCAGAGCTAGGGAGACTTGTGGGAGACAATTCATAGGCCTTAGCAAAGGAGAGTGGAGACACACTTAGTGGATATCTGCTCAATCAGAAGGCCGATCCCTTCTTAAACTCTGCCCCTGTCACCTGCCCCTCTCCACAAACACAGTGGAATTTGCAATCATGTAACTTCTTACTACATAAGCCTTACAAACTTGTCATCCATTTGAACCATGGTCCAAAGGGTCATGGAACGGCCAAGGGCAGAAGGGGAAATCAGAAACAATAAAAGAATTCAATGAGGTTGTTGGACATAAGATGAATTTATTTTTTTAAAGTTAGTTTTCCTTTACAGAAAATATACAAACCAAAACTAATAATCATTTAATTAAACAATGGGAAAAAAACAGCACCTTGCACAAATAGCAATATCGATTATCAATTAAATTAGCTCTATAAAACAAACTGAGAAATTTCCCCTCCTTTTTTAAAGCTTTAAGATAGTTTTCAGGATGTGGGAATTGTTCCTTGACAATTTTAGGGAATGCTACCTTAAAACAATTTGCACCTGGTGTTTCTGTTAGAAATAATTCTCTAATGACTTTTCCTATTTCTTCCTTCAACACATGTTTGTTATAGGACTTCTTAAATAGCAGTGGAAATGATCTAACTCATCAAGATTTTCAATTTTAGTCACATAAGGCTTCACACAAGAGCTATGCATCATATTATATTCTCTTATAATTTTAAAATCTCTTTATACTCTTACTTTCCTTTTCTCAATCTAAATTCTGCTTATCTTTATTTTATTTCTGTTTACTATTATATTTGCTAGAAGTTTATCTATTATGCTTTTTTTCAAAGAATCAATTCTCAATTAACAATTCTCTCCCTCCTTTTACTTCTAATTTCTGATCTTATTTTTATTATTTCCTTCCATGTGTTTATCCAGCTACTTGAGCTTTGGGACAATATCAAGTAGTCTAATATACATGTAACTAGAACCCCTAGAAAAGGGAGAGGTGAAGAAGAACTATTTTTTTTTTTTTTAAAGATTTTATTTATTCATTTGAGACACAGAGATACAGAGAGAGAGAGAGCATGAGCAGTGGGAGAGGCAGAGGGAGAGGGAGAGGAAGAAGCAGACTCCCCGCTGAGTCAGGAGCCCGACGTGGGGCTTGATCCCAGGACCCTGGGATCATGACCTGAGCCGAAGGCAGACGGTTAACCGTCTGAGCCACCCAGGCGCCCCGAAGAAGAACTATTTTAATAATTACCAAAAATTTTCCAACTGCAACAACAGCAGAATATACATTCTTCTCAGGTATACATGGAGAATTTACTAAGATAGATTATAGTCTAGGCCGGGGTTGATGAACTATAGCCCACAGGCCAAATCCAGCCAGTAGCCTGTTTGTGTACAGTCTATGAATTACAAATGGTTCTACATTTTTTAAGGGTTAAAAAAAAAAATCAATATACAATAGAGACCATACTTGGTCCATGAAGCTTAAAATATTTACTATCTGGACTTTTACAGAAAAAGTTTGCTGATGCCTGTTCTAGGCCAAAAAACTAAGTTTGTTCTCTGATGACCTAGAATTAAGTAAGATATCAATAATAGAAATATATCTAGAAAATTCATGAATACACAGAAGTGAGACAACACATATATAAATAATCCATGATTCAAAAAAGAAACCAAAAAGTAAATTAGACAGTATCATGAATGGAATTAAAATTTAATACAACACATCAAAATTTGAGGGATGCAGCTAATGCAGAGTTTAGAGGGGAATTCATAGCACTAAAAATGCTTATACTAGAAATGATGAAAAGTCTCAAATCAATGACTATAACTTTCCCCTTAAAAAACAGAACATTAAATCCAAAGTAAGCAGAAGAAAATAATAAAGAGAAAACAATAAAATAGAAAAGAAAAAAAATAAGAGAAAATCAATAAAACCAAAAGCTGGCTCTTTAAGAACATTAATAAAACTGATAAAACTCTAGACAGCCTGAGCAAGAAAAAGGAGAGATGATACCAATTGTCATTATAGGGAATGAAAGAGAAGACATCCTATGGATCCTAAAGCTATTAAGAAGACAATAAGGAAATACTCCTTCACACAAATTACCAAAGCTCATTCAAGAATAGATAACTTAAATAGCAGTATATCTATTTAAAAACTTGAGCTTATAAAACCTTCCCATGACCAAGCCCAGATAGCTTCACTGGTAGATTCTATAAACATTTAAAGAAAAAATAATACCAATCCTACATTAAATATTCCAGAAAATATATGAGGAAGGAACATTTCCCAACTCATTGTATGAGACCAGCATTACCCTAATACCAAAACCAGACAAAGACATTTTAAGAAAAGAAAACGACAGACCAACCAATATTTCTCATGCATATGTACATAAAATGTTCTAACACAATTCAGGAAACTGAATCCAACAATGTATTAAAAGGACAACATATTATATCCATGTGGGGTTTATCCCAAAAAATGTAAGTTTGGTTTAACATCGAAAAATCAATCAGTATATTTCATCATATTAAAAGATTAAAAAGGAAATACTACATGATCATGTCAATAGATGCAGATAAAGCATTTGACAAAATTCAACAGTCATGTATGATAAAAACTTTCTGGAGGGCTATTTCTGAAGCCTATGAAACAGTATCTACAAAAAGTCTACAGCTAATACTATATTTAAGTGGTGAGACACTGAATGCTGTTCCCCTAAGATCTGGAAGGAGAAGAGCATGTCTGCCTTCACCATGTCAACTCAGTTGTATACTGGAAGTTCTAGCCAGTTCAGTAAAGCAGAAATAAATACACAAATCTGTCCATATAGACTGGACAGGAAGAAGTAAAATTGTTTTTCTTCATAGACAACATGACTGTTTATGTAGAAAGGTTGTGAGGAATATTCAAAAAAGTTACCAGAACTAATCAAAGTTGCAGAATACCAGGTCGACATACAAAAATCAATTGTATTTCTATAAACTAAAATGGAATTAAAGTGAAAATAAATGCCATTTAATATAGCATCAAAGTATGAAATTCTTAAGGATAAATTTTTCAAAAGACCTGCATGACTTATACACTGAAAACTAAAAACGACGGATGAGAGAAACTAAAGAAGACTTAAACAAATGATGAGATATATCATGTTAATAAATCTGAAGGTTCAATATTGTTAAGATGTTCATTCTATGCAAATGGGTCCATACATCTAATACGAGCCCAATCAAAAATCCCACCAGGCCTTTTCTACAGAAACTGACATGCTGATTCTAAAATTTATATTAAAATTAAAAGAAGCCAGAATAACTAAAATAGCTGGAAAAGAAAAAGTTAGAGGACTGCCTGATTTTAACAATTATTATAAAGCTATGGTAATCAAAGGGTGCAGTAAATTTTAGTACACAGACAGATATATGTCAATGGAATAGAATACAGATTCCAGCAAAATACCTATACATATATGATCATTTGATATTTGACAAAGGTGCCAAATCAATTCAATGAAGAAAGGAAAATCTTTTAAAGAAAGGATGTTAGAATAATTTGACAGCTATATGTAAAGATGACCCTTGATCCTTGCATCATACAATAAAAATTAACTTCAAATAAGTTTAACCCAAATGTAAGAGCTAAAAATATAAAATTTCTAGAAGGAATTATAGAGAAAAATCTTGACCTTTAGTTTGGCAAAGATTTCTTAAATGTTACACAAAAAGCCCTAGCTATAAAAGAAAAAAATTAATAAGCTTGACTTCATCAGACATTAGCTTCTAAAATATACTGTTAAGATAATGAAAGGCAAGCTACAAACTGGGTGAAAATATTTGTAAAACATACACCCAACAAAGGACTTGTATTTAAAATATAAAAAGAACTCACTTGGGTGGCACAGTCTGTAAAGCATCTGACTCTTGGTTTCAGGTTGTGATCTCAGGGTTGTGAGATCAAGCCCTGAGTTGGGCTCCATGCTCAGCACAGTCTGCTTCAGATGCTCCCTCTTCCTCTGACTCTCCCCCTACTCTCTCTCTTTCTAAAATAAATAAATAAATCTTTTAAAAAACCAAGGAACTCTTCAAACTGAGTAGTAAGACAAACAACCCAATAAAAATGGGCAAAAAACTTGAATAGGCACTTCACCAATGAAGATATATACTAATGGCAAAAAAAAAAAGCACAAGATAAGATACTCAAAATCATTAGTTACCAGAGAAATGCAAGCTAAAACCATAATCAAATGCCATTACACACCCACTAGAATGGCTAAAATTCAAAAGAGTGAGCAAATCAAGTGTTGACAAGGGAACAACTAAAATTCTAAGGTCCTGCTGGTAGGAATGTACAATGATATAAGCAATTAAAATGTTAAATGTACATCTACCATTCAATCCAGCATCCGCTCCTACATTTTTACCCAAGAGAAATGAAAGCATATGACCACACAAAGACTTATATCTGAATGTTCATAGCAGCTTTATTTTTATTTTTTTAAGATTCTATTTATTTATTTGAGAAAGAGAATGAATGAGAGAGAGATCACAAGCAGGAGAGGGAGAGGGAGAAGAGACTCCCCACGGTGCAGGGAGCCCGATGCAGGGCTTGATCCCAGGACCCCGGGATCATGACCCAAGTCGAAGGCAGAGGCTTAACTGACTGAGCCACCCAGGCACCCCTACTATTAATACCCCAAACTGGAAACAACCCAAATAATCATCAAGTAAACTATCATATAAGTATTCAACAAGGTTGAATATATTACAACTCATTAAGCAATCACACAAAAACTCTTGATACAGTCAAGAGTATGAATGAATCTTGAAATAACTATTCTGAGAGAAGAAAGTCAGACAAGAAATTCTGAGAAAAAAAGCCAGACCAAAAAAAAAATTTATATAAAATTGCAAAAATGCGACCTAGTCTACAGTGACAGACAGTTGACCAGTGGTGGGGCACCTGGATGGCTTAGCCTGTTAAACAGCTGACTCTTGGGTTGGGCTCAGGTCATGATCTCAGGGTCCTGCGATCAAGCCCCGCATCAGGCTCTGCACTCAGCATGGAGTCTGTTTGAGATTCTTTCCCCTCCCTCTTCCTCTGCTCCTCCCCCTGCTCATGCTCACTCTCTCTCTCTCTCTCTCTCTCTCTCTCAAACAAACAAATAAATAAATAAAATGTTGGAAGGAACGAACGAATGAATGAAGGAAGGAAAGAACTGGACCAGTGGTGTTCTAAGGGATGGGGCTGGGATAGTGAGGGATGTGTTACAAAGGCACGAGGAAACTACTGAGGGTGATGGATACACTCATCATGTTGACTGTGGTGGTTTCACAGGTGTGAACATTTACATGTCAAGACTCATCAAACTGAATACATGTATGCTCTATATAGTAGGCCAAGTATGCCTCAATAAAGCTATATAAAAAAGTAACCTATGCACAACAAACATAAAAACACATATGGAAATAACAAGACATATGAAGAACATTATAAAACTTCACTGAAGGACATAAAACAAGACCTAAATACATAGAAGTACATACCATGTCCCTAGATGGGAAAACTCAATATTGTAAATATGCTGACTCCCCTCAAATCGACTTATTAACTCAGTGCAATTGTCCTGAGAATCAAAACATAGTATTTTGTGGTATTTAACAAGGTGATTCTCAAGTTGTTTTAGAAAAGATAAGATGCAGTAATAAGCAAAACATTTAAAAAAAAAAGAACATGAAGGAAGGAAATGGCTCTATCAGATATCAAAGCATGCTGTGAAAATCTTAAAACCATCATGCTGAGTGAAAGAAGCCAAACAAAAAAGGTCCTAGTGGAGATGATTCTATTCATACAAAATATCCAGAACAGACAAATCCCATGGAAACAGAACCCAGACTGGTGGTTGCCGGGGACTGGGGCTGGGGAGAGCAGCCAGCAACTTCTTGATGAGTGCTGGGTCTCATTTCGGGGGTGATGAAATGTTCTGGAGCTAGAGAGAGGTGATGGCTGCATGACTTTGTGAGTGTACTAACTGCCACTTAATTGTTCACTTTAAAATGGGTGATTTTAGGTTATGGCAACTTCACTTCAATTTTCAGAAAATCAAAGAATTAGTGACTTCAAAAAAACCCCACATACTATAAAGTTTCCAAAACAGAAACAGTGTGTTGTTGTAGAAGAATAGGTTACAGAGATAAATGGTAAGGAACAGAACCTAAAAATAGCCTGGAAAATTCCTGTCTTTGGGGTTCAAACAAATGCCACCCTGGAACAAGATTTCCCTCCATGGCCACCAGACTGCTTCTTAAATCAGCTGATGCTTGCAGGCCTTAGGTTAAAAGTAGGATGTTGCAACATGGTCATAATGCAGTAGTTTTAGATTTACTCACGGAAGCTAAGGTTGAATGTTAAGGGCATGATTTGCTGTTAGTGGTATAATCTGACCTAACTGGAGGGTTTGTAGCTGCTGTTGTATCTACTGGCAACACACAGGGGCCTTGCATCCCAGCCCTGAAGGCAAGGCCTACCCAGCATTCCTTGCAGACCCCGAGGATCAGCTCTCCTTCTCCTCCCACTCCCCCACGCCTCCAATCCCAGGGGGCTGGCTCGG
This sequence comes from Halichoerus grypus, assembly GCF_964656455.1. Lineage (NCBI taxonomy): Eukaryota > Metazoa > Chordata > Mammalia > Carnivora > Phocidae > Halichoerus > Halichoerus grypus. The sequence goes on along the minus strand of NC_135725.1, from coordinate 85,189,322 downwards.
TGGGGGTCAGTAGGAGTCAGAAGGCAGCTGTAACACGGCTTATGTTTGCTTCATGTTCTGCACTCCCTGCAGCAGGGTCCTATCCCTAAGGGAAAAGAAGATGCTGAATTCCATCTCTGGGACAGGAAATGAGCTTTCGGCCAGTCTAAAGCACAAACCTATATATATGCAGGGGTCTGCTTTATGACAACAGCCGTGCATCAAACCAAAAGGTAGAAGACAGTGCTCAGAAAGTGGCTACACATGTTTATGCTCTACATTATACTATAATCCAAAACAAAAATCTGGAAGTTTAAAAAGCCCAATGAACAAAACAACATGAAGTATTAGCTAAAAATATAGGATAATATTTCTATAATCCTGGGGGAGGCAGGCTTTTTTGTGGCTCTTTAATTTTTTTTAATTTTTGTTTTGAAATAATTTAAGATTTAGGGATGTTACAAAAATAACACAAATAATTCCTGTATACTCTTCACCCAGATTCCCTAAAATGTTAACATTTCACATTTGCTTTTTTCTCTCTTTCTCTCTTATATACATGTGTGTAATATACATATATTCACGTATTTATTTATATGCCATATCCTTCACAGTGTATCATATTAAGAGGCACATGAGATCCATTTTTCTCATTATTGGTAATGTTAACTTGGATCACCTGCTTGAGATGATATCTGCTTGGTTTCCCCACTTTTGTTCTTTTGTACTTAAAAAATATTTGGTGACCCATACTTTGAGACAATTTAAATGTATTGTTTCTCATAAAACTTATCTACGGGTTTTAGCATCCAGACAAATCTTTTAAAGCATTAAGACAAGAAAACCTGACATGTGTTGACTACATAAAAACCAAAAATGGACCACATGAACAAACAACAAAGTTTGATACTGTGAACAAACTTGAAAGACAATGATGGTCTGAGAGAAAAATATCTGTAACATAAGTAATAGGCAAAGAATTGATAAACAGAATCTATGAGGGAATCCTACAAAGCAAGAAGAAGGCAACCACATGAGCCAACTATAAAAACAGGAAATAAATAGAAAAAATAGAAATGGCCAATCAACAGGAAAGATACTCAACCTAAATATAAATAACATCACTACAAATTCACAGGGTGAGCTCCTAGTTTGGGAAAATAAAAATAAGAAGACATACAGAGTGATGGAAAGGATGAGGACAAATAGAAACTTCTGCATGTAATTCACCAGGAGTATTCAGAAATTGGTAAAGCATTTTTGAAAAGCTATTGGCAGTTAACTACTAAAATTTAAAATGTACACATCCAGGGCGCCTGGGTGGCTCAGTCGGTTAAGTGTCTGCCTTCGGCTCAGGTCGTGATCCCAGAGTCAGGGGATCAAGTCCTGAGCCGGGCTCCCTGCTCAGCGGGGAGTCTGCTTCTGCCCCTCCCTCCACTCATGCACTCACACACACACTCTCTCTCAAATAATTAAAAATAATAAAATAAAAATAAAATGTACATATCCTTGGATCCATCAGCACACATCCAGACGTGTGTGTACAGTACTGCTTTTCAAAGACCAAAAAACAAAACAAAAAAATTAAATTAAATTTTTGTCTGCAGGGCAGTGGCTAACAAGTTACTATACGGTGGAAAAACAGTGATTAAAAAGAATGAGCTTGGGGGCGCCTGGGTGGCTCAGTCGTTAAGCGTCTGCCTTCGGCTCAGGTCATGATCCCAGGGCCCTGGGATCGAGCCCTGCATCGGGCTCCCTGCTCAGCGGGAAGCCTGCTTCTCCCTCTCCCACTCCCCCTGCTTGTGTTCCCTCTCTGGCTGTCTCTCTCTATCAAATGAATAAATAAAATCTTAAAAAAAAAAAAATTTAAAAAATAAAAAAAAAAGAATGAGCTTGATATATAACATAGGTCATGATGCAGAAAGATTTCCTACAACTACTATTAAGGAAAAGAAAAAAGCCAAGGAACATTACGTATATATCAATATGTATAAATATTAATAATAATATACGAACAGCTACCTAGCTTAGGATAATGCAAGTTACCATTTTAATCACTTTATGAACATTAGCTCACTTAATCCTCACACAATTCTATGAGGAAAGTTGTTATCCATCTCCACTTTAGAGACAAGGAAACTGAGGCACTAAGAGGTAAAGTACCTTGACCAAGGTCACACAGCTAATAAATGGCAGAACCAAGATTTTTTTTTAAAAAGATTTTATTTATTTATTTGAGAGAGAGAACGAGTGGGAGTGGGGAGAGGCAGAAGGAGAGGCAGATTCCCCGCTGAGCTGGGAGCCTGACACGGGGCTCCATCCCAGGACTCTGGGATCATGACCTGAGCTGAAGGCAGACGCTTAACTGACTGAGCCACCCAGGTGCCCCCAGAACCAAGATTTGAAGCCAGGTGGGAGGGTTCCAGAGTCTACGCTTTTGACTACTAAACTATACACCCTCTCTTTATATACAGTTGACCCTTGAACAATGTGGGGGTTGGGGCACCAACATACCACTGTGCAGTGGAGAATCCATGTATAACTTTTGACCGCCCCCGCCAAAAAAAACTTAACTATCAATAGTCTATTATTGACTGGAAGCCTTACTGATAACATCAACAGTTGATTAACACATATTCTGTATGTTATATGTATCATATACTATAGTCTTATAATAAAGTAAGCCAGAGAAAAGAAAATGTTATTAAGAAAATCATAAGGAAGAGAAAATACATTTACAGTACTGCACTGTATTTGTTGAAAAAAATCCACATATATATGGACCTGCATAGTTCAAACCGATGTTGTTCAAAGATCAACTGTATTTGCAAATTCACAGAAAAGGGATTGGAAGGATAGAGACCAAACTATTAACAATTTACCTGCTATTAAAACAAAGCAACACCTTACAAATAACTAACTAATTAATTAATAGAACTGGTTGCTGGAATCCCTGGATGTCTGCCCATTTTAAGAATCATAACAGATACTGCCTTCTATTCTCACCTCGCCTATTTGGAGACATTTCATGGACTCTTCCTCCCCTCCAGTGATCCTCGATCTTTCAATAAGATAGCTCGCCACCCACAATTCTCAACTCCAGCTACATCTTCTCTTCCAAATATGCACCATCCCTCATGCAAACAGTCTCATAATACTCCCAAGTGTGGACCACAAAAATTGAGAAAGGTGGCCCTGAAGCATTTTGAGTCTTGAAGACATTAAGGAGTAACTGGCAAGTATTTTACAAGCATGTAGTAGCGTATTTCTTGCTTATAAATATAACAAGGCTGAAACATAAATGTTTCAGAAAGGTTTCTGACAGGCATAGAAACAAACAGATTCTCTGGTTAACCCTGAATTAACAAAAAATTAAAGCAAGCCAGGACTTCCACTTCCAGGAATATGGGGTGGATATACTTTTCCCTATTCCTCCTGCTAAGTACAACTAAAAACCCTGGACATTATATGAAACAAACATAAGTGAACCCTGAAAGGTGACAGAAGCAGGCAGGCAGCTATGGACCTCAGGACCCAGGAATGACATGGTGGTGAGTTCTGTGGATTTCTTTTTGCCCTACATCCCAGTCTTGGAGCTAAAGAAGCCAGCAACCAGAAACAGCAACACACACAGACCAAAAAAAGCTCCAACAAAAGACTGCTTTCTTCAGCCAAAGGGGCATCCTAGCACGACAGAAACTTTTAGACATTAACAAATCTACTCCAGACAAACACCATGTAAAATACTGTGCCCCACCCCGCCCGCCCATGTGAGCAAAGCCAAAGTAGGGAGCCTAGACTTCCACCCTCACCAGGCTGTAATGGGCATCCTAACACTTCTGCCAAGATGGTGTCAGGGAAGGCCAAGTAGGGATCCAGGACTTTCATCCCCACCAGGTGGTAATGAGGCACCCCTCCCCACATCCTTCCCTCTTCCCAGTGGGGTGACATTGATGGAGGGCCTGATGGAGAGATAGGACTTTCACCATGGTATCTAACAAGGACACCTCCCCAAACCTATGATGTCAGTAGAAGCCACAAGAGGAGTTGTAATGAGACACTCCTATCAGGGAGGTATAAGTGGGGGCCAAGTAGGGGGTTAGAACTCCCACCTCTGTCCAGCAATAACAAGGAGTCCCACCTCCTTGAGTGTCAACAAGGGCCAAGTGAGAAAATTGGACTTCTACGTCTTTCTGGCAGTAAAGAGGTAGTTCTCCCCCATCTTCCTACCAGAACGGTGTCAAGAGAAGCCAGCTAAAACAGAAGATTTAAATAAGATCCAGAGTCTTACAACATATACCCCAAATTTCCAAGTTTTAATCAAAATTCACTCATCAAAGAAAATCACCAAGAAACAGAAAAGATCTCAAACTAAATAAAAAAGAATAATCAATAGATGCCAAAATCAGGATAATGGACATGTTAGAATTATCTGAAAAAAAAAAAAAAAAACAAACAAACAAAAAAAAAAAAACCATTTTATAACAGCCATCATGAAAATGCTTCATTGAGCAATTATGAACATGCTTAAAGCAAATGAAAAAATAGAAAGTCTCAGCAAAGAAACAGAAAGTCTCAGCAAAGAAGAAGAAAACACAAAGAACCAAATTGAAATTTTAGAACTGAAAAATATAGTAACTGAAATAAACTTAATGGATGGGCTCAATAGCATCATGGAAGAGAGAGAAGAAAGAATCAGTGAACTGGGAGACAGATCAGAAATTACCCAATATGAACCACAGAGAGAAAACAGCCTGCATAAAACAGGAACAGAGCCTCAGGGGCCTGTGGGACTATAACAAAAGATCTAACATTCCTGTCATTAGAGTTCTAGGACAGGAGAAAGAGGATGAAGTTGAAAAAGTACCTGAAGAAATAATGGCTAAAAACGTTCTATATTTAGCAACAGGCACAAAACTAGAGTCAAGAAGGTAAGCAAAGTCCAAACAGGATATATCCCTCCAAGACACATCATAGTCAAACTTCTGAAAAATGAAGACAAAGAACATTTTTTGAAGAAGTGAGAAAGAAACTATTCTTTACTTATAAGGGAAGAACAATTCGAATGATGGCAGATTTCTCATTAGAAATCACAGGAGCCAGGAGGAAATAGCAGGTCATTTTTCAAGTGCTAAAAGAACTGTCAACCCAGATTCCTATATCCAGTGAAATATCCTTCATGAAAAAACAAGAAATAAAGACATTCTCAGATAAAGGAAAACTAAGAGAATTTTTCACAAGCAGACATACTCTAAAAGAATGGCTAAAGGAAGTTCTATAAACAGAAAAGAAATGATAAAAGCAGGAACTCTGAAACATCAGGAAGGGAGAAAAAAACATGGTAAGCAAAAATATAGGTAAATTGACTTTCCTTCTCCTCTTGAACTTTCTAGTTATGTTTGATAGGAGAAGCGAAAATCAACACTGATAAGGTTCTAAATGTATGCAAAGAAGGTATGTAAGGCAATTACATTATAAATGAGGGACAGTAAAGGAACATAAAAGAGAGTAAGGGTTCTATACTTCACTTGAACTGGTAAAATGAGGTTACCATTAGATTGTTATAAGACACACACATACACAATGTATGTGTATCTAAAATGTATCTAAAAAAGTCATTAAAAATACACTCAAAAACACATAAGCCCAAATGAAATTCTAACAAATGTTCAACTAACCCACAGGAAGGTGGGAGAAAAAACACAGAAACAAACAAACAAACAAACAAACAATAGCCAGAAAATAAAAAATAAAACAGCACATTTAAGCCCCAACATATCAATAATTACATTAAATATAAGTGGTCTAAATATACTAATTAAAAGACAGAGAATGGCAGAGTAGATTTAAAATCATGATCTAAATATATGCTGTCTACAAGAAACTTATTTCTAATATGCTACAGGCAGATGCAAAGTAAAAGTATAGAAAAAGTTATATCATAAAAACATTAATTAAAAGGAAGCAGGAGTAGCTATATTAATATCAGATAAAACAGACTTCAGAGCTAAGAAAAGTATCAGACAGAAAGGGACATTATATAATGATAATAGGTCAGTACACAAAAAAGACAACAATCCTAAATGTGTATGCACCAGACAACAGTGCTGTAAAGTACATGTAAAGCTAAAACTGATAGAACTGAAAGGAAAAAAAGAAAATTCCAAAATTAGAGTTGGAGACTTCATCACCCCTATCTCAAAACTGGTAGAATAACTACACAGAAAATCAGCAAGCATACGGAAGAACACAACAACACTATCAGCCAAGAGGATCTAATGATATTTAAAGAGAATTCCTCTCAGTAACAGCAGAATACACAGTTTTTTTCAAGTGACCATGGAATATATTCCCGAATAGACCATCTCATGGGCTATAAAACAAACCTCAACAAATCTAAAATAATTGAAATCATACAGATTGTGTTCTCCAATGCAGTCAAATCAAACTAGAAATCAAAAACAGAAAAATTACAGGAAAAAAATCACTAAACGCTTGTACACTAAATTAACACAATTCTAAATAATCCATGGGTAAAATAAGAAGTTTAAAGGGAAATTAAAAAATACACTGAACAGAATGAAAATTTTTAAAAATATGAAAATTTGTGATACATAGCTAAAGCATCATTGAGGGGGGAAATTCATAGCACTAAACACATACATCAGGAATGAGGAAAAGTCTCAAATTAGTAATCTAAGCTCCTTCCACCAGAATCTAGAAAAAGAGCAAAATAAACCCAAAGTAAGGAAAGGAAGGAAATAATGAAGATAAATTAAAAAGAGAAAAATAGAGAAAAATCAATGAAAGAGGTGGGTTTTTAAAAAGATTCATAAAATTAGGGGCGCCTGGGTGGCTCAGTTGGTTAAGCGGCTGCCTTCGGCTCAGGTCATGATCCCAGGGTCCTGGGATCGAGCCCCGCATCGGGCTCCCTGCTCGCCGGGGAGCCTGCTTCTCCCTCTCCCTCTGCCTGCCTCTCTGCCTGCTTGTTCTCTCCCTCTATCTCTCTGTGAAATAAATAAATAAAATCTTTAAAAAAAAAAAAAAAAAAAAGATTCATAAAATTGCAAACTTCTAGGAAGACTAACAAAGGCAAAAAGAGAGAAGACACAAATTACCAATATCAGAAATGGAGAATATTGGGCGCCTGGGTGGCTCAGTTGGTTAAGCGACTGCCTTCGGCTCAGGTCATGATCCTGGAGTCCCTGGATCGAGTCCCGCATCGGGCTCCCTGCTCGGCAGGGAGTCTGCTTCTCCCTCTGACCCTCCCCCCTCTCAAGTACTCGCTCTCTCTCATTCTCTCTCTCTCAAATAAATAAATAAAAATCTTAAAAAAAAAAAAAAAAAAAGAAATGGAGAATATTATTACAGACTCTGCAGACATCAAAAGGATAATAATGGAATGCTATGAACAATTCCACATACACAAATTTGACAACTTAGGTGAAATGGATCAATTCCTCAAAAAACACAAACTACCACAACTTACCCAGTATGAAATAAATTATTTGAATAGCCCTATATCTAGTAAGGACATTGAATTCATCATTTTAAAACTTCCAAAAAGTAAATGTTCAGGTCCAGCCTATCTCATCAGAGACTAGAGGATTCTACCTAACATTTTATTAACACCAATCCTACACAATCCCTTCCAGAAAATGAAAGAGGAGCAAACATGTTCCAATTCATTTTATGAATCTAGTATTACCAAACCAGGTAAAAATGGTATCAAAAAGAAAACTACAGATCAGTATCTCGCATGGACACAGATATAAAAATTCTTAACAAAATATTAACAAAGAGAATTCAGCAATAAATAAAAAGAATTATACACCACAACCAAGTGGAATCTATTCAAGGTTTGCAAGGCTGGTTCATTACCCAAAAATCAATCAATGTAGTATACACATTAACAGGCTAAAGAAAAAAAAAACCACATGATCACATCAATCAATGTAGATAAGGCATTTGACAATATTCGACACCCATTCACTATAAAAGTTCTCAGAAAAAAACAGGAATAGAAAGGAACTTCTTCAACTTGATAAAGAGCATCTACAATGAAACCTACAGCTAATATTATACTTAATGGTGAAAGACTGAATGCTGTCCCCCATGATCAGGAATAAGACAAGGATGTCCGTTCTCACCACTTCTATGCAACATAGCACTAGAAATTCTAGCCACTGCAATAAGGCAAGAAAAGGAAATGAAAGGCATACAGGTCAGAAAGAAAGAAAGGATGATGTGATAGTCCACACAGAAAATCCCAAGGAACATATACTAAGTGACTTCAGCAAGGTCTCAAAGTTCAGCAAAGATAAACATACAAAAGTGAGTTCAGGAAAGATAAACATACAAAAATCAACTGCATTTCTATATAATAGCAATGAACACATGGACATCAAAATTAAAAATACAATTCCATTTATAATTACTCAAAATAAAAAATGAAGCACTTAGGTTTAATTATACCAAAACATGTATAGAGCTTGTCTGCTGAAACCTACAAAATGCTGGTGAAAGGGGCACCTGGGTGGCTTAGTCGTTAAGCGTCTGTCTTTGGCTCAGGTCATGATCCCAGCGTCCTGGGATCGAGCCCCACACTGGGCTCCCAGCTAAGCGGGGAGCCTGCTTCTCCCTCTCCAGCCTGCTTTTCCCTCTCCAGTTCCCCCATGCTTGTGTTCCCTCTCTCGCTCTCTCTGTCAAATAAATAAAATCTTTTTTAAAAATGCTGGTGAAAGTACTCAAAATACTAAATAAATGGAGAGAATATTATGCTCATGAATTGGGAAACTCAACATAGTAAATATGTGAATTCTTAAATTGATATACACAGACTTAATATTATGACATTGTGATTTATAATAGAAATATATATTTGGTCTTCACCCACGGTTCCTGGCTTATAGCTCCCCAAACCCTTGGAATTTCCTGAGCATTAAGGGCAATGGAAATATCTTCTGTTATAATATTTGGTCTCTTGCCCTCAGTTCCTGAAACTGTTTCAGAGCCATAAAGGTCAAAGAGCTGTCCTATTGTCCATAGCAAGCCCCTTTCCACCACCACTGGGTTTATGTTAATGAGGTGATTTTTGTAAAGCTCCTAAGGATGGGGGCTGCCAGGGGAACCAACCATGAATAAAGGGTTGGAACTTTCAGTCCCACCCCTTGATTTCTGGGAAGGGAAGAGGAGGTAGAATTTGAATCAATCAACAATGGCCAATGATTTAATCAACTGTGCCTCTGTAATAAAGCCTCCACAATCCCAAAAGGATGCGGTTTGGAGAGCTTCCAAGTTGGCAAGCACATGGAGATGTGGGGAGAATGATGTACTGGAAGAAAGAGCATAAAGGCTCCATGCCCTTTCCCTACACCCTGGCCTACGCATCTCTTCCATCTGGCTGTTCCTGGGTAATATCCTTTTATAATAAACCAGTGATCTAGGAAGTAAAATGTTTCTCTGAGCTCTGTGAGCCACTCCAGCAAAAGGGGTAGTTGGAACCTCTGATCTATAACTGGTAGTCAGAAGCACAGGTAACAACCCAGCCTTGTGACTGTCATCTGAAGCAGGGAGAGGGTAGTCTTGTGGGACTGAGCCTTTAACCTGTGGTATCCAATGGTATCTCCAGGTGAACAGTATCAGAATTGGGGAATTAAAGCATCCCTAGAGCTGGTGTCTGAGAATTGCTGGTTGTCAGTGTGAGGAACCACCCCCCACAGTGGAGTTGGGTCAGAACCCCTTTGAAATGTTAGTTCCCATCTAAATTCCAGCATGAGATTTTTTATAGATATGGACAAGATTATTCTAAAATTTCTATGGAAAGACAAAGGACTTGAATAGCTGAAACAATTTTTAAAAAGAATAAAGTGGATGGAGGGGTGCCTGGGTGGCTCAGTCGGTTAAGCAGCTGACTTCGGCTCAGGTCATGATCCCAGGGTCCTGGGATCGAGCTGCACATCAGGCTCCTTCCTCAGCGGGGAGCCTGCTTCTCCCTCTCCCTCTGCCTGCAGCTCCACCTGCTTGTGCTCTCCCTCTCTCTATCGCTGTCAAATAAATAAATAAAATCTTAAAAAAAAAAAAGAATAAAGTGGATGGAATCATTCTCGCCAATTTCAAGACCTATTACAGAGCTGCAGTAATCAATACTGTGTGGTACTGGCAGAAGGCTAGACACACAGAATGGAACCTAAGAGAGAGCCACACAAATATGCCCAATTGATTTTTTTTCTAAAGGCTCAAAAGCAATTCAAAAGGAAAGGCTGCCTTTCAAACAAATGGTACTGGAGCAGTCGTTCATCCATAGCAGAGAAAAGAGAGAACTCAGACCTAAGTCCACACCTTGTGCAAAAGTCAAAACGTATCACAGACTTAAATGTTAAATGTAAAACTATAAATCTTGCAGAAAAAAAATAGAAAATCTTCAGGATCTAGGGCTAAGCTAAAAGTTCTTAAACTTGACACCAAAAAAATGGAAAAACTGGTAAGTTGGACTTTGTCAAAATTTAAAATTTTTGCTCATACTGTTACAATAAAAAGGAAGTACAGACCAGAAGAAAGTATTTCCAAACCACATAACCAACAAAAAGACGCACACCTATAGTACACAAGGACACTTCAGACAGTAAAAAACCAAACAACCAAATTAGAAAAGGAGTAAGAGTTGAAGTGACATTTCAGTGAAGACACAGAGATGGCAAATACACACGGGAAAGGGTGTTCGACGTCATTAGCTGCTAGAGTAATACGAATTAAAACCAAACGACTTGCCACTACACAACTATCAGATTGGCTAAAACAAACAAACAAAAAAACAAAACCAGTGACAATAATACATGCTGGAAAGAATGTAGAGAAACCGGATCATTTCTACATTACCGGTGGAAATGTAATATGTTAACAGCCACATGGGAAAAGGATTTGGCATTTTCTTAAAAAATGAAACATGCAGCTACCATAGGACCAACAGCCTCACTCCTGGACATTTATCCCAGAGGGATGAAAACATGTTCACACGAAAACGTGTTCACAAGTATTTACAGCAGCTTTATTCAAAATAGTTCCAAACTTGGAACAACCAGGATGTCCTTCAATAGGTAAATAGTTAAGCTAACTGTGCTGCAGCCATACCAATTAATACTATTCAGCAATAAAAAGCGCAACAGATGAATCTCCAGAGAATTATGCTGAGTTTTTTAAAAAAAGAACAGCAAAAAAGCCAATCCCAAAAGGTTACATGCTGTACGATTCCATTTACATAACATTCCTAAAATGACAAAATTACAGAAATGGAGAACAAATTAGTGCTTGTCCGCGGTTAAGGAGAAGGGTAGTTAACTCCTAGAGAGAGAAGACAACCTGCCTATAAGCACAGTGTTTATATGCAAACCAACCAATCCTGAGTCTATATCCCCATCCACCTCCTTTTATCAGGCTCCTTCCACTGTCGCCCTACCCTAAATCACCCCAGGGCCAGGTTATCTGACAACTAGAGACCGTCCCTTATAGCTGAAATTATTTCAGCTAGACAGTCCTAAGTGTGCTTACCTGACCTGCCTTGCCTTTCCCACAGAAACCACAAGAAAGGCTCCGGCTCAAGCTTCTCCCTTACTCCCCCTGCCTCCTGCCCAATGCTGGTGCTTCCCCGTGTGGCCCTGTATGGCACCGTGGCGTGTCCCCTCCTCCTGGGCGCTGGAAGTAGAACAAACTACCTTTTCAAAGGCACCTGTCCCCTGATCTGTTGGCCTCATCACACCTGAATAAAAATAAAATCCCGGGTACGTTCTGTATCTTGACTGGATCAGTGTCAATATCCTGATTGTGCTATTGTACTAGAATTTGCAAGATGTTACTATCGGGAGAACATGAGTAAACACAAGATCTTTCCTTATTACTTCTTACAACTGCATGTGAATCTACAGTCATCTCCAAATAAAAAGCTGAACTGAAAAAAAAAAGAAAAGAAAAATTAAAGCAAACCCCTCCCTCATCTTTTCCATTAACCCAACTCACTGAGGCTTGTCAGAAGCCTTTCTAAGCGGTGAAGAGGAAGTTTGGCAGGGGCGCCTGGGTGGCTCAGTCGTTAAGCGTCTGCCTTCGGCTCAGGTCATGATCCCGGGGTCCTGGAATCGAGTCCTGCATGGGGCTCCTTGCTCCGTGGGAAGCCTGCTTCTCCCTCTCCCACTCCCCCTGCTTGTGATCCCTCTCTCGCTGTGTCTCTGTCTAATAAATAAATAAAATCTTAAAAAAAAAAACAAACAGGAGGAAGCACCAGACACTGCCCGCACTGTTTCTCAAGTCCTCCCCACTTTCCAGATGAACCAACAAGGGAGCAAGTCATTACGGAGAGACAGTCTCTGGGTCAGAACCAAGATGCAGAGTTGGTGGGACAGGAGCCTGGAAGAAGGGATGGAGGCCACTCGTCCTAACAGCAGGCCAGGCACGCCTCTCAGCCCCTGGCCGTCTGAGACCCAGGCCCTGCGGGGCACGGGCTAGTGTGCGGGGACAGGCTGGCGCGGCCCGAGGTCCACTAACCCGGGTCGCAGGAAACAAGGGCCCGAGGGCTGGTCACAAGAGCGCTGTCCGTGTTTTCAGTAATTCTCAGTTTCATGTATTTTCTAACAAAACAAAAGGGAGGAACACCTGGTGCTTTTTCTCAAAACAAGCTCTGGTTCTGAAAATAAGCCAGCATGTGGGCTGGGTCCCCGCCTGTGGAGGTTTCCGCTCTGGCCAGTGGAGCAGCGGGGAGGGGACCCGAGGCAGCAGGAAGATGCCACTGCCCCCTGCTTCTGCTTTTGCTCCGCGGAAGCAGAGCCTCGGGACGGCAGCTCCTCGAGGCCACGGGCTCTGGCTGTCCTCTGGCCACGAGGAGCACTTGAGCTGCCCGGGGGGGCCGCGTGACAGCTGGGACCAGACGGGACAGGGGATTACATCCCACGTTTCCCACTTGAGGCCCGCCATATGTTTTTAGTAAGATACCGTCACCATCTTCACAGGCTTTGCATGTGACTTTTTTACGAATTTCTTGAGCGCTGTATAAAAACCCCAGCTTGCTGGAACCTGTTTCAGCATTTAGCAGATCATTCTTTTCTTTCACCGCTTTGCTGTAAGTAGGACCTCATTTGCAGGCTGAGGACTTTAAACTTACCCCTCTGTGTGCCCCCTAGACACAGCCCCACTGGCCCAGAGGGGAGCTGGTCTTCCCGAGTCCCCCCAGTGCCCCTCACGTTTGACAGTTCAAGCATTTGAAACTTCTAATTATTTGGAAAATCCCAAATACATTTAGGGCATATATAAATTATTCAGGTCCAACTGTTTTTAAGAAAGGTTTTGCTGTCTAATTAGTTTCAGAAATAAGCAGTGTTGAGAGAAAGGAGACAGGGGAAGTGCAGACTTAAGACATGACTGGCCAGTGTCTGCCCAAGAGGCCCACTCGCTGGTCACAGCCCGTGACCAGGGCCAGCTCCCCAGCATGTGGTGCCAGCAGGGAGCCAGAACCACGCAAGCATCACTTCCCAGCTCTTCTCTGGCAGGTTCTAGATGCCAAGTCCTCGGCCCCTCGTGGGCCTTGCTTCCTCACACAGCCGTTCCTCCCATATATCCTCAACCCTCCATCACCCTGGTTCCTTCCCACTGGCAGCTAAGCGTGCTCAACACTCTCCCACCTTTACACAAAAGAATAAAGACTGCTGACCCCACATCACCCTCCAGCTGCTGCCTCCCTCTCTCTCCCTTCCTTTGAGGTCCCCTCCCACTTCAGTTGGGCTCTTCAGGTCCACTCCAGCCTTGCACTACCGAGTCCATAACCACCTCCTTGGTATTAACTCACCAGAAACTTTTCAGCTTCATTTTACTTAACCTTCAGGCAACTGTGAAAGTTAACCACTACTCCTTCTTCTAGAAAGACTCATTTTCCTCCAGTTTCTTACTAATTTTCACCTACGTCTCTGGACACTCAGCCCCGGTCCCCTCTTTGCGGCCCCCTTTGCACCCAGTACTCAGTGACTCTGCAGGGACCAGCTCCCAGGAACATCTCAGTTACACCATGGTCTCTTGGGACCTTCAGCCCAGGGGGCCCCTCAACATCTCCGCCTGGATGTCACACAAGCAACTCAATGTGCCCCAAACTGAGCCAATCACACTTCTCCACCTGCAACCCACCTGGCTTCCCATGTTTGCCTTTCAGGTAGAGAGCATCAGCATCCACCGGCCGCCCAGCAAGACACCCCGTATCATCGGGGCCCTTCCTTTCCTCACCTCTGTGCCTGCCTCCCAACACTTAATCCATTTTTTCCTGTGAAAGAATATGTATTTGGATGCCCATGTCCCTCAGATCCATGTACTTCCTGTTTCCAGGGTGACTGGTCAGGCCACTACTCTCACACCCCACGCTAGCCCGGAGCCTCCAAACCCACGCCCCTGCCCCAGTACCCCTATCTTCTAATTATTCTCCTCGTTGCACACACCGAGTGAACTTCTAAAAACACACATCTAAGAATCTCTTCTTCTTGAAGTCCTCCGACCACCCCCACCGCCCTCAGAATAACAGCCAACTCCTTTGTGCTGTGATCCAGCCTCATCCGCTCTCCCAGCCTCACCTCTGAGCTCACCTCTGACCTTCCACCTGGTGGAACCCAACCTTCCCAGGCCTCGGATTCCCAGGGCCTCACGCAATAGCAGCTGGTTGACAAATATTTGTGAAACCAATGCATGAATAAATAAATGAATGAGTAATGTCAGGAAAAAATTTCACTAAGGAGCTACTCAAATGCGGTTTTGAAGGAGAGGTAAAATTTTACCCAAAAAGTGGGGAGGGAGGTACAGGAATTCCGGAATTCTGGAAAAAGTAGACTCAGAGGCATGATGGTACAAAGTTTTCTTATTCTGAACGTGAGAAAGTGATAAGTTCAGTGAGGCCAGAGAAGCTAGTAGAAGGAAGTGAGATTAGAAGATACACTGAAATCACGTGCGCCAAATGAGGCTGGATTTTTGTCCTACACAGTCTCTGCTTCTCAGGGATGACAGACCTCTTGTTGGCTAGCATCGCAACAAGCGTGCATACTATCATTAGGCCCTCACTCCTGGAGGTATGCCTACTGGGACAAGTCCTAGGACAACAGGAAGTTGGGCACAAAGTCTGGGGGACGGGGAGACTCTGTCAATTCATCCCCTGCCCCCCCCAAAATTCATTTTACTCACTTTCACTTTAGTGAGAATGGAAACTGACAGAATGTCACAACCTTTCTGGAAGGCAATCAGTAATGTTTATCAAATTAAAATGTGAATACCCTGACCCAGTAATTCCAACCTATGGAATTGTTTTTTGGATCTAGCAGGACAACCATGCCAGGATACATGTGCAAGGACCTTGTCTATCGTATTAAAAACAAAAATTGGAAACAAACTAAGTGTCCTTCAGTGTGGGATTATTAGCCAAATTTTGGCACAGCCAGATAATACGATATTTGTTATTAAAAGGATGAGATATATCTATATGGACTGATATAAAGCTATCTATGCCCACAATACATTTTAAAAGATAGGAGAGTATGAATAGCACCATTCCATTTATATTTTTAAAATATAATTTAAAAAGAAAAACCCACAGACATACACACACATCCCCAGAGACTTCCTGAAGTCTGAATCAGGAGAGGCTGAAAACAACAGAAAAAGCTAGCACAGCGCTCCCTGAGGTAGACCTGTGGTGGCCACATGTATAGATTATTTAAGAATGACTCGATTTAGACCAGTGGTTCTCAAAGTGTGGCCCCTGGTCCAGCAGCATCAACACCACCTGGGAACTGGTTAGAATGAAATTCTCAGGCCCCACCCCAGAGCTACTGCAACAGGAATTTGGCGTGTGGGGTCCTCCGCAAGACTGAGACCCACAAAAGCTTGAGAATCCCCCACCTGGACATCTGAAAGTAGTCACTGAGCTTAGGGATAATCTGTCACTTTGGGGTGACTGTGCCATAAAGACTCCGTGTATAGGGTGAGGTTTCTCTCGAAGAGAATGAAGGAGGTCTTAGATTCTCCTGGAGAGAGGAAAAAGAAAAAAATCCCCTCCTCTCTCCGAGGCTGGGATTCAACTCTAAACGTCGTTCTGGGGTAGGCAGAATGAAGGCAGAGTCTGGGCAAGTAGGGGGTCAAAGGACACTGGGCCTCAGTAGCATATTCTCATATTCTCTGAGTTTTATTCTCTCATTCCCCTCATCCTCAGAGCTCCAGAAAAGTCTCCTGAAAAGTGACTCTGGTCTCAGCTGTTCTGTGGGTAACCATGGCAGGTCCGAGAAGGAGGGAGTGGTAGGGAAAGCAGCGTCCATCCCCACTCAGGCCAGAAAGGTGGGAGCAGCCATTGCTAGGTTAGCAGGGAGCTGTACCCAGCCAAGGGCAGACTCACAGATGTCACCAACAGGAACGGCGCAGCGCGGCGGCCGGGGAGAGAGCCAGAGCCGAAGAACCCTGAGCACGCTTGAGGCGGTGCCCTGGGAGAGGCTCAGAAAACGCTGGAGGACAGACACTTGGCAGGTCTCAGGGTAGAGAAGAAAGGGAGGGATTTCTAGAAGTGAGTTGGAGTGAGTCCTTGCTGTCGTAACCTGGAATTTAGCAAGAAAGGTGGACAGGTCTGGAAAGCGGGATCTGACAGAAACAACAGTGTGTTAGGACTTCCCTTCCAAGCACTTACCACAGTTTTATTTTACATTTATCTGTGTGATCATTTAATTCTCTTCCTCTCCCTCTGGGCTGTAAGCTTCATGAAGGCAGGACGCTGTATGTTTTCACTCACCACTATGTTCCCAGTTCCTAGCTGGTACATAGTATTTGCTCACAAAACAGGTGGGATAAATAGACTAAGTTAAAACGCTCTAGAGCATTTGATTATTCTTTTTTTTTTTTTTTTTTTTAAAGATTTTATTTATTTATTTGAGAGAGAGAGAACGAGAGACGAGAGCATGAGAGGGAGGAGGGTCAGAGGGAGAAGCAGACTCCCTGCTGAGCAGGGAGCCTGATGTGGGACTCGATCCTGGGACTCCAGGACCATGACCTGAGCTGAAGGCAGTCGCTTAACCAACTGAGCCACCCAGGCGCCCGCATTTGATTATTCTTTCTCTGTGTTGTTGACTTTTTGTTTTGTTAGTTTTTGCCCAAACAGCATATTATCATATGAAAGTATATTACCAAAAAGCATATTATCAAAGGAAGCTATTTCCGTTTTGGAGAGAGTCATCTCATAAATACGGTATTGGAGGCTTTAGTCTCTGAGTTGTAAGCACTTGTTTAGAAAGGCAAAAGGATGTAAAAGTTAGGATGTATTAGGATGTATTCTGCCAGAAATACATAGAAACAGACCCACACTGGCCGTCAGTTATGGCCAGCCTGATGCCCTCAGATGTTGCTATATCCCAGAGTGACTCGGGAATCAAAGATTAATTCTGCACAGAAGAGTTTTAGCATGAAGTGCTTCTAGGCATTACGGTTCGCTGAAAACCGACCATCCACATATGATAAAACAGCACGTACTACCCTCAGCAAATGCCACAGAGTCGGCTCACAGCTGCAATGACGTCACAAGGACACAGGCGACCCACCCACCCTCTGACGACAGGAAGGATCACCACCAGTCACTCTAAGATCTGAGAGTGTGGCAGTGGAACAGAAAGGACAGGCTAGGGGCGCCCGGGTGGCTCAGTTGGTTAAGCGACTGCCTTCGGCTCAGGTCATGATCCTGGAGTCTCGGGATCGAGTCCCGCATCGGGCTCCCTGCTCGGCAGGGAGTCTGCTTCTCCCTCTGACCCTCTTCCCTCTCATGCTCTCTATCTCTCATTCTCTCTCTCTCAAATAAATAAATAAAATCTTTAAAAAAAAAAAAAAAAGAAAGGACAGGCTATTTCAGAGAGGACTGCAGAAATAGGGACAATAAATTAAGAAGTTTAGCAAATAATCCCACCCCTTAGCCTAAGAAGTTTCCCCTGACCTGGAGAGAAGTTATAAAATTAAATTTTTATAAACACACATGTGGCATCTTTGGCTTCAAACAAGCAGCAAGGCGTGTGGCCGTGCTGTCCAGGGTCAGCAGTCCATCCCTGCCAAACTCTCGGGGCTGCGTGGTCACAGTACTGACCATACTCTGTGCACAGGAGGGATTAATCCTGCCACAGATGTGACAGGCAGAGAGGTGTCTCGCCACAATCCACAGCAGGCTCCCTCAGCCACTGCAGTTCAGTCTAAGCATCTCAGAAGCCCGCCACCATAAAATGCCTTACAGTTCGGTTTGGAGGTTGACGTTCTATGAAACTCCGGATAAAAGGAATGGGAAGTGCCTCTCTTCCCCCTGGCCTCCCCGCACCCCCCCCCATTCCCCTTGAACTCAGGGTCAGACTTCTAGGGAACCAGATCCTATATGGGAACAACCCAGCGGTCAGTACAAAGAGACATCTCCTACCCGTCTCCCCGAAAGGGCTTTCAGAGGGAGCTCGGACACTCTCCATCTCCGCGTGCGGAGGCTGGGTAATTGCCGGGCTGACCCTCGGGAGCCTCTTGCCCTGCTCACCTTTCACTATAATGCGTGGTACAGCATAATCATGAAATGTGCTTATTAATTTTACTCATTTGACACTGCGCTCTTCTGCCCTGAGCTAGATGTTAGGAGAAAATGATAGGGATAGATTCTGCTCCTGTCAGACTTACCAAGACTTTCAGAAAACCAGACTATCAAAGGCCATCTGCCACCCACTAGCCAAGCTTTCAAGATGACCCCAAAGGTACAAACAGGATGTTAAAGACACAGATCAACAAAGGAGAACAGCAAGAAGACGTGGAGACCCATGCCCTGGGTGTGAGCCCCCCGCATGAGCCCTCTCAGGAGAGCAACCCCTGAGCCAGTCCTCCCAGAGATCACGAGCACTGAGCCCCTGCCCTGATTCATGACTTGCTGCTTCATATCTAATTCATCAAAAGACACTTTGGCTTCTCAAATCAGGAACATTTTTATTAGCTTCCCCAAGAGTTTTATGGCACAAAGCCATATCTAATGATTCTATTTTATGGCAAGTTATACATTCAAACAGTGCTTTGAAGTCAGACAGCAGGTAAGACTCAAATCTTTGTCAAAAAAGATTCCCTTGTCCTTTCACTTTAAAAATGTTTATAAGCTTTCAAACAGTTGGGGAAGTGATGTGGAGCATTTTAACAGGCTCCTCCTCCCCTGGACGGGACCCAGTGCTGGCTGAGCCAATGTATACTACAGCCTTCTCAACGGGGGCTGCTTTTGCCCCTCTGTCCCCTCCACCTAGGGACATCTGGCAATGTCTGCACACATTTTTGGTTGTCACAACTGGGGGGGAGGGAGGTTAATGCTACTGGTATCTAATAGGTAGAGGCCAGGGATGCTGCTAAGCATCCTATATATGTAGCACAGGACAGCCCCCCAACACAGAATTATCTGATTATCTGGTCCAAAATGTCACTAGTGTCAAGGTTGAGAAACCATGCCTTAGGGCTTCTTCTGGACCAGGCGCTGTATCCCTCCCACCCCTGGGACATCAGACGCTAATCTAATCATGGTGGCAGGTTTTCAGTGCTGGCTAATGAGCCTCGTATTCTTTTTATTCTTATACATTCTTGGTGCATATTTTCAATAAACAAGAACAATATGCTGTCTTAAACAAAATGAGGAAAGTGAAAATAAGACCACCTTAGAATCTCAGGACACATGACCACAGTCACTGCTAACTAAACCCTCCTAATGTTACTCTGCACCTTTTAAGCAATTTATCTAATTGAAACAACAAAATAACCAATTCCAGCCATCAGTACTACTGAACACCACCACAGACGCCAGCTGAAAAGCAAAGCAAGTTCTTTGCTAAATTGTAGTGGTGTGATCAGTCAGAGCAGTGGACTTGGAAGGGGGTCTGTCTGGTCCTGATTCACCACTCCCAAGGACTGGGCCTCGGCCCTCTGTCACTTCACTTGTCGGAGCTTGGGTTCTCTTAATCAGCAAAGTGGTGAAAAAGCTATTTTGCCCTCCTAGCCTTCCAGGGAACTGTGAGAGCCAAATGACTTCACAGGTAGGAAACTGCTCTGCAAACTGTAAAGAGCTATGAGAATGTATGGCAATACACTGATGACACTTATGCATGCATGACAACCCATGACAAAGATCTTTCAGACTCTTGGATCCTGTTCCTGAAATTTCACAACTGGAAGTAAGTTTAGAAATCAACAGAGCCAACCCTTTAGTTTTACAGAAGATGAAAATGACCATCACAGAGGTCAAGTGACTCGGCCAAGGTCAGGAAACAGCCCAGGTGGACTCAGGTCCTCTGACTCCCAAACCAGGACACTCCCACACCTTCCCACTGGTGAGGCTTTCCCTCCCTGTTTAAGTTCCCAGAGGGAAGGAGCACATTTACACACAAGGTTCGGGGGGTCTTGAACACAGGAGATAAATATTGGTTGAATTAGTGGATCTTGACTTACTACATCATAGCCTGTTGGGGCTCGGTTCCGAGAAGCCACCACCCCCACTCCCGTGATGGGATCCATCGACGTCTCTGGCAAAGCTTCTGAAAGGTCTTTGACTTCAGGCATGGTGGATTGGTCCTGGTTCCGAAAAGGAAAAAGAAAGCACAAAATTCAAACTGACCATTTAAAGTGAACGATACAAAGTCTCAAACAGAACCGGAATCCTGGCGCAAATATCCTGAGCTAAGCTCCATATACCTGAACTGGCTAAAGGAGCCCTGGCCTTACCTGACCCTTTCCTCAGATCAAGAACTCAAGTCATCTCTAACCCCTGCTCTTCTCATGTTGGCTCTGAACACTGAGCGAACATAGTTAATGAGGGCCCGTCCCTGCTCGGAGAGGTAACTTTGACTCAAACCCAGAAGCAAACCATTCTTACCACTCTCAACAAGCTGCCTGACTTCTGAACAGATACCAGTAGCTTCTCTGAGGAGAAAGCAGACACAGCTGAATCTAACGTCACTGTTCACTTCTCTCCCTTACAGTATCTCCTTGTGGAGGTGCAGACTTCCAAATCCACAGCCTCTCGCACAACCAAGCGTGGACTGTTCAGTAGGCAGAGCTTTGCAAACACATGGAAGAAAGTGTTCTGGGAATGCAGGCAGAGGAATGGCGTTCAAGTCCAGGAATGGTTTACCGGATGGTGACTTTGAGCAAGCAAGAGGTCACGATATGGACAGTCACAGAGCTGCCGTGAGATCTAAGGGAGTCACATAAACGAAGGGCCTGGAGGAGTCCCTGGCACACAGTGGGCACTCAACAAAAAGCAGATGAGACTGGCAGGTTTGGGGCCCACAGGTCCAGCGTAAGTGGCCGGAAATGTGGTAGGCGCCATTCCTGGGAGGACTGGCAGGTGCCTTTGTTGTGTTTAATCCCGCAGGTCATGTGGGCACTTACTCAAAGCTAAACACTAACAATGACCATAATTCTTGCTGGGCACTTCGGGAGAAAGGGAGGGGAACTGGAATTATTATTCTGCTGCTGACTGCCTCTTGATGTGACCACAGGAGACAAGGAGAATATAGAGAGCACTGGGTCTGGGCAGCTGGAGTGGCAGGGCACCAGAAAGCAAATAAAAGAGGTAACACCCTATGTAAATGACTTCTAGTACTTTTAAAAGGACAAGCAGTGAAAAAGAGCAAGTTAAATTCCACCTCCTTCTGCAGCAATTAAATTCCACCGACTGTAGGTCTACCAGATCTCTCAAAGCTGGTTACTGCTTCTAAAGCAAACCAAACACCCTGCCTAACTAGGCAGGGAGAAGAAATATTCTTAGTTCTCAGCCTAGAATCAGAAAAGGCAGAGGCTATTAAAAATGACTGCAGCCTTCTAAATGGGAACAATCAGAATGCTATATGCAAGTCACCCATGTAATCAGTGTCCCCTGAAGCCCACAAAAGGCTCCGGAAACTGACTTGTCAATGAAATTGAGCCAAGTCTCCAATCAAGGCTAGGAAGCGCCTGGCAGAAGCCACACTCTCAACTTAGGTTCATGACAAAAGCCAAACTAAGTTATGCTTTACTTAATTCTACTGAAAATGAGCTTCTAGAAGCCCAGGGCAGGGGGTAGGATACCATGCCACACCACTGCATCATTTTCTATTTTCAAATTTCATTTACCAGGCAGGTTTATATAAAGCACCGGGCTTGGTGCTTCCTGCACAAAGTAGGCAGGAAGTATTTATTGAATGAATAGGCATGCATGCCCCCCAATAAAGAAGGTTTAGCGTTAAATATCTGCATCAGCCCAGGCCAAAGCAAACACTAATCAAAAAGTATCATCACTTGGAAAATCCCATAGTATTGGTAGCATGAAAATAACACCGCTGCAGTTTGAAAAATATGGGTACCTGCTGTTGGTTACCAAAACGCTTTGCAATTAACAACTCATTAACGGAATGTACAAATTCTGCCAGTGCTAAAATATCATGCTGTGAATTTAATAAAACATCCGAGGTGAGTTTTTTTTTATTATTATTATTAAGATAGTACTGCCTCTACTTTGTGAGCGAGAGAGGAGGCAAGCATGGGACTAAATATTTTATTTGCGGACGGGGTCCCGTCCCCGGGTCAGACGTCCTCGCGAGGCGCGGCTGACAACGGCTCTCCCCGCCCGAAGCCGGCGGTCAAGGGCAGTGGGGAAACTCGCCCCCTGGAGCCCGGCCGCTCCCACAATGCACCGGGAGGCAGCCCGGCCGCAGGTTCCAAGATGGCTGCGGGCTGCCTCCAGCTGAGGCAGACAAAGGAGCCGGCGGCCTGTGCCCATGCGTGCACGGTCGCAGCCCAGCCTGCAGACGGGAGGATGCGACAGCAGAGCGTGAGCACAGAGCATCTCGGATGCACGCCTCCTTCTTCCCTTTCCCCCCAGTTGCTGTACCCTGGGGATCAAGGCAGCCTTTGTGAAATACAGACAAATGACTCCTCGCGGCGCGGGGCCGCGGCCGGCTCGGCGGTGGAGGAAGCCCCACCACCAGCAAAGGAAGCTTTTAATGAGAAACGCCCAAGATATCCATGGCAGAGGCAATCACTCAAAGCAGCTTGCCCTGAATTACATATTTTCTGACTGCAAATTACTTTTAACAGCGTCTCTACCGTCACTTCAATTGACCTTCCTAACAAAAGGCCATTTATTAACTAGCACTCCACGTTTCCCGGGCTGTGTGGAGCCTCGAGCCAGAAGGGATGGCACCGCCGAGTACTCAGGCGCCCAGGGTCACAGGCCAGGCCTCTGAGAGGGGAGAAGAGGCCATTAATGCAAGCCTGCAGAGCAGATCTGCCGGGGAGGGGCGGGTGGGCAGCGGGCTGTTTAAGACCAACGTTAACCTGTGTGGCAAGAGGCAATGCTGGTCTAAAACATAAAATACCAAGGCCTACTTGCAGCAACCCCTGATTTCATCCTCAGCAGCTCCGCAGCAGATAGAGACCCACCTCTATCTCAAAATCCTAATTGCACACAAAACACACTAACACACCCAGCTGCATTTGTACAGCGCTTTGCAATTCTCAGAAAGCTTTCTTAGGCTCCTTCTTGACTGATGATCATACCAAACCTGGAAGGCGGCTGGGTCTAACTGCCTCTATCTTAGAGAAGACAAAGAATTTAGAGAAGAAGGCCCAGAGTTGTCAGCTGCCATGCAACCGGCAGCCGGCCCACCTGAACAGGACCTCTAGTCCTCCTTCCCAGATCTGATCTGCTTTCCATGACACTGTGCAGAGAGACCAACATCCCATCTGATACCCAACTGAGAAAGCAGTTTCAACACTAATTATATTTAAAAATGCCAAAGCTCTTCTTTCTCCAGCTATAGCCCAATAAGTGAAGCAAGGGGGAGAAAAGTACAGAAAGATAAAAGTAACATGGGATTAATTTTCCTCACACCTCAGTTTCAAGATTCAACATTTCCCTCATAAATAATTTACAACAATAAAAATGAGCTAAGGCCATGTTTGTGTAGGACGGAGGTAAATTTAGGCCTAATGAGGGAGATCCGAGCACTGCACAGGAGGGAATACGTTGATGTATAGCACCGTGCGCGTGCAATCGACAGCACACAGGGGCTCCATTACCAACGGGAAGTCTCGAGGCCCACCAGGAGGAGGGGGGAGCAACTGAGGGAAACTTCTACCATCCAAGCTGTGGCTGCAAGGGGAGTCTCTGCAGGGAGAGCCAAAAGTTGACCAGTATTTTAGATGACAAGACAACAGAGGCTGAGATTTCTCAGGACTAAAAGATTGAACCAACCTGAAATTAAGTCAGTTGTCAGTAAATGCCAGGTGAGGAATCAAGCTGGTGATGGCACCTGGGAGTGACGTCTGCTGGTGGACACAGGGAGAGTGCAGTGGCAACACTGACCTTGAGCTGGTTCTCCTCACTTAACCTCGTGGGTCATCTGGCCCCAATTCCCAACCCAATCTCTACCCCGGGTGCATGGCCAGCCTCCACTATATCATTTCCAAGGCTGGGGGCTGCTATTCCTATGTCTGCCCCAAGAGGATTTCTCCACCAGGCAGAAGAGTATGTATGAATGTGTTGTGTGTGTGTGTGTGTGTGTATGTGTGTGTGTGTTGCATGTACATACTGGGGCTACAAAGGATCAGTTAGGGTGAGGTGTGTTTTCCAGGCCAGGAGGACTTTTTCCATGTCATACCTGATGAATACTATGCAACAAGGCTGGGTAGGAGAAAACCCGCCTCCCGCTCTGCCTGCAGTGTTGCAAACAGTACCTGGGGAAGGCCTCGGCGCCCAGCCCTGCAGCACCTTGGCAATGCTGTCATCCCAGGTTCACAGAGAAATGAACTTTAACTATAAAGCCTCTCATACAGACAGCACACTGCTCCCTTGTAACTGATCAAAGAATTACTACAACAGTGTGCTTATAATCCCTAAAAGTCAGCAGTGCTGGGCTTAACTGATGCTGAATATTGTTTCAGAATCAAAGGCGTGCCTCCCGGCCCCAGTCTGGGAGAAAACTAAGCTACTGTATCACAGTTGAAAACTCAGGGGAACTTTGATATCATCTCTGTTTAATTTCCCCGGCCCTGTGAGCCTGGGGTTTATCTCGTTTTATCAACTCCTGTACTGAAATCAAAACCCAACTAACAGAGCTCAGACCTCTCTCCACCGAGGCCCTTCCAGCAGCGGGGTGGGGTGGGGGGCAACAACTGCAGGGGGGAAGGGGGCGCTCCATCAAAGGAGGCGCAGCAGGAACCCAGACTCGGCCTCCCCGCCGGCTCAGAAGCAGCACCAGCACTGCCCACCCAGGGCTGAAGGCATGACTCGCACACAACTTTGGAGGAGAATAATTTCAAAGTATTGGAGGGGGGGCAGGTTAAATTGGGCTACTGTAATTGAAATGACAAAACCAGTGGATTAATTAAGTCCCTACAGAAAGATGAACTTGCAATCAGCTTGTTTGAAATCCAAAGTCAAGGGCACAAAAGACATCAACTGTCTGCCCGCATCCACCAGCTTGCGGGGCTGGGGAAGAGCAGTGGATAAGAGCAGTGGAACCTGACCAACAGCGGGGTGGAGACTGAGAACGGGCTGCCCCCCAGTGTAGGCTGCCACTGTGCCCATGGTGGGGCAGCTACTTTGCCTGTTTCCCATGGCAGCGGCGGTCCGCAAGAACCCAGGCCCCCTTATGCCCCATTATTACTGGCACCTTTTTGCCCACAAATCTTTAGCAGGTACGGAAGGACATGGCCTCATTCCCACTGGAGGGAGCCCACGGCCAGGCTTTACCAACGCACACCACCACACACACAAACACACAAACTGGGCTGCCTGCATGCAGCAAAGGTGCAGAGACCTACCTCCTCGAGAGACGGCAGGCTGTGGCCTGAGTCCATGCAGCACCCAAGCAAGTGGCCAGCCGGCTCTTGGAGCTACTCATGGAGGACAGTGCACAGGCTGAGAGGCGTCCACTGTGGAACCTCAGAATGCCATCCTGGTGCCTCCTGCACTTGGTCTGGACCACTCTCCCCGTCAGAAGCCAAATCACCCTGACAAACACTGTTGAGTACGGTCAGGTGGCAACAGACCACAGGCTGCTGGGAAGGCTGCTAAGATATTAGGAAACTAAAGCAAATATTTTTCTAAGCTCTCCTAGATCGCAAAGAATTTTCCAGCTAGGGAACTAACAATGGTGAGCACTTCCTTTTCCCCAGTAAAGGCCTGTTACTTCTAATAAAAGAAACTGGTGTATACATGCAATTATTCTACCTGACCGATGCTTAGATTTCTATTAACCATTTGTATACCAAACGGATTTTCCACAAATCATGTGATACAGGCCTAGGGTTCACGTTGCTGCAGCTCATACAGTACAAGGCTAGATCCCAGAATTCGCTCTCCAAAAATAAATCTGGGATCAAGTTCTACAGCCCTGCCGTAGCCAAAGCCCTGCCTCTTACAGGCCCGACTCTGCACAGCCAGGGAACCGAGTGCTGGGGGTAGGGGGGCAATCTCCAGTACACTGTGTGCCCCACCCCCACCTGCCCACAAACACTGCAAACGAGGGTCAGCCCTGCCCCCTCCCATCAAGTCTTGGTGCCATATTGTCCCGTGGAGAGAAGGAAGAAGGAGAACCCCAACAGAAGGCAGGTGCTCTACAAATGGACACCATCCCAGGAGGACCCAAGAGACACGCTCTCTTGATGTGCAGGGACATAAGGGAAGTGACACCCTTACCCTGGTTTACAGAGTGAAAATGCCAATATTACCTCAACACCAAGCAAATGGGCTGCCAGGTGGGAATTCATCAGAACACCTGGCTTCAGGTCAGCCAGGCACGTCCCATCACCACCACCCTCCTCTCTGACTTTCACAGGGGTCTTGAGAGTTTCTTCTCATATGTTTTGTCATCTAATCTTTCTACCTGTATGCTGATGGCTTCCAAAATAACCTCCACCGCCCCGACTTTTCTCCTGAGACTCAGAGGTATGCATCTAGTGCCCTGCTGGCTACTGCCACCCGCGTGTCCTGGCTGAACGTGTCATCCTCCCCCTGAAGCATCTCCCATATTCCCAGTACCTGGCAGGACCTGGCACACAGGAGTAAGTCCACAAACATTTACGGAGAGCCTTTGTGTAAGCAGTGAGGGAGAGTTCGCAATGACGACGATGCACAATCCAACATTCTGGAGCAGGGATTCAAACACTAGCAAGCGTGAGTCACCTGGAGAGTCTGTTAAAAGACACTCTTGAACCCAGTCCCAGCGACAACAACAACAAAGTGTAGGATGAGGCCTAAGAAGCTGCATTTCTAACAAGTTCCAGGTGACGGCCAAATAGCAGGTCCACAGTCTGAACTCTGAGTACTAGACAGCAGGTACTCATTAGATGTTTGATGAATGAATGAACAGAAACAAAAACCTGAATGTGATTATCCATGGGGAATAGCCTCAGGAAGAATCCTTCAGTCTCTCCCTCCCCAAACAGGTCAGCCAAGAGCACTTAGTTCCTCCCATAGGATACCTGCCCCACCATTCAAAATCCAGGTCACATTCGGAGAACCCTGCTGTTCACCAAGGACATGGTCTTAGCACACACACGTGCACACACGCATGTATACACACACAGAAACACACAGCCTCGCCTCTCAGAAGGTTGTAGCACACTTTCCCCAGTAGTACAGTAGCTGTTCAAAGGTGTTATGTCCACCCAGTGCCTAGCTCACAGTAGGTGCTCAATAAATGGATATGGGGCGGGTGGGTGGATGGAAGGAAGGAAGGAAGGGAGGGAGGAAGGAAGGATGTATCAAGTTCCCATCATCCTTCCAAAACTGCCCCTTTCACTGAATTAAGAAGGGTACACAAAGCATCAAGGGCAATGGCAAGAACAGCCCCGTAGGCCCCTTCCGATGGCAGCGCCAGGCTGGGCATCCGTGAGCCCAGGACAAACACCACAATTCTAGGGACAGGCAGGCTGCAGAGGCGGGGAGGCAGGACTGCGGCACTCCGCGCAGCTCCAGGAGTGATTGTGACTTAGTCCAAGCAGGCTGGATGAGGGCCTGGCAGGGGCCAGGGGGTCTCCAGGCTGGTTGCACAGAAGCCTCCCCTAAGGGGTTAGTAAAAGCCACAGCTGCCCATCCCAACCCCCAGGTTGTGATTTAACTGGTCTGGGCTTGGGCCGAGACTGGATAATGCACGGCCCAGGTGAAGTGCTGGTACGGCGACGAAAAAGACGCGGCCGCCACCCGCGGAGCTCCTAGGCTGGGGGAAACATCCCAAAGAAAGGGACTGCCCGTGAGGGGACACTTCGTTCTGCCTGGGTGAGCTGGGGAGATGAGAGGGAAGAGCGGGAGCTCAAGCTAGCCTCCTGGAAAGACAGAGGGTGGAGTAGGGAAGGTACTGGAGGCACGAGATGCCGGATCAGCAGCAGCGTGAACGAACGCAGACCACTGGGGGAACTGCGGGTAGCAGATGGGCTCTGAAACAAGCTTACGAAATGCTTAAACAAGCAAACAGATAAACAAAAGAGTTAAAAACCTGTCTGCACTTCTCTGCTATTTCTAAGGTCTAAGCAAAGGGGAAGGAAGGAAGAGATTCGCAAGTCTTTCGTTCGTATTTCCTCTCCTGTAACTGTAGGCTTCTCGAACCCACGCCACTGCCTGCAGACTTCCATGGGCCTTGTCATTAGCTCAGTGGGGGAACGGGAACGGACAGGGCGCTAGCTCCGGGGTCAGAGGGCCCTGAGCTTGAATCCCGGCTCTCGTACTGCGTACAGCTGTGTGGCCACGGGCCCGACAGCTCAACCCGCCCCAAGTGTCCACCCCCCTACAACGGGAATAATAGATAATAATATTTCCTCTACAGGGTTATATGGCATACAGAACTTGTAGAACTTGCATCAAAAGAAACAACTGACAGAGGGAAATGGACCACCTATGGAATGGGAGAAATTATATCCAAACCACATGTCCGCTAAGGGGTTAAAATCCAAATCTATAAAGAACTCCTACAACTAAGCAACAACAACAACAAAAAACAAATACTTGATTAAAAAAAAAAATGGGCAAAGGACTTGAGTAGACATTTCTCCAAAGATGATACACAGATGGCCAACAAGCATATGAAAAGATGCTCAACATCACCGATCACTAGGGAAATGCAAACCAAAATCACAATGAGCTGTCACCTCATACCCACTGGGATGGCCCCTATCAAAAGCCAAAAAACTAGTGTTGGCGAGGTTTGGAAAATTGGAACCCTGCTGCACTGTTGGTGGAAATGGAAATGCAGCCACTGTGTAAAACAGTATGGGGATTCCTCAAAAAATTAAAAATAGAATTACTGCTCTAGGGTCTGGCAATTTCACTTCTGAGTACGTACCCAAAAGAACTGAAAACAGGGTCTCGAAAAGATATTTGTACATCTGTGTTCACAATGGCATTATTCCTAAGAGCCAAAGGGTAGAAGCAACCCAAGTGTCCACAGACAGATATGGATAAGCA
This sequence comes from Halichoerus grypus, assembly GCF_964656455.1. NCBI lineage: Eukaryota > Metazoa > Chordata > Mammalia > Carnivora > Phocidae > Halichoerus > Halichoerus grypus. The sequence continues at coordinate 85,159,861 of NC_135725.1, read as the reverse complement.
AAATGGGTACATACGTGCAGTAGAATATTATTCAGCTTAAAAAGGAAATTCTGGCACAAACTACAACATGAATGAACCCTGAAGACATTATGTGGAGTGAAATAAGCCAGTCATAGAAAGACAGATACTATATAATTCCACATATATGAGGGCCCTAGATAAGTCAAATTCATAGAAACAGAAAGTAGGATGGTGGCTGCCAGAGCCTGGGGGGAGGGGAAATGGAAACTGTTTAATGAGTATAGAGTTTTGCAAGATGGAAAAGCTCCAGAGATTAACTGCATGACAATGTGAATATCCTTAATGCCACCGGTTTGTACACTTGAACATGACTAGGATGGTACACTTTATGTTCTGTGTGTTTTACAATTTAAAAAAGGCATCTACAAGTGTGGTTTTCGAGTTTCAGTAAGCAGAAGTACAACCCAAGGTTCTTACTAAACACAGAGATTCTGGGGTCCCCCCCCTTCAATTCTGATTGAAGGTCTGGGTGTGAGGCTCTGGAATCTGCATTTTCATAAACATCTGAGGGCTATTTAGCACACTAAGAATTCACTTATTCTGCTCTGGTTCTAAAGGGTCAAGGAATATTCTTTTGAATATTTTGCTTTGCTGATCAGTATCTGTTTAAAACATACACACACACTATGCCTTGTGTGTGTGTGCGTGTGTGTGTGTGTGTGTGTGTCTAGAAAGATCTCATGTTGATTCTAGCCACAGCCCAACAAGATGGTCCTCTGGTCCTCAGGGAAGGAGGAGCTACAAAGCTTGGGTCTGCGGCCCCCCGACTCCAGGCCCATGGGCCTCTTACATTTCAGCCTGCACAAGCTCATCTCGCCAAAAGTGCGTCAGGTAAACTAAACACGTGCCCACAGGCTGTCCCCAACAAGGGAGGTAATGTCAGGTACAGCCTGTGGGGGCTCGGCCTCCCACACGGCGGAGAGGAGGAGGGCTAGCACAGGCAACCCCACGGCCAACGTGCACAGGACGCAGGGAAACCACAACTCTCAAGGGCAGCCGCAAGCAGGAGGCCAAGGAGAGCCAGTGGGGCCCGGGAAACACTGGCCGGGGAGGGCCTCCGAGAGAGCAAGAACAGCCTGAGAGAGGCAGCTCATTCAAGGACTCCAGGCCTCCCCTCCCACAACCCAACCAGCAAAGGAGACTCTGCTCATTCAACCGCAACCAACTAAATACAGCGTCCTCGGCCCACCACATCAGCCATGTAGTCATTTGTTATCTTCATCATCATAATAGCACCTTTGACATTTCCCATGCTTGGCTCCAACTCCATCATTACTTTCCAGTGTGGCAAAGGATGTCGCTCTTTGAACAGGAAGCATGGAGCACTTCCAACCTGCTGAGGCAGAGGGGCCCACGACTTTTGGATTCGGACTCCCCCAGAAGCAGATTTGCCATGAAACTAATAGCAATGAACCTTCGGCCACCCCCACCCCTCACCCCTTCACCCCTTTCCTGGGAGGACCCAGCAATGTGTTCACATGGTCGGGTGGTTTGGTAAAATGTACAAAAGCAAGATATTCTTGTTTTCTTTTTCTTATAACCCCTCCCCACTCCAAACTGTCTAACCCAGAAAACCAGGGTCTGCCTCTGGCTTCCACCTAAATTTGGTGAGGACTCCCCCACACCCTCTGCAGTGCCACATGCATTCGCATACATCAACTCATTCAGCCTTATGGGGTAGGTTATATTCTTATGCCACTTTTACACAGAAGGAAATCAGGATTCAGAAAGGTTCTGTGAGGGGCACCTGGGTGGCTCAGATGGTTAAGCATCTGCCTTTGGCTTGGGTCATGATCTCTAGGTCCTCGGATCGAGCCCCATGTCCGGCTCCCAGCTCAGTGGGGAGTCTGCTTCTTTCTCTCCCTCTGCCTCTCCCCTTGTGTTCTTTCTCTCTCAAATGAATAAATAAAATATTTGAATGAAAGAAAGAAAGAAAGAAAAGAAAGAAAGAAAGAAGAAAGATGAAAGAAAGAAGAAAGAAGAAAGGAAGGAAGGAAGGAAGGAAGGAAGGAAGGAAGGAAGGAAGGAAAGAAAGAAAGAAAGAAAGAAAGAAAGAAAGAAAAAGAAAGAAAGAAAGAAAGAAAGAAAGAAAGAAAGAAAGAAAGAAAGAAAGAAAGAAAGAAAGAAAGAAAGAAAGAAAGGCTCCGTGAGGTTCCATGACCTGCGTAGGGTCACTCGGATTGCAGGAAATAGACTAAGATTCAAATCCAAGCCCTGTGTTCTTACTCTTTCATCCCCTCCTAGTTGTCCTAAGGAGAGCTAAATAATAACCACAAACAAAAAGACATTGTAAAGAAAAAGTAAAAATGAAGCTACTCTTCTGATTAATAAGTTAACAAACACTTAATGATAATCACTAACTTTTACTGACCACTTGCCCGGTGGCAGACACAGAGCTAAATGCTTCTCTTGCAATATTTTTTTCACGGCTCACCATAATCCTATGAGATAGATGTTAGCCTCACTCTACAGATGAGGAAACTGAGGCTCAGAAAAGTTCATTAATTTATGCAAGAACACACAGTAAGTAGGAAAGCCAAGGATTCAGCTGAGGTCTAACTCTAAAGTCCCTGTATTTAACCATGGTGCACTGCTGCAGCTGGATGTGGGGAAAGCCCGTCAGTGGGATGGAGGCAGGCAGGGAAATGCCTTCAGCATAAATCAGGAGTGTGGCCTAAGAGCTAGGAGGAAGGAAGGAAAAATGTTGATCAGAAAAGATGATTCTGGGCTCAAATGAACCAATCAACTGGTTCACATGGGCCTTGATGCCCAGATCCCAGCAGAGGTCCCATCTCTCAGAGGCTCCATTTAAATATTCTCTGCATGGCCCAATATCTCAAAGTGCCACAACAATTTCCAGTGAACAAGAAAGGTGTCCCTTATGTCCTGTAACTAACCTTCTGAGTACCCTGAGCTTTTTGGTTTGTCTGGGCAGAGCTTATCCCCTAACTTTTCTAAGGCTTCTCTGGTGCAGCTGATAAGACTTTTTTCCACCCCCTGTTAAAATGAGATGAGATCCAGCCAGCTGTCGAGAAATGTACGATGAGATTATACTGAGAAGGAACCAACAGAGACAAAGGCCCCTAAAGAGTCGCGGGCCTGCTGTGGCTTTTGTGGCAGAAATCTGAGTGGGCGCTGGCTCTTGAGTGGGGGTGGGGAGCAGAGAAGGGGCAACAACCATTTGCCTTTTGCCTTCTTGGGGCCTTCCTCTCTGTTCCTTGCTGAAGAGGCTGAGAGGCAGGGGACAGAAGAGTCACATCTTTAGTAGTGAGAAAGGCTGATAATTTAGGAAGAATTGTCTGTTGGTAACAAAGAGGACAAAGATGCTCATGGGTCTGCCTTCTTCACCTGGGCCTGTCGCTGGGGATCTGATGTCCCCTGGTGCTCAGCCATAGCTCCTCTACCAGCCCCTGCCCCGGAGCCTCACTTAGGCTGCAGTCTTCATGGGGTGCTCATCAACACACCCACCACGCTTCCAGGATGGGTACTCTGGGTCTTGGGTGCCCAGGCCGGGCACCTCACCTTTAGACAGGTGCCCTGACATTTGGGTGTCCTCTCTGCTGTGTCCAGGTCACAGAGAAGGCCGCACCCCAGATGATGCTCAAGGCTCAGGTGCAAGCTGGTCTGCACCCACGTGACCACACAGAGCTGAACCCCAGGCCGGGCCAGTGAAACGACTGTCCCCAGTCTGTGCAGGTGGCCGCAGAGGCCTGGGCACAGGTGGGCCGCCTCACCACCTACCCGGGCGGGGGGTGGCTCTCGGGGACCCTCACCTGTCCGGCCCGGGGGGCGGGGGGGACTGCTGGCATTCGGATCCCTGATTTCCCTCCCGCCTGCCCGCCGCAAGGCCAAGCCGGTGTTGGAGAAGTCTCGGCGCGCGCGGACTCTGGGCAGAGGCCGCCGGGCCTGTCCCCGCGGTGGGCCGGGCACCGAGCCCGCAGGCCTCGGCGCGGCCCGGCTCCGCCCGCCCGCCCGCCCGCCCGCCCCTCGGCCCGGGGCCCGCGCCCGCCCGCCCGCCCGCCCGCCGGGGCAGTAGGGCCGGCTCCACCGAGCCTCCGCGGCGCCCGGCCCGCCCGGCCTCACTTAACTGTTACCCGCTGGGGCGGCGGCGGCTGCGGCGGCGGCGGGTCCCGGCTCCGTCTCACGCAGAAGCAGCTTCTCATCGCCCGGGCGGCGCGGGAGGGGCCGGGCCCGGGGCCCAGGCGGCGGGGCCGGCGCCGCAGCTCGAGCGCGAGCCTCACCGGGGAGCGGCGGCGGCGGCGGCGGCGGCGGCAGGGGCGGGGCGCGGCCTGGCGGCGGCGGCGGCGGCGGCACCAGCGACAACTGCGGCCGCGGCTCCCTCGGCGGGCCGCGGCGGCGGGCCGGGCTCCGGGCCTCCCGGCTCTGGCGCTGGCTCCGGGGGAGGCGCCGGGTGCCCGAGGCTGGCTCGGGCGGGAGGAGGGAGCGGGAGCCCTCGCGTCCGGAGCCCGCGCCGCCGCCCGGGCCGGCACCCCGCCTCCCCCTGGCCTCCCCCAAGGCTCAGCCCGCTAGCCACCCCCCCCCCCGCCCCCGGCCCGGCCCGGCCCGGCCTCCCCGAGCCCGCGGGCGGCCCCCAGCCCGGCCTCCGAGCCCGGGAGCCGCAGGCCTCTTGGAGTCTGGGCACTAGTCTCCCCTCCGCCAAGCTGGTCTCTTGGAGGGCCCCGCAGCCCACTCAGCTCTCCTAGGCCTCACTCAATCAGCCCTTCAGCACAGCCTAAGAATCCTGGACGCCCCCAGGCCTCTTGGCGCGAGATGAACAACACACACACACACACACACACACACACACACACACACACACATACACGTTGGCCTCTTGCAGGGAAGACACCCGCCCCCCCCACCCCAGCTTACACACACACACACACACACACACACACGTTGGCCTCTTGCAGGGAAGACACCCCCCCCCCCCGCCCCAGCTTACACACACACACACACACACACACACACACACACGTTGGCCTCTTGCAGGGAAGACACCCCCCCCCCCGCCCCAGCTTACACACACACACACACACACACACACACACACACACACACACATTGGCCTCTTGCAGGGAAGACACCTGCCCCCCCACCCCCAGGCTTTAGTGAACATTGGGCCATTCCTTCAACTCTGCTCACTCCAGTTCAGGAGACCGCACTGTCCTAATTGACCCAACACAAGCTTAGCCAGGCCTCAGACCCTATTAATAACAGACCTCTCAAAATGACCCCAATCTCCCAGCAATTCTCTGCCTCCCCTTTATGCTGGGCAAATGATTTACCCACAGAGGCCCACAATCAGGGTTACGGGACTGCCCTGGAGGGAAGCATCTAGAGGTTTACAGAAGTGATGCCTTACAGTACTTGGGAAGAGGTGCAGGCCAGAGGATAAGATGAAGCTGGATGAGGAGTGGGGTCCAGAACTTGACTCTCAGCTAGAATGGCTGGTACCAAAGACAGGAGCAAACTCTGCATCTTTAACCAAAAATGTCCTATACAGCCCCAGGAAGGCATTCCCAGACAGAAGCTGGCCTGCTATTTGAAAGAATTGTGGTCAGAAGGCTGGAGCCTTTAGAGCTGAGGGCCATGCAAGAGTGACTGGCATCAATTTGCTAATACATCAAGTCTAATTTTCACACATTCTAGGCTTTTCTAAGCAGAACTGGTTGTTGGGGAAAATGTCCTGTGGGGAAGCGAGGTAAGTGTGTGCATTCCAAGTGTCTGTCTCACTCAGAAATGCCACTGGTTCAGATGGTTTTACAGACAAGTTTTTTTCAAACCATTAGGGGACATACAATCCCTATGTTTTTTAAACTGTTACACAGGAAAAAAAAAAAAAATCTGATAGAGATTACACCAAAAAGGAGAACTGCAGATCAGTATAGAACACTGGTGTCCAGATAATTTAATATGGATTATTTGAAAAAAGAGGCTCTATAGTCAAACAACTTGAGAAAGTACTTCCATTTATAGTCTACCTTTTGGAGAATCACAATAATTGTTTGTATATTAAAGTCTCTGTGAAGCCCAGGGGTAAAGAAACTGTTTAACCTGGCATTTCTCAAACTCATCTGAGCCAGGACCACCTTTTGAAAGTTCTCCAATTATCTCTAATATGTGAATCACAACTATAGACCAACCCACTTAAGTATATAATAGTTGTAAAGCTACTAAACAAAATTTTAGTAGTTTGAATCCAACTTGATGTAAAACAAGTCAAAATCCACTATGATCAAGCAAGATTTATTCCAAAGAATAATTCACCATCAGGGAATCTATAAATTGAGTGCATTGCTAAAGAAAAATAAATCACAGGGTATTTCAACAAGACAGATGCTTTAAAAGTATTTGATAAACTTCAACACCAATTACAAATTTTTAAAAAACCTCTTAGTAAACTAGGAAGAAAATTTAAACTTCTTAACGTGATAAAGTTTATCAGAAGCCATCAACGAACATATTTAATGGTGAAACACTAAAGGTATTCTCATTTAAGTCAGAAACAAAACAAGGATGCCTGCCATAGCTGCTAGAGACTAATGCCAATGCAATAAGATATGAAAAATAAATAAGAAACAAATATTGGAAAGGAAGAGACAAAACTGTCATTATCTGTTCACTATTTAAGTGTGTACCTAAAAACAAAAATTGAAGAGAATCAGCCAAAAATCTTAAAGCTTTTGGTGAAATGGCTAGTTATAAGGTAAACACCAAAAATCAATGGCTTTTCTAAATGTGAAGGGAAAAGACTTCCTTTCCATTGAAACTTCTGTGTTCTTTTTGACTTTGGCTGATTGCAGAGAGCAAATATTTTTATGTGTTCTCCCGACATGTGGCAAGTGGACTTGTTTCTTGTGCAGAGAGATACTATTGTCCAGCTACTATAGAGGTAAATCTCTCCAGTTCAGGGGGAACTATTATAGCAAGTCGACTTGGCTACAGATCAAAAGCTACATTTTTCCGTCAATTTCCAGGACTTTTATCTCCTATGTCACTTTCCTATATCTATGCCTCAGTTTCTTCCAAATTCAGATGAGGGAGAGAGGTATTACTTATAGGATCCCCTAAATATAGCACTAAATACCAGTGATTTCTATTTAGAAAGTATGATTTTTTTAAAGAAAATTATATTCACATTAGCAACGAATATTATAAAATAGCTGGGCTTAACGTTAACAAGAAATGGGAAGGCCCATAGAAAGAAAACTATAAAACCTTACTGAAAGAACATAAAAGAAGTCCTTATTAAAAGGAAAAACATAATAAATCCCTGGGGAAGAAGTCTCAATATTGCAAAGATGTCATATCTCCCCTAACTCAATTTATCAATTTAGTGGAATCTAAATCAAAGAACCAATATGATTTGGGGGATGTGATGCAATGGAACATGACAAAATTATTTTAAAACTGATTTTGACAAATAAATATGGGAAAATATGCAGAAAATTTTTCAAATTGAATAATAGTATTATATTAAATTTATAAGAATAATGAATATAAAATATAACATGAAACATTATAACATACTTTATATATATTTTATATCATATATTAATATAATAACTTACATTTTAGTATCTGTTAGAGCAGTAATACTGGTTATCTAACATATTAAAATATAACATAGGGGCACCTGGGTGGCTCAGTTGGTTGAGGGTCTGACTCTTGATTTTGGCTTAGGTCATGATCTCAGGGTCCTGGGATCAAGTTCCTTGTTGGGCTCCGAGCTCAGTGGGGAGTCTGCTTGAGATTCTCTCTCTCCTTTTCCCCCTCCCCATCTCTAAAATAAATTAATCTTTAAAAAAATAATAAAATATAATATAAAACTTCAGTAAATAAAATTGTGGACCACCAGTGTAGGAATACACACTTTTATCATATACTGAGTTCCCTGTTTATAAATGCTTTGTTTCTATCCACTGATCCATTTGTATATTCCTAATACTCCACTCCAAGCCATATTATCTTGCCCAGATCACTTCAATAACATCCTTACTAGTCTCCTGGTTTTGCCTCCATTCAAACAATGGAAAACAGCAACCAGAGCTATCATTAAAAAAAAAATAATAAAACAGCAAGTCACTTCCTTTCTTAAGGCCCTCCAGTGACTTTCCAAAAAATAAAATAAACTCAAATGCTCCAACACAACGCAACTGACCAGATCTCTTGCTCTCTGGACCTTGCCTGCCCCTCCATCTTCTCAGCTGCTCTAGCCATACTGGTTTCCTTTTAGATATTTAAATATGAAAGCTCTTTCTTCCCTGGGGGATTTCACCTAGAGCATTCCTCCTCACCATCTTTACAGGGTCTGGGCCCTTCTCATCCTTAAACTCTCAGCTAAATGTCACCTCTTTGGAGGCCTTCGCTGGTCATCTAAGTAGCTTCATATTGTATTCATACCACATCTGTTCATTTCCCACTTACCACTCATCACAATGTGTAACTATTTACTATTTGTTTACCTGTTAAATTCTCAGTCTCCCCACCAGACTAAAAGCTCCACCATGGTATCTGTTCATCAAGCATAAATGTGCCCCATGTATTAGCCCCTCAATAAACATTTGTTTAATACATAGATGTGTCAACATTTAATACGTGCATACCCTCTGTCCATGTCTAACAATCAGGCAAGTGCACACAGATGTATGTTCAGGATAATTATTTCAGCACTGCTTATAATGAGAAAATATTGGATATATCCTAAATGTCTAGCAATAGAAGATTGAGTCATTAAAAAAAGAAAGCTGTACTGACATAGAAATATACCATGATATTTTGTTAAGTAAGAAAATAAACCAAAACAGGGTATAGAACAGAATGCATTTATTCTATGAGCCTGTTAATTTTATATGTATTTATGAATATTTATATGTATTAAAATGCATTAGATACTTGAAAATGCATACCAAACATTAATAGTTTAACAGTGGCTATCTGTAGGGGGAGGATAGAGATTTTTCATTTTCTATTTTAGCCTATCTGTATCTATATTTTAGCATCTTAAGAATATGGACACAAATAACACAACACCCAACCAAGAGTGGCTTGAACAATAGGCATTTATTTTGCCAGCCAGAAGTCATCTACCTTCAGTCTCCCTGTTAGAGGAGAACACCTGTCCTTCTATCCTTTGCTGACATCCTCAGGTGGTTGTCTTTTATGTTTGTACTTGTTCCCTCACTGGCTCCTCCAGCTTCAGATGTCACAGTCTCTTCTTTCACAGCATGAAAGCAGGTGGGGAGCAAAATCTTTCCCAGGAAATCCCCAGCAGATCTGGTAAGATCCCAAGGGCCAGAAATGGGTCACATGGCCATCCTAACTGTAAGGGAGGCTAGGAAATTGGCTTTGTCAATCATGGTCACCTCCTGAGGCCGGTCATTTTGACATGCCATTTAAAATCACTGTTCCCCTGGAAAACAGTGTGGAAGTTCCTCAGAAAATTTAAAACAGAACTACCACGTCATCCAGCAATCCCACTTCTATATAAAAGGAGATGAAAATGAGATCTCAAAGAGACAACTGTACTCCCACGTTCACTGCAGCATTATTTACGATAGCCAAGAGATGGAAACAACACACGTGTCTTTTGAGGGATAAATGGATAAAGAAAGTTTGAGATACATAGACACAGACGCACACACAGACACACACAGACACACACACACACACAGAGGAATATTATTCAGTCATTAAAAAGAAGGAAATCCTGCCTTTGTGACAATATGGGTGAACCATGAGGACAAGAGGCTAAGTGAAAAAATCAGACAGAGAAAGACAAATACTGGATAAGTTCATCTATATGAGGAATCTAAAAAACAGAACTGATAGAGTAGATGGGTAGTTGCCAGAGGCACTGGGGGGTGGGAGATGGATGAAGATGGTCAAAGGGTACAAACTGCCAGTTACAAGATGAACAAGTTCTGGGGATCTAACACACAGCATGGTGACTAGAGTTAACCACACCATATTGTATCCTGCAAAGTGGCTAAGAGAGTAGATCTTAAATGTTCTCACTAAACACGCAAATGCTAACTGTGCGAGGTGATGGGTGTGTTAACCAATCTTCCAATGGTGACCATTTCACAATACATATGTGTATCAAATCATCATATTGTATACCTTAAACTTACACAACGTACATGTCAATTCTATTTCAACACATCTGGAAAAAGATAAACAATAAAATCAAAAACAATCAGTTTCCTTATCAGGGAGGAAGGCAATTAAGATTTTTCACAATTTTAATAATGAGTATAATCAGGAAAGAGAAAAGTCAGCGTATGTCAGACATGGTAAGATGCCAAAGGGTGTTCAGTGAAGTGCGGCCAGCAGTTTGGAGAGCAGGTCTTTGCTGCTTGGAAGGCCCTGCCCATGCAGGCCAAACAGCATCTTGGCCAGCCTCCTGAACCTGAGATCACCACCGCTCACTTTTGTCCTCTTTGCCCCCCGCCGACCCCCCATAAAGTTCTCCCAATTAATAAATACATCATTACTCCTCAGGCCACTTTCTGGTATTGATCTGTGGGAAGTAGAACGGATTGATTCTGCCTTAAGAGAGCGGGGGTAAAATCTCATCAGTTATCAGTCTTGCTCGCTGCAACAGAACTTTGCCCTGATCTGCACAGTTGCTGATCTGGTCTGTGCTCTCAGACTGAACACAGAGGCTCACAGGAGCAGAAGGCAGGCAGGTGGGATGAACGTGTTTGTGGCACAGGTGTGCAAATGTGGCTGGCTCTCTTTCACGGAGTCTGACTGGAAGGATATGAAAAATAAACACAGAACAACCACAAACAGTGCTGTTGAAACTCAGAAACCATAACCACGTGCAGAACTGCTTTTATCATACAGAGGCACCACATAATGACAGACCCAAATTGTGATTCTTTCAATACACTTTTTAGTCAAGAGGAGCTTGCTCCAGAGAGTTGGCACAAAGAAGGCAGACGGTAGGCTTCGGGAGGGCCGGCACCTTAGGAGTCTTGTCTCTCTTTTTGCCACTCCACAGTTAGGTACACAACAAATATTTCTTGAATGAACAGTGTCATTCTCAATATCAGTTAGAAATCACGACAATTTCCATTCACAGGCATTTCCCTGGGCCAGGCACTGGGCTCGGCCCTTCTGCATAAATCATTTCCCTCAACACCGACATGGATCCCATGACACAGGGATTATGATCCGCATATGACAACTATGGAAATTGGGGCTTCCTAAGTCGCACTGTGGTAAGTGGGGGTCAGAGGCATCAAACTCCAAATTGAATGCCTGTAGCTTCGCTATACAGACCTTTTGAACAGGATTCCTAGAGTCCTGGAGAACGTTCTGTCGAATGGAGTCCTACTCTTCCATGGACAGTGGTTGTTCCCTTAATCCCTCACTCAGAGTCCTGGCCAGGCTTCTGGATTTAGAGAGTCGGTTTTGCCCTCAAGATGTGTCTGGGTGGCTCAGTGGGTTAAGCGTCTGCCTTCAGCTCAGGTTATGGTCCCAGAGTCCTGGAATCCAGCCCTGCGTTGGGCTCCCGGCTCAGCAGGGAGTCTGCTTCTCCCTCTCCCTCTGCCCCTACCCTGCTCATGCTCTCTCCCTCTCTCTCAAATAATTAAATAAAATCTTAAAAAAGGGGGTGACTGGGTGGCTTAGTCGGTTAAGCATCTGCCTTTGGCTCAGGTCATGATCCTGGGACTCTGGGATCGAGTCCTGCGTCAGGATCCCTGCTCGGTGGGGAACCTCCTTCTCTCTCTCCCTCTGCTGCTCCCCCTGCTTGTGCTCTCTCTTTCTTGCTGTCAAATAAATAAATAAAATCTTTTAAAAATCTTAAAAAAAGATGTGCACAGTCTGGAGGAGATTCAGCTTTTGATGGTAACGATCACCTGGTTATCAGCAATAGAAATGCACTCTAGCTTAGGCAAAAAAGAGAATTTGTGGAACAAATGGGGATTCTCATGGACGCAGTCACCAGACAGAAAAATTCTGGGGCTTTTCCAGGGTCACATGTCCTCCTGTTACTCCTTCTCCCTGCATGTCTGCCCCTGCTCTTCACCCTCTCTAACAGACCGCTTTTCTCTTCTCCTTGTTCACAGTCTAACAGGGCTGCCATAACAGTACCCCCAGTCCGCCACATATCACGTCGGGTCACATTCCAGTGACCTGCGACACGGGCAAGTGTCTCTTAGCTCTAATTCCAGACGTAGGGGGAGAGAAGCTGAAAGGCCCACTAATGGTCAGGTCTAGCCTGAACCAAATAAACCAGACACAGGGGAGGGTCACGTCTATTTACCCATGTGCTAGGTAATGCTATCTGCAAAGATTTCTCCTCATCTGTAGCTTATCTTCTTATTCTCTTGATGCTATGGATTTTTAACAGTGAAATTGGAGAATTCAAAGCCAAGAAGTTACCCTTTGTTTTTGTTGTTTGTTTGGTTTTACCTTGTATCATTTCTTCCCTGAAGAACTAAGCCACGGGAAAAAGGTTTTAAGGAGGAAGGAGGCTCGGGTTGAGGTGCTAGAAGGAATTACCAAGGAGAAAACACATCGGGTAATCTTCTAAAATATTTACCAGCAACACAGGTATTACATTATAGTGTGAAGCAAGCTGCTCAAGGGTATCAATACAAATGGTCAAAGTCCTGTTGTTACAGTGAGAAGAAAAATGCTCATTCTTCCAGGAAGAGGCTACAGAGAAAACGGATGTCCACTGGTCCTTGAAGAATGAGGAGCAGTCACCAAGCAGGCAAAGGAGGAAAGCTGTGGGAATACATAGAGTAGGGAGGAAGGTGAGGGGTGACTGGAGCTGTCGTGAAGGGCTGGTGGCCAGAGGGGCAAGGGTGAGGTCAAGTGGTGGGCCAGGGCCCGCTGGAAGGACCAGCCGTCCCAGGCTAAAGGACAGCAGCTGAAAGACCTATATCCCACAGAATCTCATATCCAAAAACAGTTTTACATATCAGCCCGTACTGAGGACTCCCAACTTTGTCTCTAGCCTGATCCTCCTCCCTGAACCGCAAACCTTTTTCATCCCACAGCCTACTCGACATGCCCATTTGAATGCTTAGTGGGCATTTCCAACGTAACACTACTTCTAGAACCTGGCTCCTGACTGCACCTTCCAAACCCGCTCCTCCCTCCATCTGCCCCATCTCACCAATTGGAAACTACATCTTTCCAGGTGCTCAGCCAAACCTGGGAGCCAAATTTGCCTCCTTTCTTTCTTGTATCCCTCACCTCCAATATTTCAGCCTCAAGGCTCAGGGCAGTAAAGGAGGTGTGTCCGCTGAGCGCCAAGGTTCTTCTCTGTGTGGAAGAAGGCAGAGCATGTTCCATTGGAAGTATGCATACAAGTTGGCCAGGCAGGGAAAGGCGGGGCACAAGAAGGAGGTGCTCCAGGCAGAAAGGATATGCGCAAAGGGCACCAAAGTAGGAGAAGGGAGGTCTTGTGTGGAGAGGGGGGCGGGGGGGGGGGGTCAATCTGACTGGAGGGAGCTGGGGGAAGTAACACTGCTTGTCAGTGAGGCAGGAAATACAAGTAGGGAAATGTGAAAAAGAAAGACAATGTGGCATTATATAAGCAGAACTGCAGGGCTGTCTGTAAGTTGCAGAAACGGCAGGGCTGTCTGTAAGTTGTAGACAGACATCAGGGCGAAACAGCTGAATGGGAGTGCAACATTGAGAATGCTCTGGCGTACAATTTAGGCCACAGGGTAAGCACAAAATTCATCTTAGGAGCCCTACGGGGAAAGACTCTCAAACGGGTAAATTAGTTATTATAATAAGAGGGCTGTATGGCTACGAATGGAGGGGGGCATCATAGTAAAAGAAGACAGACAGTGACTTCAAATGTGACTACCAAATTGAAAGTTTTGAGGGTGATTCTTTGAATGCAAAGTGGTAATCGGCCTCAGTTAGCTTCTCACAAAGGCAACTCCAAACCGTTCCACAGTAGGTCATGGAGCAGATGCACTTATTTAATGATGATAAAAGGTTCTCATGGGCGATTCCAGGAAGCCAACTTAACGTACGTTATCTGTGCATACTGGACTCGTGTGACTATGCACATGCGTGGTGCACGTGTGTGTGTGTGTGATCTGTGTAAAGCTGTCAACGGTCTTTTCTATGAAAGGAATGTTCTTTATTGTGCTACTATTTCCTTCTGACTTATAAATATTAAGATGCCCTTTATGTCATGAAATAAAGTGGCAGTATGTACTTACAAGACAAAATAACTTTTGTTGCTTTCCAAATTAGTTTTTGGAATTTACGCATCCATGATCCCAAAGTCTGGGAATCAGGGCCTCCCTGATTAAACAACTTTGGTTTTGAAATTTTGGCTCCAGCTTTGACCTGAGCATCCTTTCAGGATGCAAGTTTCCGTATTTTTTTTTTTGGTCCGGGGAGGTAAAATTCGCCCAGCACTAAGGGCCATGAGTGACAAATTCAAAAGGGAAAGAAGTGGACTCTAATTTTGGAATCTAATCATAGCTGGGGCTCCCATTGCTCACGGTTCACGTTCATCTTGCAGGCACCAGAAGCGCTACCTTGAAATCAAAGTCTATTACTCCCTGCGGGAGAGACTGTTAGGAGCCCTCAGGTGTACCTGTGAGCTCTTCTAGGTCCCCAGCCTCCCTGCGGCTAGCTTGGCCCTGTGGCTAGTTCTGACCAATGGGATGTGAGCAGAGTGATCTGCATTCCTTCCTTCCGGCTAAGGTGGATAAGATCTCGTGTGCCTTCTCCTCTCCCTCCCCTCCTCTACCTGTCCCTAGGTAGAGGACATAATGGTGACCTGGAAGCTACCAGTTGATGGAGCTACAAAAGGGAGGCAGCCTGAGCTCCTGAGTTACCAGTGAGAGGAAATTGTCCAAACACACAGTTCACTGCAACTCAAAAGAAAAGCAAACTCCTCTGGTGGAAAGCCACTGAGACTTTAGGGTTTGTTACTGCAGCACAGCTTATCCTACCCTGACACACCGCCTTGCTAAAATACCCACCAGGGCCTTCCCCTTGCATTCGGACAAAACCCCACCACCCTTTCCTTGGCTATAAAGCCCCACACGTGCTCCTTCACACCTGCTGGCGTCCCTCTCCCACACTCACTGGCCACACCAGCCTTCAAAGGATGCCCGAACACGCCAAGCTCATTCCCACTGTAGGGCATTTCCACCAGCAATTCTTTGGCTTGGATAGGTTGCTGCCAGCCCCTCACTCTTGACATTCACCTCACCCTCAAGGGAGCAGAGAAGCCTTCCTTGATCACCTGAGTTCAAAAGACGCCATTCATCACTCTGTCTCATCATGTTTTATTTGTACCCTGGCATTTATCACTACCTGGTATTTTCTTTTTTATTTACTTGTTCATCTGTTTCCCATCTTGTTTATCTTCTTTACCGCATGTATTTGCTGAGTAGATGGATGAACGAACAAATGACCTCAGTGCTGTTGCCTTGCATCTGCCCAGGGAGTTCACGGTGCCTAGTAAGCCCCCGAACAGTGGTCCTGTTGTCCAACACTGTGCCCCAAACCAGCCCTAAACAGCGGCTCACGCGAATGGCAATCATTTGCTTTTGCTCATGAATCTGGGGGTTGGCTGGGTTCTGCTAGGTGTTCTCACTTGGGGGTCTCTCAAGAGGGGGTATTCAGATGGTGACTGGGGCCCGGCTCATTCTGAAGACCTCTTTATTCACATGTCTGGCTCCTGGACTGGGAAGACTCAAACATCTGGGGTTTATTCCACTGACCAGCTGTGTGACTTCAGGAAGGTTACTTAATCTCTTTGAGCCTGTTATCTTTATATGCGAAACAGGAACAGAAGTAATAATAATACCTACTATTTATTTGACACCTACTATTTCCAAGCACTGTATATGCTAAACTCTTTGCATGCCTGTCTCCCCAAATCCTTAGAACCACCTATTTGTAGATATTCCCATTATAAAACCTCCTGATTTTATAGATGAAGAAGCTGAAGTTCAGAGATGTTAAATGTCTTGCTCAAAGGTATATAGCTAATTTGCCAGGAACTTCTAGTTAATGTAGTGCATGGGGTCAGTATGGGAAATCCCCACCCCTACATACATGAAAATGCAAGATAAAAATATAACCAAAAAATGTAAATGCACAGCCGAGTTCGAAGCCAAGAAAGAGGGAGCCCCAGCGACCAGACAAACAGGGAACTTAGAGTCAGGACAGTGAGCAGGATCTGAGGTTGAGGGGCTCCCTGGGGAGGGGGCAGGTGGGAGCCAGGAGTCCCAGGGAGGTTGCTTGCTAAGAGAAAGAGGCTCTGCCCAGAGCTCTCCTGCCCCGAGTTCCTGTGAGCAGCCATGAGTGGCATGGCTAAGTCCGGCCTGCAGCGGGCGTTCTACCTGGCCACCTGATTCCCCCCCTGTGCGCCGACCGTCGGGCACCGTCCATTTATTTAAACATTCAACTTAATAAACCATCTCCAGACACCTCTGTAGTTGTCCTTTCTAGTTAGCATCCACTCTAAAAGTCTGTTCGAACAGACAAAAGATAAAGAGGAAACAGGAAACCTTGGAAAGGAAACAAAGCACTTGTAAATCCAAGGAAAATCAAAGACGAAATTGCAACTGCCATTAAAGAAGGCATGAGTCTGGAAACACTCCTTACCAAAAGTTGGAGATTAACAGAGCCAAGGCCACAGGTACAAGGGGCCTTTTGCCCTCCAAGAAAGCTGTGGTGGAGGATCCAGGTGGCAAATGAAGCTGCAGAGCACCGAGATTAGCTAAACCGACAGACAGCATGAACAGGGAGCTGGAAGGGAGAAAAGACACAAAGACAATCCCGGGTTATGATGGGTCCAAGAAGAAACCGTCACAGAAATGAGAAAGTGCCATACTTACGAAAAGGCCAGGACAGAAACTCTACCTCTCAAAACTTACGGGGGAAAATTTCTGCCCGCTGGTCCGTGAAAGAGACAAAAGACTTGCCATCAACCCGGGCAGGGCTGGAAAAGAAAACGGGAGGTCCGGGGCCGGGCCACACTCTGGCATCAAGCCTGGAGCCTGGAGACGTAGCCTGGGAAGTTAATAAGCAACCTCATCCGAGACCAGACCCCAGTGGAGGCAAGCTCTAACTGCTCTGTCGATGCAACCCAGGGCATATGGGCCCCCCGGGGAAACAGAGCTTACAGCCAACAATTCCAGAGCACACAAGGAAGCCACCAAGAGAAAGGCCCAGGGGGTATATCCCAGGGGGGACATTGGTACCTCGGGACCTGGAGATGACAGAATGACCTGAAAGTGCTGTGCCTTTTAGCCTGTTAGTGAAACAGAGGGAGTGCTGGAACCCTACAGCAAGAACAGGGGAGGAAGGGAAGGAACGGGCTAGCATGCAGTAGAGCTGATCTTCAAACCCACGTCCGCAGCTGAGCTACACTGATGCTGCCACTTAGGGCCCGTGTGTTGGGAGGACGCGGGGCGGGGGGGGGGGGGGGCAACAGAATCGCTCTCTTGTCCTTCCCATCTCCTTCCCATTTGTTTCGCAAGACAAAGTTTGCTCCCCGAGTTAGAAGCCGGCAGTGACGGCCACTGATTTTCCAAAAACAACAGAGGAAAGGGCTCAAGCCCATTTACACAGGGCAGATGGGGGTGGCGGAGAAAGTGAGGGTCAGCCACTGCTCTACTGCTCCAGGGCTTTGGGTGCAGACTGTGGGTGGAGAGTGGCGGGGGGGGCGGCTGTGTGCCCACGACGGTGGCCTTCCTGATGACCCCCCCCACCACACACCGCTGCTTCCTCCTTCCCCGCCCCCACTGCATTCCGCTCAGTCCCATTGTTTTTGCTTCTGTATCAGGTTTGGTGACAGTTTTAAAGACACCAACATGCCACAGCATCCACCCTGCAGCCAGCCCAGCCTCAGCTGCTGTCCGCTCAGCGTCATTGCCAACATATGTTTAACCCGCTGTTCTTTCGCTTTTGTAAACATACTGTCTTCTTTCAACTCTCAAATTAATATGATCCTTCCCCTCTCCTTTCAAATCCCGCCTTGCAGCCACATGCCTGATCAGATTTCACGTTTACAGACACACGCGAGACGGGACTCACATGCACAGGACCCAGAGGCGGGCAGATCCCCAGGCCCCCACACCTCCGCCGTCCTGGAGGACCTACCACGCTGTGGACACACTCACAGCGCAGTCAGGTTGACTCTGAACGCTGTGGAGGCCTCATGAACACAGGTACACCGAGACCTGGGGGCCTTGAAGGTCAGACCCTAGGACGGACAGACATACACACAGACACTGACACAGACACATGGGTGTGCCATCAGGCGGTCACAGGAACCCACAGAACAGCCGTGCATCCACAGACATTGTTATGGACTGAAGTGTGTCCCCCAAAATTCACATGTTGAAGTTCCAACCCCCAGGACCTCAGAATGGGGTTGAATTTCGAGGCAGGGACTTTAAAGGGGTAATTAAGGTTATGAGGTCACTGTGTGGGCCCTAATCCAATATGACTGGTGACCTTTTAAGAAGAGAAGACTTGAACACGGATGCACACAGAGGGAAGACCCTGTAAAGATCCAGGAAGAAGGCGGCCATCTACAAACCATGGAGAGGCCTCAGAAGAAACCAACCCTGCCAACACTTTGATCCCAGACTTTTAGCCCCCAGACTGTGACAAAATAAATTTCTGTTGTTTAAACTATCCTGTCTGTGGTACTTTGTTTGGCAGCCCTAGAAAATTAATACAGACATGGGGCCCAAGAGATTTCCAACATCCCCCCAACCCAACCCCAGACCCACAGCCATCTTCACAGCCTCACACAGGACCCCCAGGTCAGCACACCCCCCACACACAGACCTGAAGCCCAGGTCCTGCTGGGGAGCCCCACTCCCCACAGCCCCTTTCTCAGCACAGGGGCTGAGTTTGGCCCCACCTTCCAGCATCACCAAGATGCAAGAGGGGAGGGCAGCCAGGGACTTCCTCCACCAGATAGCGAAATTGTAGAAAATGCTAGAATGATAAGAACTCACCCATATTGGATAGGTTTCAAGGGCTGTTCCAAATACTCTGCAGGTATTATCTAACCTTCTCAACGACTCTTTGAGGTAGGTACTATTATCAAAATCCCCATTCAAGAGACAGCACAAGTAGGACACAGAGAGGTTAGGTAAGTTGCCCGAGACCACAGAGCCAGCAAAAGCAGAGCTGGGGCTTGAGCTGGAGCAGCCCGGCTCAAGCCTGGCTCCGAACCATGGGGCCATCGGCCACCAGGATCAGAGACAGAGCCAAGTTACAGAGAAACTCAAATACTGGGGCAAGAAACAAGTGAGCCAAAACGTTTTCCCCAGGGCAGATATTCCTTGGGTCTTCAGGTCCGAGGCAAAACCCTGCACTCAAGGCTGGCAAAATAATTGGCAGGGTCCAGTGCCAAATGAACACCTGGGCCCCCTGTTTGAAAAGCAGGGAAAAAGCACAATGAAAAATGTTCAGATGCAAAGTTTTTCTTTTTTTCAGTGGTCTCTCTCGACTTATCAAAACATTTTTTGAGATCTCATGCCACTCTAAGAAATCATTTTAAATTATTAGCATGCATTTTACTTAATATTAGGCAATATCAGTGTTGAATGCAAATATAAGAGCATGTAACTCGTACGCAGAATCACCAAAACCATACACCTATTTTGTCGCTCACATAGAGATATATATATTCCTTCTCACCGAAATAGCAGGAACGCCTCACAAAATGAACTCAGCTGTTTTTATTTCACTTCTTGATATATGCACACGCTACTAACGCTCCCTGCCTTTAGCTTACTGATGAGTAGGGAGACTTGAGAGGTCATGGTTTGCAACGTAAGTGGTTGGCTCATCCAGGGAAGCAGCATGAATCCAAAAGGATATGAAAGGGTTGGTTGGTAGTTCATGTTGCCTTCTTTCTACTGTTCCCAGCAAATCCTTAATTGAAGGGAAAGTGTGGCCACCTGAGGCTGTGGGCACCCCACTTAGTAGAAGGAGGAACACGTTTACCTTCTAATTGCTCAGAGTATCACTGGGCTCCCACGCATTGTGGGTCCACTGGAATTCTGCGCTCGAGGGGCACGGCAAATGCCATACGCCAACAGGGAGGCCAGGAGTGGTGGCCACAAACATTGTATGTGTTGTCTCCTCTGCTCCCGGGCACGCTCCATTGTCCCATTGGACTTCACTTACAAAATACAAGTTCAAAGATACAGTTGTTCAGAATGTCAAAATGACAACCGCAGAGCATTACACAAAGCACAGGGTTCTCCTGAGCACAGGTATGACTGCATGCAGTCCTGCCCGGGCCATGTTCCTGGCCCCAGAACAGCCTTAGCTCACAGCTCCTCCTTCCTCGGGTCGAGCCGCTCCCTCTCAGAAAGACCGTGGCCCACGCAGAGCTCCCTCCACTGCCAAGTGCTTCCCCAACCCGGTCCCGCTCCTCTGCCCTGTGTCAGAAGTCACTCGGTGTCTGGAAGTCCATCCTTTCATCTGACCTAATTTCAGGTTGCTGGAATTACAAGGACGTGTTCTTCACCTGTTTTGAGGGGAGCTGAGTATTTCTTGTTCTTATGACGCAGACTTACTATGATCCAATCACTTCAAGTATCATCTATAACCCCCAAATCTTCACCAGGAGCCCACGCCTTGCTTCTGTTTACCCAGATGCCTATAGGATGCTTCCATCTGAATGTCTACAGACATCTCAGGCCTGGAGAAACTTACCCAACTCCCCCCAACCCAGACCTGTCCCCCATCTCAGTATTAGGGGTCACTGTTCTTCTGAAACCAGGGAGGCATCTCGTGTCCCCTCCATACAGCACCCCCCCAGAACCTACAGAGTATACCTCTATAAGACCTGTCATTTCTGCTCCACGCCCCATCACTGGGACCATGGCAGGAGCCCCCTCACCCAGTCTACCCTCCTCACCATTCTCAAGCATGTATTTTATTACATCAGTGCCCTACTCAGAAACTTCTCAGAGTTTCCCGTTGCTTCTGAGTGAAATGTGCACTCCTTAGCTCTGGGTAACAAGGTGAATATTTCCCCAGGGGAAATAATGCTCCAGGAACTAAAAATAGAGTGGGTAATTGGACATGGTGGATGGAGAGGGGTTTCCTCTGCTCTCTACAGACAAGACCCTGAGCTGGGGGCAGAGGGTGGGTTTAGGCTCAGAGAATGGTCAAAGTTGGAAACCCCTCCAAAGCTGACAGGCTCAGGTTGCCTTGGGGAACATGGCATGGTGTAGGAAGATGCGGAAAGGTGCTGCAAGAAGGTAGGCCAGGGTGTGTCTGAAACAACCATATGGAGCTGGAGCACCATAGCTGAGTGAAGCAGAGATTGCTATGTGATCACCAAGCCGGTTTCCTCTTCCTGAGCACATGCTAGACTACATTTCCCAGTCTCCCTTGCAGTTAGGTGGGGCCATATGACTGAGTCCTGGCCAATGGAACATGAGGATTGGTCACTTCCAGGCCAGATGACTAGAAGTCTCCAGAGCAATCCTCCATGCTATCTCGTGTCCCATTTAGCAGCCAGATGCAGAGGAAGAGACAAGACATCACAAGATGACAGACCATAACACAGAAGGGGCCCAAGCCCCTGAGTGACTGTGTGGAACAGAGTATCCCCTCCCCCACCATGCACACTGAATTGTGACATGAATGAGAAATAAACTTTGGTTGTGTTAAGGCACTGAGATGTTGAGGGTGTCAGTGCTAGCAGTTACCTTATCCTGACTAATCTAGTTTCTACACACACACACACACACACACACACACACACCTGCACCCTAAAGAATGATTGCCCATCAGTGGTACGCCTGGCTCCCCACCGTCTGTCAGTGAGGAGGGAGTTCACAAGCCAGACAGCCTGTTTCTCTTCATAATTCATTTTTAATTACACAAATAGTTCATGAATACCTTCTCCTTTTTTCCCTTCTGTGAGATGGTGTGGAAATACAACAATGAGGTTCAATCCTCTTTGACACCTTCCCACTAGCCCCACTTACCTACCACCTTCCTGCTAGTGCCACCACGTGAGCTCCTTTCCCTCAGTCTCAGAGGTCACTATTGCTGTTCTCCTTTGAGTCATCCTTGCAAATATTTTTTATATCTTTGTATCTATAAAAAATTTAAAAATTATCGTGTATGTTTCTATTTCTCTGACTCTACAAAAAAGATGTCCTGCTTTATGAGTTTCTTTATTCACCCAATGATATCTCTTGATGTTATGGCATAGATTTTTCTCATTCTTTTTTTTTTTTTAAGATTTTTATTTATTTGGGAGAGACAGAACAAGCAGGGGGGAGGGGCAGAGGGAGAGAGAGAAGCAGACTGCCCGCTGAGCAGGAAGCCTGACACGGGGCTGGATGCCAGGACTCTGAGATCATGACCTGAGCCGAAGGCAGATGCTCAACCAACCAAGCCACCCAGGCGCCCCAGATTTATCTCATTCTCATGAACAGTTGCGTAGTACTTCCTAGCATGGCCGTGCTAGGGTTTATCTGGCTAGTCTCCTGTTGACGGACATGTAGGTTTTGAGTTTTTACTCTTCTGAATAATACTGCGGCAAACATCCCCCTGCAGGCCTCCTTATGCACACGCACAAGCATTTTCTCCAGGGGAGATACCGGCGAGTGGGCTTGTCTTTCAAAGCAGTTGTGCCAATTTGCACTGTCACCCACAATATGCAAGAGTCCCTATTTCCACACATCCTAACATTTAATATCAAATTTAATTTTTTTCACGAATCTGATGAGTGAAATATAGTTGATGGTAGTTTAATGTTTTATTTCCTTGATTACTAGTGAAATTGAACATTCTTCAAGTTTATTGGCCATTTGAATTTCCTTTTCCATAAATCGACTGTTTTTTATCATTTGCTGAGTGCTCTATTGGGCCATTTGTCTTTTTCTTATTGATTTGTTAGAATTCTTTATATATTCTGGATGCTAATCCCTTATCTATTATATAAATTGCAAATATTTTCTCCCAGGCTATAGCTTGTTTCTAGCTTGTTTATGGTATCTGTTGTCACTTAGAAGTTTTACACTTCAGTATAGTGAGATCTATCAATTGTTCCTTTTATGCTGCTTGCTTTTGGCCATTCTATTTTCAGCAGTGACACCGTGAGGAGGGGAAACGAGCAACCAGGAACACAGGCCCTCCCTCTGGTGGACAGACTAGATTTGCTGATCCTTTCTGTGAGCAGTAACTTCAACAGACTCCTGCTGAGGCTCTCAGACTTAGTTCAGCGGGAAGGGAGAAGGCAGGGGGGCCAGCAGGTGCCACAGGGAGAGAAGAAAGACACTCTTCCCTCTACGGGGAGATCGGATTGGAGAGTCACAAGGAATATTAAAAGGTGACTTTATTTTGTACCCCCTAGGCTGGTTCAGCCAGACATATGGCTTCTATTCCAAGTTCTCCATGATACAGTCCCCCTTTTGACTTTTATTGTTAACTACACCCCCTTCAAGTAGCCTTCCCTCCAGTTACAACAAGTTCTGTACCAAACCGCAATCGTACTCTGTCCCCTGAAGAGACAGCAGACAAACCAATGGCACTTATTCTGAATCAGGCTCTGTGCTAAGCTGTCTGCATACCATGCTGGCAGCCAGGATAAGCCGGCTGTGTTGCTGTAAGAAGCAACTCTAAGCTTCCAAGTCTATATCCCGCTCATGTTACCGGTCCAGGGCACACTGGCTGCGACCCGGCCACATATTTTCTTTCTTCCAGGATGCAGGCTTCTGGAGCACCTTCTGTCTAGACCCTTGCTAGTTGTGGCTATTTCAGCTGGAAGGAGCGTGGCAAAGCACAAACGAGCTCTTAAGAGCTTCTGCCTAGAGCAACATGGCCAAAGACTGACTTCAAGGGGCTAGGGTGTGGGTGACCAATAAAATAACCTATCATGGTCGGGCCTTCTGGCCACCACATATTCAACACCCTCTACGTAGAGAACCTGCTCACCTCTAGGCAAGCAATCCAAAGTCCCCTCCAAACACTGGTGCAAGCTCAAAGTCCAAGATTTCTGCATGATGCCTAGAATACCCTTCATCAGAGGGAAGGGAAGTGGCTCATTTTGGTTCAGGGATCTATGAGCCGAAAATGCAGGCTACCTTCCACCCACAGGCCCAATCACTGTGGTGAAATGGGACAGGGCAATCACAGTTAACACTCCCATTCTGAAGAGACAAGAACAGGGGACATATGGCAGTCACAGCTCTGTCGATTCTGAAATCATTCTGGACACACATTTAAGGGGTCTATTCCCTAGGCATGGGGAACGTTCCCTGATTAGGCCCCAATTCCATCTCCTTGGGGGGGAATGCCCCAGTCCAGTGTTCTCTGTGGCTCTGGGGGATCCTTCTCTTCAAAGATTCAACCATAGGCAAATCCACTTTTATGGATCAAACATCCACAGAACATCGGATTGAATATTGACAATTTCAAATGGTCCAACCTATCCTCTTCCACATATGATGACAGCATTGGAGAATATGCCCAGTGTGGGGGTTGAACAGATTTCTCGTCCTTTTTTCTTTCCATGAAAGATTGGAGGCCCAAAGAGTGAGGTTAAGGCTTAAGCAGTCACGATCTTTTAGATGAGGCTAGTTTTTCTTAATGAGGAAGCTATCAGTGAACAGTAATACAATCTACTATCTTATCACATTCAATCTACATAACAACTCTCTGAGATAACTGCTTTAATGATCTCTCTTCTGCAGACAAGAAAAGTGAAGCTCGGAGAGGTGAGGTCCTCCGTCTGAGGCCCACACAGCTAACATGTTTTTAATTGTATTGCTACACTGCCTCCCCAAAAAGAAAAAAAAAAATTAAAACTTCTATCACAAGGTTACAGATGGGTCGGGAGAAGAGGCATCCGAGGCATCTCTCTGATTCCTTGTGCTCAGTTATAATTTCTACTTCGTTATGCAATATTTTCATCATGCTTCTTTCAGCTTCAGCTCCCCTGCCAATTCTTCCCAAGTCTCTCCAATCAAACACCCTAGAGAGGAAACCTGATCGGCCCAGCCATCGGTCATAGGTCGCTGGCCCAGCCATCGGTCATAGGTCGCTGGCCAGCCTATGATGGGCTCTTACTGGGTCAGACACTCTCCCCCAGTCAAGTAGGTCAGGCTAAGGTCAGGAGATACAAAACATGGCTTCCAAGGCAGCAGGGAATCAAGGAGAATTTTTATCCCCCATAAACACCTTCACACATGCTGCTCCCTTTGCCTGGAATTCCCAAGTTCTGGCTACATTCAGTAGTCATGCTGCTTAAAGCAACTCTGATTACATGCGCTATGCTAAATACATTTAACCTTTATAAAAACCACCTGATGTAAGCTCCATCCTACTCCCATTTTAAAGACAAGGAAGCTGAGGCCCAATGAAACTAAGGGACTAGACCTCTGACTCACATCTTAACCTTCACAGCTGAGGCTTCTGAATTAGAGCACTTTACTATACCAGGAGGTCCCGTAGCACCTCTTCCTGGAAGCCTTCCCTGATTCCCCCTTGTCGAAGTGACTTCTCTTTACTGAACACCCACCAACCTTTCTCCCACTCTTATGATCTGAGCACAATTGGCCTTGTGCCATGTCTCAGGGCTGCGTGGGATTCATCTCCGCATCTTCATTCATTCTTTCATTTGTTCCTTCCTTGAATATTTATTGAGTGCCAGGCTCTGTGCGAGGCACTAGAGATACATTCAAAAAGAGTCCCTGCTTTCACAGAGTTTATTGTCCAGTGGGGAAGACAGACATTAAACAGATAATGACACCAATAATTATGCAATTACAATTGTTATAAATGTTATGAAGAAGTCTACGGAGGATATGAGCATTTATAACCAGGGACACCTGACTTTAGAGGGTGGGGGCGATGCCTCTAAGAAAGCAGCATTTCAGCTGAGTTTCTGGAAGGACACGTACGAACTGGCCAGGACCAGAGAAGGTGGGGGGAACGGAGAGTTTCAAGACAGAGAAAATAGCTGGAGCCAGGCCCAGAGGCAAAAAGAACTTGGTGGGCTGAGCCTGAGCACAGCAGGCCAGGAGGGCAGGGAAGAGGAGGCGGCCAGTGCATGCCTGGCACCGCTGTTTGAATGAGTCTCCCCGCATCCATGCTGTCAGCCCAGCCAGAGGCTCCTGGCCTGGGTGGCAGGGGCTGGAGCCAGGGGTTGTGGGTATTTTGTCTCTGGCGAGCCAGCAACCCCGTGCTCCTGGGTCAGGAGGAGGGAGGTAGCAGAGGACGTGCACAGCACACTTTTTATATATGTAGGGCCATAATATTTAAGTGTCTTGGCTGTAAGCCTGCGACTAGGTCCCCCGACAGCCCAGCCTTGCTCCGCACGCTCTAACAGCTGTCTGTAAAACCCGTTTATGGAGCCTCCATAAATTTCCCAGCTGCTGCAAACACAGGGCTGGGGACAAAGAGTCGGTGGGAGGGAGGCGTGGGAGAGCTGCTTCAGCGTCTCTGCTGGCTCGTCCTCTGGGCCCCGGCTTGCCCCCTGCCCACCCGGGGCTGCCTTACCCTAAATTCTTTTATTGAAGCTGATCTTAACATCGACCCCGTGGGGCCTGGCTGGGCAATCCGGCTCAGCACGGACGCAGGCACTTTCAAGATTGCAGCAAAAGGTACAGTAAATCAGAATTAAGTGTCATGATAGTGATTTGAACTGACACTGTTTTCACCTTGTCCATTTACTGGGAAATATATAACAGGAATAGATTGAGCCTGTCATATTGTACCTGAAAAATACAGCTGTTAGGGTAGGAAGGCAGCTGGCACCAAGGCAGGGTCCCAGGGGACCATGGGGTGTATGGACGGGTGGAGGGGACTTGCTGTCCGCATCCCGCTGGGGTGAACGCTTGTCCTGGGAACACTGGGAACCCGAGAGTGCTTTTCTAAGGGCCCGTTTAAGGCAGAACCAGCCTGACCAGGCTCCCAGGCTGTGTCTCAACTGCTACAGGGACCCTGGGCCATCTTCATTTCCCCAAGGGCCCAAACCACTCAGACTACAGGGCATTTTTAAAAAACTTTCTATTGAAGTATAACATAGATACAGAAAGGTGCACAAATTGTAAGTCTATCGCTTGATTTATCTTCCCCTAATGGAATACACCTGTGCACCCAACACCCATATCAAGAAACATTACAGAAACCCCCAGATGGGCCCCTGTGCCCTCCCTCCAATCTCTGCCCCCCCCCACAAAGGGGGACCACTATTCTGATGTCTCAAGCTGTGGACTGATGGTGTATGTGGCATTTTAACAAGGGCATTTTTAAATTCCCACCCGTTTTTTTGGCCCTCAAAACAGGAACCTCTCAGCTTTAAAATAACTTATAAGGAATATGAGCAACACATCTTGAGCCCAATTCAGAGACAGAGCAGGGGTAGGGGTGAACAGCAGGGGAAGGATCTGAGATGGATGTGAGATGGCAGGGTTGGGGCAGGAGTCAGAGGTACGGTAGGTGAATAGGGAGGGGTGAGGCTCAGGACTGGAGTGGGATGAGGTGGGGATGGAGGGTCCAGGAGGGGCTGAGGCTCAGAGATGGCAGAAATTTCATGATTGGGGTAAGTAGGTTCAGGAATGGGGATCAGCGACAGAGTAAGGGTCAAGGATGAATTGAGGGTCAGGTTCAGGGCAAATTCAGAAACGGGGTGGAGCCACGAGCAGGAAGGGCCCAGGAAGGACAAGCTCTTTGCAGCCAGGACTGGGGCTGATTCCCTCTCCATCAGGCCAGCCCCTGGCAGCCCCAGGAATGGGGTGGCTCTGCCTCCTTGTCCCTCCCAACTGAAGCCCTCCTCCCCCAATCCTGACTGGGTGAAGAGCTGATTTGCAGCTACAGCGCCCCCAGCAGGTGGCCCCAGGTATTACTCTTACTGCCCTGCGCTCTGGCTCTGGGTCTGCTCAGATTTGGCTACCACCCTCAGCCTCCTTTTTCCTGCTGAATCTGAACTCTGCCCTGAACCCACTCTGCTTGGCTGGGGCTTGAACCCTCTGCATAATCCACGCCAAGTCCCATCCCCAAAAGTCACAACTGCTCTGGGAGCTTCTGGTTGCTGGCTGGAGACATCCTGTGAACCTATCGTCCTGGTGCTACTGTCGACCTGTTGTTGAAAGACACCTCTCAGGCATGGACAGCTGTCCTTCTTGACCTCCACCTTCAAGCAGGTCCAACACACCACGCACTCAGGGACCACACAGCTGCCTCCTTCACACAGGACACCCCTTGCTTCCTTCTGGCCATTTCCTTTCCACCTGCATCCACTTCCTGACCCCGCCTCCTGCTAATGGCTCCTCAGGAGGGCCACTCTCTTTGCCTCAGCTTTGGCCTTCAATGCTTTGACCCTTAGCCCTAGATTCTTTCCACCTTTGGCCACCTCAAGGGTCCTCAAGACCCAACACTGGGGAGTTGGACTGGCTTCTCCCTGTGTTAGGGCAAGACAAGACACCCTGCCCCCTTCCTCTTGACAAAACATCCCTTGAGCACCTGTCCCCACCCCCACTCTCACTGAAGCACTGGAATCCCCTCGTTTGATGTTGTTTCCCCATGAGGCTGCAAGCTCCGTGAGCGCAGGTATGGTGCCTGGCTCATGTATTCTCAGCACCCTCCTCCGTGCCTGGTGCAAAGGCACTACTTTACAAGTATCAGTGGAAGGGTCAGATGATGAATGGTTAAAAGCACAGGTTTGAAGGTAGAAATCTCTAGAGCTGAATCCTGACACCCCTATTTGGAGTATCATTTAACTGCTCTTGGCCTCACTTTTCCCATCTGTAAAATGGGATAATGCGGGGCGCCTGGGTGGTTCAGTCATTAAGCGTCTGCCTTCAGCTCAGGTCATGATCCCAGGGTCCTGGGATCGAGCCCTGCATCGGGCTCCCTGCTCCGCGTGAAGCCTGCTTCTCCCTCTGCCCCTCCCCCTGCTTATGTTCCCTCTCTCACTTTCTCTGTCAAATAAATAAATAAAATCTTTAAAAAAAGATAAAATAAAATGGCATAATGCTACCTTATTCCATAGGACTCTGAAGATTGAAAATAATAATGCATTATCAATGTTTGGCACCATGCATGGCACATGGTGAGCATTCAGTAAATGGTACCGGTTATTATTTTGTTGTTTCTCTTACTATGGCAACGACCACTGGTGTTTCTATTCCTAGAATCACTTGGTTCCAGCATCCTCCACAGAGCCTTTGAGGTCCTATGTTGCCTTCAACAGGCATCTGCTCACAGCCTTGGGCTACAGGCCTCCGCCCTCCTTGAGTTCATTGGATCAAAGCCTACACAAACGTCAGCAGACCCTGCCCCTTCCTTCTGGTCCCCAGGACCCTGGTGTCTGTGGCAGGGCTGGAGAAGGCCCGGCCCTTGCTTCCCAGGGCCCTCCTCCCCAACTGCTGGGCATTGACCTGGCCTCCCCATGTGCGCTAGAGAGTCCAGGGCCAGCGGGGGAGCAGCACCGAGAGGGGGACCAGGACCTGCTGGCCAGCTGGGAGAAGCTGCAGTTCTGCTGATGAAGAGCCCTTATCGACCTCCCTCTGCAGACACGGGCCGCATCACTCACAGACCCTAGGACGGGAGCCCATTCATCTGGGGCACAGAATGCGAGGGGGCTGGGATTTCTCATTCTAGGGCAACACGGAGTTCACATCAGGAAATATTAGTCTGATGAGTTCCCTGTGAGTAGAAGGACTGTCAGGCATTAATCACAGGCTGAGGGGGAGGCAGCGGTGGGCCGTTGGTCCAATCCCCCAGGGTCTCATCCTTTCTGGGAACTTCAGAATCTCACAGGGCCTGAAGACAAGGGCGGAAATGACCCTTGAAGAGCCTCCAGCTGCTCTCTATCACTCTCTAAGCCCTTTCTGCCTGGGCCCAGAGCCCTCTGTGAGGACTTGGGCAGGTGGCTTCACTCCCTGAGTCTCAGTTTTCTTGTCTATAAAATGGGATGGGAAGGACCTCCCTCCCCAGGTGACTATGAAGCCAAAAGATCTTGCATGTCAGCTGCCTGACTCGGTGTCCTGTATACAATAGGTACCCCATAAATGCTGACCCCAGATTCTGCCTCTTCCCTCCTCCTTCTCTAGAACACCACTGGATGGCAGGACCTGCTTTATTTCTCATCTCCATGAGGCCTACATGCTGATGGATACATGAATGCATGCATGAATGCAAGGACAGATAGATGGATGGACGCAAGAAATCCAGCCTCTTGATTGAACACTGTTTGCAAGCAGTGTTCCTTTGGCAAAAAACAGGGCTGGTGCACAGTCCCTAACACTCTACAAAATGTCTTCCCTCCCCTTTCCTGTCCTGGTCCACCTTTGCACTCCTATAATGAAATGATGTGCTGCATGAGATGGCAAGGGATACTGTGTCAAATCAGATCACATCACTCCTCTGCTCTAGACCCATCTGTGGCTCCCCAGTGCCTTTGGGTTCAAGCCCCAAATCCTTGTCTTGAGCTACAGGGTTTGGGCAACCCCTGCCTGTGGTTGCCCACCCCACCATTCACTCCCTCACCCTCTCTTCCAGCCGGGCTGGGCTTTTCCCCTGTCTTGAGCACGCAATGTCCTCCCCAGCCTCGGCTTTCTGTTGTGCTGGCCCTTGTTCACAGCTGTGTCTCCTGAACAAACGGTGTCCTGTCCGGCTTCTAGGCTTTGGAACATAGCATCAGGACCCCTTGGGAACCAGCCCCTCCACTTCATGAGCCTAGCACAGGGTGTCACCCGAAGGCTCCATAGGGACAGGAGGCTGAGAAAGCTGGCCATGAAGGTTTCCTCAGGGTCTCCCACCTGGGCATCTGGGGTAACGGAGACATCCAGCCCCTGAGACTTCATGGGTTCAGACTGGAGTCCTATGCGGGCCAGGCAGGTAGCGGTAGACAGTCTGGCCTGCACCTGCTACTGGGTTCCAGGGCTGGTCTGCTATCTGGGCCTGGCACTGGGTGGGCCTTGGGAGTTCCAGGCACCAGCCAAGCCCACCTGGGGGGCCAGGTGCCCTCTCAGCCCTTGTCCTGGTAAACCGGAGCCCGCTCCAGACTCAGCCCCTGCTCGAGCTAGCTGTATGTGGGCAAAGCACCTACCAGTTTACCTCAAATTTCTGAGGACCACTACCCTCTGGCTGGTCCCAGCCCACAGGGTCATGCTCAGCCCCGCCGTGGGGGTAGACACCTGGGGAGCCCTGAGGGCTTCCCCTGCAGCCCTTGTCTCCTTACTGTGTAGCTATGAGAGGTCACTGCTTTTGGTACCGAGGAGCTGCCCCAGGGAGGCAGGGTGACTGCAGAGGTGAGTGTGACCAGAGCAGAGGGTGCTGAGCCCGGCATGTTTTACAGCTCGGCCCAGACAGCTAATGGCCTCTGTGACATTGTTGCTCCACACGGCGGCCTTGGAGCAGTTATAAATCAAGGGGCACCTGCCCAGCAGCCCCGCCCCCCTCCCAGATCATGTCCCGGGAGAGGAGCATTACCAGGAGGTTTGGGGCTCTTGGCCAAGGGCTGCTGAGTGGCCCAGCAGTGTCCACCCAAACCAGGCTTAGCAAGGATGCAAAAACCTAGGCCAGGCAAAGGCAAAGCATGTGCACACAACACATGCAAGGCAGTGGGGGGTATTCATTCACGTCCCTACACCCGAGCATCTGTATCTTTGTGTGCGTGTATGTGTGTGAGAGAGAGAGAGACTATGTAAGCCTGTCTGTGCCTGTGTATGTCAATATTTGAAATATATGGATTAGTGGACATATGTTTAAAGATAAGCATTATTGTGTGAGTATATCTGTATTCGTGTGTACTCTACAAGTGTGCGCAGGAACTATGTAATCGTTATGTCTGTTCATGGATGTTTCTATACAACTCTGTTTCTCCACAGGTACCTCGTGAGCATTTGTGTGTGTTCCTCTGTGTGAGTGTGCATTTGTTGCACAAGCACATCTAGGGGATGCGTCTACATCATTTTATTCAATAAGTATTTATTGTACACCTACTCTGTGTGAGGCTGTGCACTTTGTGCTAAGGATACAGTGTTGAATAGACAAGGTCTCTGCTCTGGGGCACCTTACGTTCCAGCAGGAGAGACAGACAACAAACAAGCACTAAGGAGAAAATTAAGTTGGGTCAAGGACAGAGTCTGACTAGGTGGGAAGCTAAGTTAGAGTGGGCAAAGAGGGCTTCTCGATGGAGGTGGCATTGAGTAGAAGTGTGAATGATTAGAAAAAGCCATGTGACAATCTGGGGGAAGAGTGTTCAGATTATGGGAAGAGCCCGTGTAAAGGTGCTGAGCTGGGCAGAGCAAGTGGGCAAGTGGTGGGAGGCGAGGATGGAAGGCAGGGAGGGGCCAAACCATGGAAGGCTTATAGACCTTGGTAAGAAATTTATATCTATTTCAGGAGGCAAGGAGAGCTTCAGGCAAGGCAATGGCCTGTTCTGATTTTAAGTCTTTTTTTTTTTTTTTTAAAGATTTTATTATTTATTTATTTGACAGAGAGAGGCACAGCAGAAGAGGGAACACAAGCAGGGGGAGTGGGAGAGGGAGAAGCAGGCTTCCCACCGAGCAGGGAGCCCGATGCGGGGCTCAATCCCAGGACACTGAGATCATGACCTGAGCCGAAGGCAAACGCTTAAGGACTGAGCCACCCAGGCGCCCCCTGATTTTAAGTCTTAAAACACTTCCTTTGGCAGTTTTTTGAGAACGGAGTGTAGGGGGAGGGGAGAGGCGGGGACCAGGAAGGAGGTGTTCAGGGAGCACGACAGTGGTGACAGTCAACATGGTGGCAGCGGAGGGCGGGACTAGTGGCTCCTGTCTTTTCCATGACTTTTATTTTGAAAAAATTCAACTACTCTACAAAGAGGTTCACCAATTGTTGAAATTTTGTGCTATTTGTTCCTTCTTTTCCACCCCCCCATTTGAGAGTTAGTGGCAGACATCACAACACTGTGTCCTATGAGGCCTCAGAACATCTTCTAAGAGCAAGGACGTTCTCCTACACAACCACACTACCATGATCACACCCAAGTTTAATCTAATATAAAGTTATATTTCAATGTTCCCAATTAACCCAATTCTGCTTTGCCAGAAAGCAGGGGTGTCTTGCAAGACTGATGAGGACACGTCAAAATACAACTTGACAAAGATGGCCAACTTTTGAAAATTTGAGCGTAAAAAAGAAAGATGACAAAAATGGATTATAGCACATTGAATTAAAAAATAATCCATGGATCCACATCAATACTCAAAGAGAGGGCAGGAAGAAAAGTTTTTCACAGAACAATAGAGAATACAAATACAAGAAATGAGAAAATGAGAAAAATTATCATTTTGCAATCACCAACGTAATAATTAATTCAAAATAAGGCTCACTAATGGATGTTGAGATCATTGGATGAAATGCCGGGGACACAGAACATTCACACAATTTTAGAGTATCATTCAACAGGTTACTTTTCAATTTTGAATAGAAGTTTCCTTTACAAAGGCAAAATACGGCAGACACCACCTTAACCAAACTCAGCACTGCAAATAGTGGGATGGAGAGAGATTTTGAACACAGACCTGAGAGGGGTTGCCCTTGAATGTGGGATCGGAGAGAACAAGAAGAATCAGGACTTATTTCCAACATCTGATCTGGAAGGGCCTGATCAACTGGTTAAATGGTGGTGCGATGGGAAAGACGAGCAAGAGCCCATTGAAGGGAAAGAATCATGCCATACTGATTCTGTCCCCTTTCAGATGCCCCTACAGTTGGAGCTGTTGAATAGACATCTTAGTCTATGAACTACTGTCTTGACCATGGTTAGGAGTAGAGATAAAAATTCAAGAACCATCAGCATACAGGGAGCCATGGACAAGATGACATCATCTAGAGAGGAAGTCAACTTCTGTAGTTTTAAAATATCTCTCCCTTCCTTTCTTTCCTTTTTCCTTTTTTCTTCCTTCCTTCCTTCCTCTTTTCCTTTCCTTCCTTCCTTTTTAGATTTTATTTCTACACAATCTCTACACCCAACGTGGGGCTCGAACTCACAACCCTGAGATCAAGAGTTGCATGCTCCACCAACTGTGCCAGCCAGGTGCCCCTAAAATCTTCATTAAAAATTTCGTGATAAAAAATATCTGTAAGTTTTATATTATGTGATTTATACATACTTAAAAGATTTTTTTTAAAAAATAGAAGTGTATGAAGAACAAACTAATAATCCCCCAAACCTAACCAATTACGTTTTGATGATCATGCCTCAAGCACCTTTCTGTTACTCTGCTTCCACAAACATTTGTATATAAATGTATCATATCATACATGGGGTCATCGCCAGACACTTTAAACACTTTTTTTTTTTTTTTTAAATCTTACCCGCTTTTCCATTCCTTGGTCCTTCCCTAATATCCCACTAACCGATGTTAAAATGTTATGAATCCTTTCATATCCTTACGTGCCCATGCAGTCATATACATATAGGGCCTGCAGATCACTGTCTGACAAAATGATCGTATTACACATATTACCTTAATAATATTGTGGAAACCCTTACTAAGTGAATCTATTCTTCTTAATGGCTACATCTTGTTTCACAGCATAAATGTGTCATGGTTTAAACACTATCTATAGACACTGTCTAGTTCTATGGGACAAATTTTTGTTTTTATTTTTGGAACGGGGGACAAATTCTTATGAATGAGATGATTGGGTTAAAAGATACGTATATTTAAATTTTTCAACAGATTTTTTTTCATATTGCTTTCCATAAAGGCAGCATCAATTCTCTTTCTTACCAGTTAAATATGAAAATATACTTTCCTTCCACCCCCATCAGTAGTAGGTGTTAACATTCTTTTGAATTTTTGCCAATCTGATGGGCAAGGAGTTCGTTTAATTTGCATTTCCCTGAGTACTAGGAGGTTGAGCCATATGTTTATTGGCCATTTGGGTTTACTCTTCTCTGAGCCTATTCATATCCTGGGAACATTTTTCTACTGGATGCGTCATCTTTTTCTTAACAATTTGTAAGAGCTAGAAATTAACTCTTTACCTATCTTGCCATGAGTCCCAGCAAATATATTCTCCCAACTTACTGTTTGTCTTTCAATTCTGTTTCTGGGAATCTTTAGCCATCTAAAAAAAAGCTTAAATTTTATGTAGTCAGAGAGTATCACCTCCACTAATGACAGAATACCTTGTAAAAGATTGTCTCTCTGACAGATAACAACTATGAATTCTGGACAAAATACTTAAAAGGCTATAGAAAGGGACTGAAAGTGATGTGATCACAACCAGGTAGAAATTAGAGAGACTAACACTTGCAAGGGAACAACATTAACTGAGTTTCTCATGTTTACATCTTTGTGCCTAAGGCCAGGCCCCAGACAGTACCATGTGAGTCGGCTAAAACTTGGATAGAAATCTGAATTCTTACTTGTTGAGGAATCAGAGGACAAAATGTGGGGCTTCCATAGCAGTTGGAAAGTGATCCCAGAAAGTAGAAAGCCATACCTGGGTGATGGAGGGGATGCTCCAAAGTCTGCTTATAAACTTCCCCCAAACATCAGAGTGTTTTCTGAACTATGAATTCAGTGGAGAAACTCTGAGAAGCCTAATCAGGCTTCTGAACAGAGATTTCAGCTGCTGTCTAAACAGAGGGGCATGAGTTTATAGTTTGAGCTCAGCCAAGTTAACTGCCTGATGAAATAAAAAATCAATAGTCTTCCAGAGGAACATAACAGAATCCAGAATCTCTACAACTTACCATTGATAGTATCTAGGATTCAATCCAAAATTACTAGACATATGAAGAAATAGGAAAATATGACCCATATTCAAGAGGAAAGGCAATTGTGGAGACCAATCTCAAGGTAACTCAGATCTTGGAATTGAGAAACAAGACCTTTTAAAGCAGCTGTTATAACTGTGTTCAAGGACATGAAGAAAAATATATGCTAGTCATGAATGATCAAAAAGAAAACCTCAGCATAGAAACAGAAGATAAAAATAAGCAAATGGGAATTTGAGAACCAGATATAACAATATCAAAAAAATTAACTGGATGAGATCAAATTTTATGTTAAAAATGAATTTTTTTTATAGACTCTAGGTTTCCTGTCATGGGTAAAAATATCCCTTCTAATCCCTGGATTATGCATACATTCACCTAAAATTTCTCCTAAGGTTTTTATATTTTATTTTTATATTTAAATCTTATTAATCTATTGGGATTCAATTTTTTATACGGTGTGAGGTGAGAATCCAACTTCACTTTCTTACACATAGATAAGATGATTTTTCCAGCATTATTTATTAATTAACCTTTTTTGTTCTTACTGAGGTAAAACATTCATTATATATTGAATTCCCATATATACTTGGATGTATTTATGGGCTTTTTATTCTGTTCCAAAGTTTTCTGTCAATACAATAATCCTATGCCAATACAATATTATTGGATTCTGGTGGCTTTACAGTATATTTTAATATCTATAAGGCAAGACCTCCTCCTTTAAATATTTTTTGCCCATTGTCAGACATTAATTCTCCCACATGGACTCTCCCATCATGATCATTCGTCCAATTAAAAAAAATACTATAGGGGTGCCTGGGTGGCTCAGTTGGTTAAGCGTCTGCTTTTGGCTCAGGTCATGATCCCAGGGTCCTGGGATCGAGCCCTGCATTGGGCTTCTTGCTCAGCAGGGAGCCTACTTCTCCCTCTCCTTCTGCTGCTCCCCGTTTGTGCTCTCTGTCAAATAAATAAATAAAATCTTAAAAAAAAAACAAATAAAAATAAAAATGGTACTATAATAGGAATTACCTTAAATTTATACATCAGTATTGGGAGAATGGACATTTTTATATTAAGATTTTCCATCTAAAAATATTTGCCATTTTCTCATACTATTTTAAATTTTTAATAAATTTTCATAATTCAGTGGTTAGGGAGATTGACAAGAGATTTTATATATTTATGTATTGTCTGAGGAATAATGAGAACATATTTTTGAAATAACTTCAAATAATTCTTTCAATAAAGTAGTATATGTTTGGGGCGCCTGGGTGGCTCAGCCGTTAAGCGTCTGCCTTCGGCTCAGGTCATGGTCCCAGGGTCCTGGGATTGAGCCCCGCATCGGGCTCCCCGCTCCGCGGGAGGCCTGCTTCTCCCTCTCCCTCTCCCACTCCCCCTGCTTGTGTTCCCTCTCTCGCTGTGTCTCTCTCTGTCAAAAAATAAAATCTTAAAAATAAATAAATAAATAAAGTAGTATATGTTTGAAGCTGATTGGTGGTTTCATGATATTTCATTACTTTATCAATACTGTTGGTATGTCTAAAAAAATTTATTTAAAAACATGAAAAAAGGCTAGTACATACATGGTGAAATTTTTTTCAGACAATGCATAAAAC
The DNA here is from genome assembly GCF_964656455.1 of Halichoerus grypus. Lineage (NCBI taxonomy): Eukaryota > Metazoa > Chordata > Mammalia > Carnivora > Phocidae > Halichoerus > Halichoerus grypus. Next base: position 85,122,487 of record NC_135725.1, on the reverse strand, counting down.
TATAGAGAAGGAAATAAATGGCATCTAAAATTCCACTAAACAGTGATAACCACTTCAACTATTAACTTTTTGTTCTACTTAGTTTCAGACTATTTTCCTATTTTTTGGTATATACGTAAAAACATACAAATATGAATATATATGATTTTTATAGCTATATATATGTGTGTGTGTGTGTGTATATATATATATATATATATATAAGATGTGTGCAAATATCCAAGATATGTATGTATGTATCTAATGGTGTGTGTATGTATCTAATACACACACACATACATACACACTCACCCCCAAATGGGCTTCTACTGTTATAATTTCTAATAGTGGCTTTTTTGCATGATATATCATGAACATCTTTCCATTTCCAAACATACATATTATACGGATGCATACTATTTTCCTTAAATCCATTTTGGTTTTTTGAAAATACCTTTACTATTAGACATGGAGATGTAGATTTTCTATTTTCTACCATTGTAAATACCACTATGAAATTTGCTTTCTTGTCCTTCAACATCTGTAGGTAAATTCTTAGAAGTAATTTCTAGGATTCCCTACCTGTTCTTGAGAAACTCTACCAACAGGACAGTGGAGTTGAGGAAGTAGCCAGTACAGACTGGAAGTCTGATTACCTACCAGTGCCAGAAATTCTCCTTAGGATAGCAATGCTTAATGGGCATTAAATAGTGGTAGGCCAGAGTGTGGTTCACAAACGCGTCCTCCAGACTTTCAAAGATGAAAGGGAAAAAAAAAAAAAAAAAGAAAGAAAGGAAAGGTACCTCTCCTTGAATACTTAATACATTCCAGAAAGTTTATATTCATTATTTCCCTTAGTCCTTATAACAGTACTTCGAGTTTGATACTGTAACTAGACCCATTTCACAAGGAAATGGAGGACCAGAGAAATCAAGACACGTGCTCAAGGTCATTTCCTAGGCTTAGAGTGGTTGTTGTGCTGCCACAGACAGCTCAGTAGAGCCCTCGCCTGGAATTATGAACACAGGGTCAAGAGAGATACTCAGGATCTCATCCAGGTGCATGAGGAACTAAAACTGAGGTACTCTGGGATCTTCCATCCAGGAGGCCCAAAAACATAGCTGGGTCCCTGCATGGGCCCCAGAGGACCCTCTTCTGGAGCTGTCCCAGGTTGGTCTGGGGCTTCTGTTCATTGCTGCCCCCTACACATGCTCATTGGCACCTGCGAAACCACTGGCCATGGGGTCCAGAAACAGGCCAAAGACAGACCCGCACCTGAGGAGCTCCCAGTCTGGTAAATTAACAGTCAGAATTCACTGGCCGCTCCCTGAGGCCAATGATTTGGCATGAATTTGCCAAAGAACCTGAAGTCCCTTCCGAAGCCCCACGGGATGGCTCTGTCTGCCCCTTCCTCAGCCCCAAACCCACGGAGTCTCAGGCCACCATTCCTAGGAGACTCAGTGTCTGCAAGTTTACCTCCAGGAAAGGGGACTCTGGGGGAGGGGCTGCTTGATGCTGAGCCCCAACTCCTTCTCTAGTCTTTCAATCTTCTCCTGCTGCCACACCACACAGTCCCAGGGAGGTGGTTGTCCCTTTAGTCCCTGAAGCCCTCTGCCCTATGACTGCTCCCCACGCCCCTGGCACAGAATTTTCCCTTAGTCTTGGTTGAGCCCCTCAGATAACCACAGGGAGGTGAGGAAGGCCTGGCCTCTGAGTCCCACCTAATGGTCCCTCACTACCATCCATGCTTCCTCCAAGAACTGGCAACATCACAGGGGCCCTATGTTAGTTTCCTAATGTTGTTATGACAAATGCCCACAAGCTCAACTTAAACAACACAAACTTACTATCTCACGGTTACGGAGGTCAGAGTCTGGAATGGATTTCACCGGGCTAAAATCAGAATGTGGGCAGGACTGCATTCTTCCTGGAAGCTCGCAGGGAGAGGTCTTTCCTTGCCTTATCCAGCATCCACAAGTTGTCTGCATTCCTTGGCTCATAGGCTCCTTCCATCTTCAAAGCCAGCATCACATCGCTGCCCCTCTGCTTCTGTCGTCCTATCTCCTTCTCGACTCTCCCGGTTCTGTTTCCCTATGACGATTGTGGTTACACAGGACCCACCCTGTTCATCTCAAGATCCTCTGCCCGATCACATGTGCGATGGCCCTTTGCCAGAAGGTAACATATTCATGGGTTCCAGGGATTAGGACCCGCACACCTTGGGGGGACCATTATTCTGACTACCATAGCCCCCAATTCCTGGCTTGTTTGCTCAGGGTGGGACTGCTTTGGTGACACTGTGACAGATCAGGTTTCAGACCCTGGGGGCAGAGCCATGGCCCAGTAATCTCAGGCTCACTAGCTCAATTCTAGTTTCTGGGCTGAGAAGACGCCTCTTCCCCAGGGGACAGATGCCAGTTCAAAAACGGAATACTCCTGGGGTGCCCAGCTGCCTCAGTCGGTAGAGTGTGCGACTCTTGATCTCAGGAGTTCGAGCCCCATGTTGGGTGCAGAGATGACTTAAAAAAAAAAAAAGAACAGGACCCTCCCTTAGGACAGGACAGCTCAGTGACTGGAGCACCAGAGAGCAGGCGTACTCCCAGACCCTTGCACATGCAGACATGTGCACACCATGTGTACATGCAGTTGTGTGTGCGTACATGAACGTGTGAGTGTATGTGAATGTCAAGGTGAGGGTGCACGTCTGCATGTGAGTATATGTGTGTAAGAGCTTTTTAAAGAATGAACAGAAGGCAGCCAGTTTACCACCGCAGAGGACAAACATAATTCATCTCAGGGGAGATGGCTCTTTGTTTCGAAAAGTACATTACTGGCCCCCTTGATTGTTGTAAGAGGCCTGGCAAGGCCTGGAAGGCAAGGGATGGAGTGGGAGGTGAGGAGCACAGAAAAAAGACAAAAGGAGATGGGAGGAAAGGCCAGGGAGCAGCAAGAGGACCCAACCGGGAACAAGACAGGGGTTCCACGGAAAGTCATGGCCGGTGCAAAATTACACTTCTGAGTTTTAACCTGCTTCCTGTTGTGTTCTGTAACTGTCCCCACTGCCCCAAGTCTTCAGGAGAGTCTGTTCACACAGCCCAAGTTGGAGGGCAGAGTCATAGGTAGGGGCTGGGAACAGTGGTGAGGGCGGCTACAGAGCATGGCGACCTGGGAGTCTGTCTGGGACCCAAACACTGGGGGAGACCTTCCTCAGCATGTGGGATGTGAGTTTACATGATCTATAATGTAAAGTAAGGGATAATCTGTGGGCACCTGGGCTATAATGTGTCTGTAAGGACACTGTGACCCTGTGGATAGGTTTACATCTGTGCCATCTGGAACCAAGTTAGACTTGGCGTCAATCTTACACATCAGCTACTTCCCTCTCTTGTTCACTCAGTCCCTCCAGGGCACCTGGATTGGATTGTCTCCCATGGGGATCTCATCTGCATTAACAACGTTAGTCACTACCTGTCCCTGGATATTTGATCTGAGTTCAGAGATATGTTTACAACTGTCTACCTGTCATGTCTTCAATGTCCCCAAAGCACCTCTATTCAACGTGTGTCCAACTGAACTACTTTCTCCTCATGACCTAGTTCTTGGCCAGGATTCTCAGTAGACAGCCCCACTGTCCACTCAAAACATAGAAGCAGAAACTGGGTCACCGCTGGGTATCTGTCTTTCTCAGCATCCCTTTATCCAGCCCACTGCAAGTCCCATGCATGTGCCTTCCTAAGCAAGTGCATCCATCCATCCAACCTCTCCCCATCTCTGCTGCCACCAGCCTAGTCCAACAAACTTGTTTCCCACCTGCATCGCTGCAATTTTCTCCTAACCCATCTCCCTGTGGCCTTGACCTCCTCCAATCAGATTTCCACTCTGCACCACAGTGAAATCGCAATTTAAAAAATTACATCCAAGGGCGCCTGGGTGGCTCAGTTGGTTAAGCAACTGCCTTCGGCTCAGGTCATGATCCTGGAGTCCCGGGATCGAGTCCCACATCGGGCTCCCTGCTCGGCAGGGAGTCTGCTTCTCCCTCTGACCCTCCTCCCTCTCACTCCCTCTCATGCTGTCTGTCTCTCGTTCTCTCTCTCACAAATAAATAAAAAAAATCTTAAAAAAAAAAAAATTTAAAAAATTACATCCAAGTACTATACGCAGTGGTTAAGAACAATAGATCTCCACCCCATATTTACTCCAGTCCCCTTAGCCCTCACCCCAGAGGCAACTTCCAGCCCCTTTAGCTACTATTTACAGTACCTCTGATACCTTCTGATAACACGTTCCCATTTCTGTCTCTTGACATATAGATCTTAGACGTTATTAATTGTTGTGATAGGTGAGGGTTTAGCTCACAGAAAACACTATTTAAATATTGTTCATTGAAGAGCGAAGTAGCGTATTAGGGTTATATTTTCTTTTTGGATATTGTGTTCCCCTGGAACTTCTACCTGCCCTTTGCCCTTGTGTTATTTGCCATTTTCCTATGTGATTTGTCCCCACCCCCACCCCCACCGTGCTTTCTATTCTGTGACACTGTCCCTTCCAAGGAGACTCCACCTCCAATGTGGCCAGTTCCTCCTTCGATCTGCTGCATTGCCTCTTCCCTAGAATGTCTCTGCCGCTCTTCTGGGTTGGTCCATTGTTTCTGGGACATTACACATTCCTTTCCCTTGGTTTAATCTGTTATTTTTGCTGGAGCACAGTCTCAAGCAATTTCTCTTAAAAAGGATGCACTGGAGGTAAATTTTCGGAGATGATCTTTCTTCTTACATAGATCAAGTTGGGCCAGGCATACAAATTCTCATCGAAAATCATCCTCAAAATTTTGAGGACACTGAAAATATTGTATCTGCTATTGTTAGGAGAAATTCGATGCCATTTTGGCACTCGATCCTTTCCAGGTCACATGCATTTCTCTTCCTCGGAGGTTTTAATGGCTTCTGTTTCTGGTGTTCTGACATCTCAGGTCAACGTGTCTACATGTGGATTTTTATGCATTCATTTTCTTGAGCATTCAGTGGATCTATTCTGGAGACTCGTGTCCTTCCACTGTGGGAAAATTTCTTGTATTATTTCTTTGTTAATTCTTCCTCCCGTACCTTCCTCCTGTAAATTAATATTTTCTGGAACTACCATTAGTCAGTTATTGAAAACTTTAAATAAATCCTTCATCCCTATTTTCTTCTTGTATTTCCTGCCTCTTTTACCTGGCTCTTCTGTTCTGGGAGATCTCCTTGAATTTATCTTTTCATTCTATTACACTTTGTTCATTTGAGCAATTCATTGGTTAATTTCTCAGAGTCCCTTCATATTACTTGATTGTTCTTTGCATTCTGTATGTAGGTGTAGTGTGGGAGGAACAGAAGTCAGTGGCTTTCCTGCCAGCTTGGTTTAGGCCCCACACGTCCCTCCCACTTTCCTTTGCACACGGTGGGGTCTCTGAGATCAAGGCTCTCTCAGGTTCTGTGGGATCGAACCATTTTGTAAAGAGAGCCCTTGGACTGCACGGAAGCCGCAGGTCCCTTGAGTGGCTCCATCAACACCTCTCTCCCATCCACTTCTTAGCTTCCAGAAATTCGTTGAAAGGTCTGGCCCTTGATATCTCTTCTCCTGGTTCTTTTCATCACCGTGAGTGCATATCCTTTTTATTTCTTTCCATGCATGTTTGGCAGCATGAGGAAAAAAGGGAGATAAATGCACACGATCAGTCAGTCAGTCATCTGTAAACAAAGGTCCGGGCTGATATGTATGAAATGCAAAACAGATCACATCACCCCTGTCCCGCCCTCCACTCCCACCCCAACTTTCGTTTAAAACCCTTTCATGGTTTCACTGTTCCCTGACATGGCCTGTGGGCTCTGCTTGGTTCTCCCCCACTTACCTCTTCAGCCTCCTCTTGCTGCAGCCACACTGGCCTCTTGCTCCTTCTTCCTTCACACTTTTTATTGAAGTGTAACACACACAGAGAAAAACGCACGTGTCCTAGGTATACAGCTGTAAGAATGTGAACAAACCGAAAACACCCATGTGACCAGTCCCCAGAGCACGAAACACAGATTCACAACCTCCAGAAGCCAACTTTGTGTCCCGTCTCTCCTTCCCCAGGGAGAACCATTCTCCTGACTTCGAACACCGTGGGCTAATTTTGCCTGTTTTTGTACTTGATATAGATGGAAATCCCGTGTCTATGTTCTTGTTCTGTTGGTTTCACTCATAAATAGATCTATGAGATTCATGTGGGATGTAACAAGCATTATTTATTTGCATTTCTGTGTAGCATCTCAGTGTATGAACATACGGCAATCGATCTATTTTGATGAATTCTTCCACGCTATTTACAAGCACTTAGGCAGTTCTGAGTTCTAGACTATTATGGGTGGTACAATGAGGAACATTTTAGTACATGTCTTCGGTAAACATTAAATATACATTTAGGAGTGGGTCACTGGCTATCTATATATTCAGCTTTAGTAGACAATGACAAACAGTTTGCCGGAAAAGTCCCAATATACATTCCCACCTGCAGTGCGCGAGGGTTCCCGCTCTTCACATCCTCTTCAGTGTTTGATATTTGTCTTCTTAATTTTAGCTACTCTCGTAGGTGGCAGTGGTGGTATCTCATTGTCATTTTTGTTTGCATTTCTCTGATAACTAATCAAGTCTAGTACCTCATATGTTTACCAGCCTTTGGAAAATCTTCTTTTGTAAGGTGACTTTTTTAGAAAAAAATGAATTGTCTTGTTTTTTTTCCCTATTGATTTGTAGCCATTTAAAAAAACATATTCTGAATCCAAGTTCTTTGTGAAATATTTGAGTCGTGAACATCTTCCCCCACTCAGTTAGTTAGCTTTTCATTCTCTTGCTGGTATTTTTTTAGGAACAGAATCTCTTGATTTTAGTACATTCAATTTATGATTTTTTTCTCATTTAAGATGTTAGCCTTTTTGTGTCCTGTTAATGCAGATTTGCCTACTCCCAGGTCACAAGACTGGTCTCCTATGTTTCCCTCTAAAAGCTTTACCGTTTTCCCTTTCACATTTAGCTCTGCAAATTGTCTGGAATTGATTTTTGCGTCTAATGGGAGGCAGGAGTCTAGAGACACTTTTTTTCACATGGATATCCAATTGCCCCAGCACCATTTCTTGAAAAGGCCACCTCTTTCCCACCAGACGATGGTGTCACCCTTGTCATAAATGTGGTAATCATCTACGTGTGGGTCTTTTTTCAGACTCTCTCCCCTTTCCACTGGTCAATTTGTTTATCCTTGTGCTAACAGCACAATGTCGGAACAACTACAGTTTTATTAGAAGTCTTGGCATCCAGTTTTGTTTCTTTTCTTCAAGGGTGCCTTGGCTATTCTTGGGCACTATATTGGCCATGCCCCCCACTTCCAACCCCAGGGCCTTTGCATGTGTCCCTTCTGCTCAAACACCTTTCCCTCCTCTCATCTCTTGGTGCGATCACATCTCAGTTGTCACTTGCTCACAGAAGCTTTCTCTAAACTCCGTGACCAAGTTAAATACCCCATGAAAACCCTCCTAATGCCACCCACCTCTCATATGTAACACTGATCACAATTCAATTTTACACTTATTCTTGTGGTCATTCAATCAATGCTTATTCCTCCTCTCGTCTGTCCAACTCTGAAAGGCATGGGATCATGTCTGTTCCATTTATCAGTACGGTTCCCGGGCTTAGCACTACTAGTTGCAAAATCAAACCAAACTAGTCATTTAACACTTTTGAGTAAATGAAGCAACGGGTCCCTTACTTATGGCACTTTGAGTGTAGATGTCGTAGGTGCCTGTGTGTGTGATGTGTGTGTTCGAGTGTGTGAGTGGGGGAGAGCAATAACAAAGAGGTCAGCTTAGGAGCTGCAGGTCAGGGGAGATGGACCCACCCTCTCCAGCTGTCCTTACCCCTCCCTGTCCCCTCCACTCCCCACCCTGCACTGTCCAGCACTCCCAGCAGCCTCTCTCCGTCCTTAGTGGCTGGAGGAAGATGCTGGTCTCCAGCTGCCTCTGCTCGGCTGCCCTTGTGCAGTTGTCTGCCAGTTGTGCGCGCCGATTACTATGAATGCCACCATCTGGTACACCACGTGGACATCATAATCTTTTCTTAATTACATTAGCAGCGCAATCAGTTACTGCATTACAAGGCCGGCGATGAGCTTTTAAATCTTGGTGGAAATCATAAATAATTGCACTAAGTACCAGGCGCCAGATGTGTGTGCCAACTTTGGTTGCACTAGATAAATAGTAACCTTACAAGAGTGTTAGACAGCAGGCGGTCCGGCCGGCCACCAGGCCACACCACACCTGCGGCCCTGCTGCAGGAAGGCCCCCACCGACCGTGCACCTGAATGGACGCAGGAGAAGGGCTCAGAGGTGCTGTGTGTGTGTGTGAGTGTGGGGGGGTGCCAAGCAGAGAGAGGCATTCCCAGAGCCAGAGAGGGCGCAGGAGGAATGTGGAGAAAGACAAAGGGAAAACAAGGTGGGTGGATGGGAAGGAAGAGAGAATGGGAGACAAGAAGGAGGGAGGAGAGGAGGAGGAAAGAGAGATGAGTGGAGAGACAACAGAGGCCCAGAGAGAGAAAGAGAGAGAGAAAGACACTCAGAGACAAAAAGAGACACACAGAGAGACACAGAAGAATGGCTGAGACCCACAGAGTGTGACAGAGACAGAGATAAACAGAGTGTGAGTAAAAAGTCCCAGATGAGCAAGGAGGCTGAGAGGACAAAGGGCAGGCCGTGTTTCT